>NC_138371.1:129063607-129114426 GCF_054177405.1 Leptonychotes weddellii
TGTGTGTGTGTGTGTGTGTATAACCACACCTTCTTTATCCATTCATCTGCTGATGGACATCTAGGCTCTTTCCATAGTTTGGCTATTGTGGACATTGCTGCTATAAACATTGGGGTGCACGTGCCCCTTCAGATCACTACATTTGTATCTTTGTATACCCAGTAATGCAATTGCTGGGTTGTAGGGTAGCTCTGTTTCTTTAGGTAAATACCCAGTAGTGGAATTACTGGATTGTATAGTAGTTCTATTGTTAATTTTTTGAGGAACCTCCATGCTGTTTTCCAGAGTGGCTGCACCAGTTTGCATTCCCACCAACAGTGCACAAGAGTCCCTTTTTCTCTACATCTGCACCAACACTTGTTGTTTCTTGTATTTTTGATTTTAGCCCTTCTGATATGTGTGAGGTGATATCTCATTGTGGTTTTGATTTGCATTTCCCTGATCATGAGTGATGCTGAGCACCTTTTCATGTTTCTGTTGGCCATCTGTGTCTGTTGGTCATCTGTTGACCATGTCTTCTTTGGAGAAATCTCTGTTTATGTCTTCTGCCCATTTTTTAGTTGGATAATTCATTTTTTGGGTGTTGAGTTGTATCAGTTCTTTATATATTTTGGATACTAACCCTTTACTGGAAGTCATTTGCAAATATCTTCTCCCATTCAGTACATTGCCTTTTAGATTTATTGATTGTTTCCTTTGCTGCACAGAAACTTTATTTTGATGCAGTCCCAATACTTTACTTTCATATTTCCCTTGCCTCAGGAGACATATCTAGAAAAATGTTGCTATGGGTGATGTCAGAGACCTTACTGCCTGTACCCTCTTTTAGGATTTTTATTTAGGTCTTTAACCCATTTTCAGTTTAGTTTTGTGTATGGTGAAAGAAAGTGGTCCAATTTCATTCTTTCATATGTGGCTGTCCAGTTTTTCCAACACCATTTGTTGAAGAGAGGGATTTTGGATTTATACATCGGTACGATGAAGTTGCTTGAAATGATTCTGCTATTCAGGAAAAGATCTATTTTCATGGTGCTAAAAAATCAGGGATCTGAGTCTGCCTATCTGAGGACTGGCCCCTGTATTATAATAAATTCACAAAGACAATGAACACAAGTTCCTGAGGCCTCCTAAGGGACAGCCTTCTAGTCCCTCCCCAGGCAACATGACACCACGATTCCTGCACTGGACATGCCAGAGCATTTCCTCATTAAGTGTTGGCATCAGGCATGATGGTGTAGTGATAACTAATGTCAGCCTAGCTCTTCATGGGTACAGTGACACTGCAATCCTGCAAAGCAGGTAACATTATTATCTTTCTTCTACACATAAGAAGATCAAGGTTAAATTACTTACATAAGTCACAGAATAGTTGGCGATGAAGCTTCAGTGCCAGACTGTTCAATGCATGTTACTCCCTGCCTTAATGCCCTTCCTTTAGCTTATTAGTTCTTCATTTTATTGGGTCTACAGGTCTAGAAATCAAAGTACTTAAAAACCCATTTGGTAATTTCTTTGCTCAAGTCACCAGGAGCATATGAACAATCTAAACGCATGTTCAACCACTCAAAGATGTGCTCTGTTCTCTGGCTGAGCATCCCTCATCCATCATGCATGTTCCTACTAGACGTGGCAGGTCTTGCACAAAGGGGAGCTTTTCTTCTACTCTCAGTGGTGCTTCCTTTGAGGCATGCTACTGTTCAGGGCCCTGTTGAGATTTTGATTAAAAAAGACAGATATTGTGCAACTTTCATTAATGTTCTATTTCTCCCGTAGCAAAATGTAGGCTCTTGCAACTTTCTCAGGAGAATTTAATTTTCCATGTCTGTTGGCAAATTCAATTTTGAGTTTTACATAAAACACTAAAAAACATGGGGCGCCTGGGTGGCTCAGTCGTTAAGCGTCTGCCTTCGGCTCAGGTCATGATCCCAGGGTCCTGGGTTCGAGCCCCGCATCGGGCTCCCTGCTCGGCCAGGAGCCTGCTTCTCCCTCTCCCACTCCCCCTGCTTGTGTTCCCTCTCTAGCTGTCTCTCTCTCTCTCTGTCAAATAAATAAAATAAAATCTTTAAAAACAAAACAAAACAAAACAAAACAAAAAAACACTAAAAAACAGTTAGTGGCCTGGTCAGGGGTTGTGCTTGTAGTTTAGTGATTCTTAAAGGTAACTTTAACCCTTTTTTAACGTATTCTCCTCTTCGGGCAACTAGCTTTCTTTTTTAAAATTTTATTTTATTTTAATTCAATTAGCCAACATATAATACATCATTAGTTTCAGATGTAGAGTTCAGTTATTTGTCAGGGCAACTAGCTTTCTAATTTTACATTAGAAGTCTTAAAAATATAAAGCACCTAAAGTACTCAGCTTTCCTTTGCCCTCCTCCCTCTGGTGATAACAGTGCCATCTGACTTATTTTTATAATGTTCCCTAAAGGTAACAAAACCTTCTAGAAGCAAAGAAACTATGAAAATGTATTTTGAAAATGCTCAGTGCACAATAACTTATGTCAAGATAGTGTGTTATATACCTGAGCAGCTTTATAATGCTTCCAGTGATACTGTGTCCATATCTATCTATCTATCTATCTATCTATCCATATCTATCTATATCTTATTGCCCCAGTCTTCACCTAGTTCAATGTATATATATAATTTACATTCACTCATATTCTGGGACTTATTTCAGTTTTGTGGATTGTCTGAATCTCTTCCTCACCCCCAATGCCCTTTCTCTGCCACATGAATATGGTTCACTTGTTTCTCCTCATTAAGACTTTTCTGGTGTTGGAACAAGGATAAGAGAGTGAGGAAAGTCAAACATAAATCAGACTTATTTTGTGATTTGACCAAACCAGTGTTTTGGACAAGTGGTCCAGAAAATTGAACAACCAGTACAAAGCTTGGAGCTGTAGTTCCCAATTATATATATATATTCCCAATAATTTTTATATATATATAAGTATAATATATATATAAATATATATATATATATATTTTTTGGAGACTGGGAGTAAATTGGAATAGAGAGTATATGTAAGTATTACCTTTCTGCTCCTAATATGACTTGCTTCCATAAGGCCACTCTTTTTTGTTTTCTGGGATCCCACACTGTCATAGTTATAATGTTATACCACCAGTTGTCCACATTTCCTCAGAAAGACTAAGATAAAACTTTGAAAATGAATGAGCTAGATATCCAAGTTTGTGTGCTAAAAAAGCTTCAAGATTATTGACTACAAGAGTCACATTTATAGACTTCACTTAACCATAAATATGTGGAAAACTAAAAGAATCTAGTTTTTGTTGTTCTTTTAAACAGTTACCTTAGCTAGAACTCATGCTTTCTAAAGCAAAGCAAAGAAGGAATTTAATGGAAAAAAAAAAGTTTCATAGACTGGGGGTTAGTAATTTTAGTTACTAAGATTACTTTATGAGAAAAAGTCATAAAATGCCTATTGGGCCAGGCCTGAAGCTTGTCCACATTGGTTTGAACTTGGGAACCCACTTCATAAAACTTTCCTTCTTGCTGAGCATCTGCTCTGCCCTGAGGGGAATGAGACCGCTGAGCGTGGGGACAGTTGGGGCCCCGTTGTCTGTCAGAAGGGTTCTCTTCTGGAGCCATCTGCTCTATGTTGGTGAGCTCTCTTTGAAACACCCGAGTGCACAGTGGCCTGGAAAGATGATGAATTTTCCACTGTCACTGATCCTGGGCATGATAGTCCCTTATGGTTGAGATAGTTTCTCATCCTTAGTTTTGTAGGGTCCTGGGCTAGGTGATTTGGGAAATAGAAAATATGTACTATGATCCTATTTTACTCATACTTCCCTCACCTTTTTCTTTTAATATTTAAGATCTGGTGAAATATCAAAAGCCTGGTATTTATGCAGCCAACCTAAAATGAAAGCAGAGCAACTTTTCCCTTCCTCCCATACAGAGGGCCTTAGGGAGCATCTTGTTTGACACCAGTAGACTTTCAGGAAATGCTCATTGCATAATGAGAGGACTTATCAGAGAAAAGTGTTACATAAATGAAAATTCTACTTAAGTAGAGTTAACACACTGTTATATCTATATTTTATCTTCAAAGCAATAGGAGCATGCGGAATGTTTACATTCTTTCCTTTTAATTCTGGGTAAAAGGAAGAGTCAAGCTTTTCTGTTTCTTCAGCAAAGGATAAAGGAAAATATAAACATCTTCTATAGTTAAGCCCCTCTCTGAATACCAGTGTGTTTGAAGACCATTGTTGGTGTTGCAAAAACTTAGACATAAATTCACTTCTGTGGAGAAGACCTTGTTCTGAAGGCCTACAGAGTTTGTGTTAGGAGTCAATCAGATGTGCTTGAATTTGGATGGGATGAACTTGACTTGGAAACATTGAGATCTTGCACAAGGAGAAGTGACTTTGGGCGGTGAACAGGTGTGTGCACCAGGCTCAGACTTGATGCTATATGTTCCTTATCTCTAATCCTTGAAGATACCTGAAAGGAGACATTATTACCCTGTTTTAAGACAGGAAGCATACTTAGTGAAGTTAAGTGATTTACCCCAAGTTATAAAATTGTCAGATTGGGATTTTAATCCATGTATGTTTGATTGGAAAGCCCAAATGTTTTTCACTACACCTTTCTGCCTTTTTGATAAAGCCAATAGTCACACTCTTTGGATCTGGTAGTGTTTCCGACATACATCAATAAACACAGTAGCGAATGTACCATGCACCATTAAACAAAGTGCTTCACACATATATCATTGAACACAGTTACACATCAACTGTGAGCTGCTAACCACAGTTTCTCACATAAATATTACTAAACGCAGTATGCCCCCAGTGACTAAGGGTCTCTTCTTGGATCATGGCCAGTTGTGTTTCAAATGGTCAGGTATAAAAAAACAAAAAAAACCCCAGCAACAAAAAAGAAGGCTTCTATGTCAGTAGGCTCCTGGCAAGCTGGATGTGATTCATTTTAAGATTTACTTCTCTCCTTTTAGAGGATTTTGGTTATCTGATGGATATGCAGGCTGTTAATTCTTCTAGATACCCTAAAAAGTATCTATAAACCAAGCCAAGCCACTATTGATCTGCATATCTGAAATTAATTACTCTGTCCTCCCATGTACTTGCTTTTACAGAACTAGGCTTTGGGTTTATTCCAGAGGCCACATGGGGAGAACATTATAAGAGGCAGAGTTAGGAAATTCAGTTGTATTTATCATGAGGGTGCTTTTGTCTATTTCTCCTGTTAATTCTTTCAGTTTCTGAGTTATGTATTTGAGGCTATGCTATGTAAATGCAAATTTAGGATTACTTTATTTTCCTGTGGATTGACCCATTTATCACAAAATCCTGATTTATCTCTGGCAATGCTGCTTTCTCTGTTTAAAATTTTTACAAATTTTAACTGTGGGTAAAAAAAAAAAACCCATAACACAAAATTTACCATCATAACCATTTAAAAAAATATTTTATTTATTTATTTCAGAGAGAGAGAGGGAGAGTGAAAGCATGAGGAGGGGGAGGGGCAGAGGGAGAAGCAGGCCTCCCGCTGAGCTGGGAGCCCGATGTGGGGTTCAATCCCAGGACTCTGGGATCAGGACCTGAGCCGAAGGCAGGGGCTTAACTGACTGAGCCACCCAGGCGCCCCACCATCATAACCATTTTTAAGTGTACAGTGCAGTAGTGTTATGCTCTTTCTTAAAACGTCTTCTACTTTGACGTTAGTAGAGCACACAGATTTCTTCTGGTGAGCGTGTGTATGGCATATCTGTTTTCCTTTTTTTTACTTTCAATATTTTTGTGTCCATACATTACAAGTATGTCTGTTATAAGCAGCATAGTTTTGTTTTCTTAAAATCTAGTCTGAAAATTTTAGTCTTAGATGATTTAGTTCATTTATATTGATGAAATTGCTATTTCATGTACTTATATCCTATTATTTTACTATTTCTTTCCTTTGTTTCTTTTTCTTCTTTCATGCCTTCTTTTGAACTAATCAAGCTTTTAGTTTATTACTATTCCATTTTCCTCCTTTTATTTATTTGCCTTTGGTTATGTTATTTTATTGTTCTTTTAGTGTTTGCCTTAGGGATTACAACATATACACTGAATCTATTATAAATTAATACTTTTTATCATTTCCTGGGAAATGGAAGAATATAGAACAGTTTGCCTTGTTATCTTTTGTGTTATTGTTACATATATTAATTCTGCATATACTGTATACTTCATGAGATAATATTCTTATTGTTTTATATAGTTGATGCTTATTTCGCTTGACATTCCTGTTTATCTTCTGTTATTCTTCAAGCTTTCTTTTATTTCTATACTTTCACCTGGGACCATTTTCTTCTGCCTGAAGAGCTCATAATAATAATGTTTTTTTTTTTTTACTCTTATCTGCTGGTCATGAATTCTCTGTATTTAATTTATCTGAAAACATATTTTTTCTTCTTGATTAAGAAGTTTATCAAAGTATTAAATACTTACAGAAAAGTGCATACATAATAAGAATACAGCACAGTGAATTTTTATAAATGGACTACACCTGTGTAACCGGTGTCCAGCCCAAGAAACAGAAGGTGACCAACCTTCCAGGAGCCCCTCCTGTCTCATCAAAGGCTGTCCACTCTCCTGACCGCTAACATCATAGGTTACATTTGACTATTTTTGTATTTTCTGTATACGGAATTGTGTTATGTGCTATTTTGTGACTGACTTCTTTTACTCAGCTACATTTGTGACGTGTCGTTGCATGGAGTTATAGACAGTGGATGCTATCCTGCATAGTATTGTGTTGTGTGGAGATGCCAACATTCATTTATCCATTTTACTATTGATAGACATTTGGGTAGTTGCCAATTTTGGTTGATTACATACAGTGCAGCTATGAATATTTTATTTAACACTGAATTCACGTCCCTCTCACATGTAGAATACGTTCACTCCATCCCAACAGCTCCAAAAGTCTTAACCCATTCCAGCATCCACTCCAAGTCCAAAGTGTCATCTAAATATCATCTACATCAGGGATGGGTGAGTCTTGAGATAGGATTCATCCCGGGACAAAATTCCTGTATAGCTGTGGACCTGTGAAACCAGGCAAGTTATGTGCTTCCAAAATAAATGGTGGGATAAGCATGAGGTAGACACATTTCCATTCCAAAAGGGAGAAATTAATAAGAAGAAGGGGATAATGGGTCCTAAATTAAGTCCAAAACCTAGCAAGGCAAATTCCATTAGACCTTAGGGCTCGACAACAATCGTCTTTGGTTTGATGCTCTGCCCTCTGCGTCCCCTGGGGCAGCAGCATCCCCCTCACAGGCCTCCAAGGTTCTGGGTAGCAGGCTCCTCTCTGAGGCACTAAGTGCAGCACCCTGGGCCTCCAAAGCCAAGGAGAAGACAGCCTTGTCCCCTTGGCTTGGTGCCCTCTGAGCCTGTGATGACAGTGGCAGGTCTGCCCACCTCTGAATCACCCCTGGGGCCCATTAATCCGTTTTCTTGAAGGATAAGGCATGTTTACAGCCAAATTGCTCTATTGTCCCATCCTGTAAAATCCCAGGAGGCTGAAAACATTCCTTCATTTTGTGTGAAATCTGTCCCCTTTAGTACAAGCTGGCAGTGTTTCTCCTGGTATAACCCCCTCTCTGGTCCTGGCTTCTACTGAAATGGCTGCTCAGCTCCGTGGATAAGCTCCTGATAGGGTACTTGTCCCGCCAGAGCCTCGGTGGCCTCTTCAGAATGTGCTTTCTCCTTTTTTGAAATGTGGATAGCATGAGAGTTTCCCAAATCTTCACTTACTGTTCCATTTTGGTGAGCGATTCCTTCCATCTACTTAAAATGCCCTCTGTCCTGTCACATTTTACCATAAGCAGTAAGGGGATGCCAGGCCACACCTGCAGCACTTGGCTTAGAAAACTCTTCAGCTAAATATCCAATGCCATCCTCTTAAGTTTACACAAGACACTAGAACATGACCCAGCCAAGTCCTTTGCCACTTTGTGACAGGGATCACCTTTTCTCCATTGTCCAGTGACATGTCCCTCATTTCTCTCTGGGGCCTCGCCAGAACTACCGTGAATGTCCACATTCCTACCAACAGTCGCCAGGGTTCTCCTAAGTCATGCCTAAAAACTTTTCCAGCCTCCACCCAGTACCCACTCCCAAAGCTGCTTCTACATATTTCGGTATTTGTTTCAGTAGCACCCCGCTACGTGGCACCAAGATCCATATTAGTCTGCCAGGGCTGCCGTCACAAATGCCACAGACCGGGTGGCTTAAACAACAGAAATGTATTCCTTCACAGTTCCGGAGGCTGCAAGTCTGAGATCGAGCCAGTCTTGGCTTTCTCCTGAGGTCTCTCTCCCTGGCTTACAGATGGCTGCATCCCTCGCTGTGTCCTCACAGGGCCTTCTCTCTGTGCACGTGCACTCCTGGTGTCTCTTCCTCTTCTTCTAAAGACACTAATCCCATTGGATGAGGGTCCCACCCTTGTCACCTCATTTAACCTTAATTAACTCCTTAACGGCCCTGTTTCCAAATACAGTCACATTGGGGATTAGGGCTTCAATATAGAAATTTGGGGGAAAGCAATCCAGTCAACAACACGGCTCAAGTCATATTATTTTTCCCCACATAGACATCCAATGGATCTGGCACCATTTATTGAAAAAATAAATCTTTTCCTACTGAATTTGCAGTTTTGCGATTGTTATTAACCAGGTGACCATGTGTGTGCAGGTCTGTTTCTGACGTCTCTCTTAAGTTCCATAGGTCAGTTTGTGTATTCCTGCATCATTACCACCCTGAACTTATAATAGGAGTTGATACATAGTTGAATAAGGCCCCAGCTGTATTCTTTAGATTACTCTGTGTATTTTTGGCTCTTTTCATTTCCATAAAAAGAATCAGTGAATTTTATCAAGTATTGACTTGAATTTTCAGTTTGATTGCTCTGAATCTGTAAGTCTTTTCGAATGTCTCTCATTGAGTGTTGAAGTCTTGCGCATATTTCTTTAGATTTAATTCTAGGAATCTGATGTTCTTTGATGCTATTGTAAAATATATCTTTTTACATTTTTCATTTTTGTAAGACATTTTTGTTAGAAATACAACTCCAGGCTGGCAGTTATTTTCTTCCAGCCCTTATAAATGCAATCCCGTTATCTTCTGGATGCCATCATTTCATTTTTGAAAAGTCAGCGTCAGTTGTATTGTTGCTCCTTTGAAGGTAATATGTCATATTTTATTTGACTGCTTTTCTCAGTTTTCTCTTTGTTTTTCAATGGTTTTACTCTATGAGTTAGTCTCCAAAGATGTCCTTCTAATGAATCGTGCCTCTGGTATTTTTGCCCTTGTGTCAGTCCCTCCCCTTTAATCTAGGATAGCCCTGTGACTCACTTCGGACCGATAGATAGATCATGCCTGACACTATTTGGCTTCTGAAGCTGAATCATAAGTCTTGCCGTTCCCTTGGCCTCTTGGAACACTCACTCTCGGGATGCTCCCTGTGAGAATCTTGCAAGTACTCTGAGACCACCATGCTAAGACAGTTGAGCCACATGGAGGGCCCTAAACGGTGCTGGAAGGTGAGTTTCCATTGGAGAGAGGGCGAGAATGAGAGAAAGAGACTCTGTGGGATGCAGATATAAGAGTGAATAAGCCATTGGAAATCTAGCCAGTCAAGCTGTCAGATGACTGCAGCTCTACCACTGTCTGACTGTAACCATAGGAGACCCCAAGCAAGAACTGTGTAGCTGAAGTTGGTCAATCCACTGAACTAGGACGGCTGAGTGCTGAGAATAAATCATTTTAGGATGTAAATACATGCAAAAGAAAGAAATACCTTGAAGTAGGGTATGGTTGAAACAAAACCTTAAAGTGTGTGGCATTGGCCTTGGGACCAGGATGTAGGAGGACACTAGAAGATCCTCGCGGGAATTGTCGATGGACTGGGAAGGACAGTGAGGAGGCTATTACAAGAGGCTAGAGGAAAGGCAATCCGTGTAATGTGGCAGAAAATATAGGAAACTGTTGCCTGAGGTAACATGGACACCAGAAAATGTACTTAATGAAATAGTGAACCGGTATAAGGAGATTTCCAGAAAGAATGTCAAAAGTGCTAATTGGAAAAAAAGAAAGTGCTAATTGGTTATTTTTAGGCATGTATGATAAAGTTTTATACAAGAGAAAGAAAGAGAAAGAGATGCTAAGGAGGAACTTTTCTAGTTTCAAGCAGAAATTAGAGAAAATATAAAGGATTCAGGGCTTACTAAGTGTAAAAATAAAGCCATATCTTATTCCCAGCTTCCCCTTATTGCAAAGCCTCTTAATACAAGACCTGATCTCAGGATAAGGATTATCTCAAGGGTGCAGCTGTAAGACACATTGTTAAGATTTCACAAAGACTCAAGGGTGTGTGTTTGTTAGAACCGGACAAAAATTGTCTGAGAATCTTAAGGGTGTTGTTCTTCAGCACCCTGACTTTCAGCACAAGACAGACTGGGGTCTATATCAGAAAGACCTGAGAGTGGGCTTTTTGTCTAGTGGAGTGAATCCCACTACTGTTCATAGGAAGCCCAATGAGAATTGTGTTGATAGAGCATCGTGAGCTTGGACTAAAAAGGATGGAGGTAGTTCAAGATGAAAAGAACCTTTGGGTCTTTAACCTTATACAGGTAGGAAGCAGACCAAGGCAGTTACTTAGCTGTAGGTAGGGACCATTTCTTGCGGAAAAGGAAGTTTTGAATCAATACCCATGAGGGAGGAGACAAAATTCCAGAGGGTGGAACCGAGAGCCCTGGAAAACAACTCCCACAACTGAGCTGTAATCAAAGCACTGGCAACGTACGCCCAAATGGATTTCAGAATTGCTTTGGACCAGCGGCTGCTGTGTACTCTTGTCCCCGGGTGTCTCTCACCCCGAGCCTCTGGGGTCACTTTTGAATGTCAGTGTCTACTGTAGTTATAGTACCTTGGTACCACATTGTATGTGGAGGGGGTGGGAGCAGATAATTTGTGCCTTTAGTTCACAAGTCATCATCAGTCAGGCTGAGAGGAGCCGTACTCAGGGGGTTGGCCCTGAAGATGTGTATTTGCCCAAGCTTACCTACATTTGAGTCTGATTTAAATACTGCCATATGCTTGGCTTCCCATCATGAGAAATTTAGAAATCAGCAAACATTTTAGGGGGAATGTGGCAAAATGTTGGCTTCTTTCCTTACACATCTTTTTTTGTCCAAGATCCTGCCGTGGCCACTCCAATTGCTTTTGATGCCAACAAGCAGATGTTTTTGCATTTCATCCATTTTATAAAACTTCTCGGTAGGAAGTTTGGTCTGGTGCAAGCTACTCTGTCATAGTCCAAGAAGTCCAAGCCTTTCATGAGGGCGTTTTTCAAGAATATGGTTCACTTACACAGTGCTGTCTTTTAAAAGATCCCCCAAAGAATTTCTCTCTAGCCTCAGTTCCAAGAAGAGTGCTTCTTCTAAACAGCTAGTGCATTTTTATCAAACAGACAAAATGAACTATGTCACTGATTATGTTTCCTTCTTTTCCATTTCTATTTTATTTCTAACAAATATATGGGATTTTATTAGATACATTTGTTTTCCTCGGGGGCTGGGGGATGGCCTTCCATATGGCCTTGTTCTCATTGCTCACTCACCGTATTTAGTAATCTTTTAAACATTTATTTGGGAATAAGGTAGTATGTGAATTAAGACATAATGATAAATTTTTCAATTTGGAAGTTGGGGAAGTCCATAGAAGCTTAGCAGTTACAGAGGACTCTGTCTTTTTTTTTTTCTTTTATTATTGAAATATAATTGACATACAAATGTTATATTACTTTCAGGTGTACAACATAGCGATTTGACAGTTCTATACATTACTCAGTGCTCACCATCATAAGTGTGGTCACCATCTCTCACCATACAGTGTTATTTTTACAATATTATTTGCTATATTCCCTATGCTATACTTCTTTTTTACAGAACTAAATTTTTTTATTTTAATAAAATATATGACATAAAATTTATAATTTTAAATAATTCTTGGTATAGTTCAGTGATATTAGATACATGCATAATGTGAACCCTATGCTATACTTTTAATCTCTGTGACTTATTTATTTTAGAACTGTAAGTTTGTACCTTTTAATCCCCTTTATCTATTTCACCCATCCACCTCCCCACCTCCCCTCTGGCAACAGAAGACTCTTTTTTACAGATTAATCAATGTGTCAAAGTTGATGTTTTACATAATCATGAGAAATCTTTTAAACAAAATGAAAGTAATGTTGGTCAGATCTTTTGATGAACGACCTACACTACTTCCTAAATGCAAAATCATCATCTGTGGGAGGTAAATAAACCTGGATTTCCAGGTAATAAATGACTCCTTCCCAGACACCAAAGGGTTCACTGATGCCCTGGAAAACACTCTTTAAATATCGGGGACAGGGCGCCTGGGTGGCTCAGTTGGTTGAGCGACTGCCTTCGGCTCAGGTCATGATCCTGGAGTCCCGGGATCGAGTCCCGCATCGGGCTCCCTGCTCGGCAGGGAGTCTGCTTCTCCCTCTGACCCTCCCCCCTCTCATGTGCTCTCTCTCTCTCATTCTCTCTCTTTCAAATAAATAAATAAAATAAAATCTTAAAAAATAAATAAATAAATAAATATCGGGGACAAAAAATTCACTGACAGAAGGGAGGTTGATGCTATCTCGAGCACTCTCCTGTTTAGGTTTTTGACAACCAGGCTGTGCTAGTTCAAATACAATAAACTGTAGTGTAAACAGAATGAGAACAAGGTAATATTTAATTCCGTTTATTTGTCTAGGGAATAGAGTCCTATGCATAGCAGCTTACAAAGCATGTTCATTTGAAAATGGAATTCCTAGAATCTGTATGTGAAATAGCAAGTGTACCAGCAGGAGTTCTTCTTACGCCTTCCTTCTGTTTTCCTTCTGGATTTCCTTGACTCATCATGTATCACTCTGTTACTTATTCCAGATAAACAAGTCAGCAGCCACAGTATTTCTATTGCTGAGTTACGGGCAGGGGCAGTAATGAAATATTGAACAACTGTATGGCATGGGTACTAATCAATCCGAACAGCCCTGTGATCAAACAGGACGGGTGACTCAATCATGGAACAGGGGCCAGCCGTGAACAAGACAAGGCTGAACCTCTGCAGAGCCACTGAATATCAGCTCTGGTTATGGCCACTGTGTTTTCTGATTTTATTTTATTTTTTTTACTTTATAGGGAAAAAAGAAGAAAGTAAAAAGCTGAAACTCTGTTCTCCTACTCCTATAGTCTGTTGCCTCATACATCCTATTATTATGGAACAGGCTGTATTTTTCTTTGTCTTAAAAGTTTTATATTATTTTATTTTTTTTCTTTTGCAAGATGTTTAAAACAGAGACCGTAAGCAAAAGGCTTTCTTAGTACAATTTATTTCCTTTCGAGTTACAAAAGAATTTAGAAAGAAAACATTTTATCTTATCACCCGCCTCGGTTTTTCTTGAAGGAAGTCTCCAGGGTAATGAAACATTTGGTGACTTTTGAGGAAGAGGAATAGGAGCAAGGAAGTAATTTGGTTTTCTCTTTTATCATTTAAATGGAAACAAAGTATGTGGTTGTGTTAATGAAGAGAATGGGTCTTAGGCCAAAAAAAAAAAAGTGCACCCATCACAATGTAGAAAAATATTTTCCATTTAATGAGACAGTTTGCTTGAGGAAAACTTGAAATACTGAAAGGAAGAAAGATAAGTCCAATTACATTTTGGGTGGGGGTGAGCTGGTTGGGTGGGGGAGGGGAGTGAAATCGGGTAATTTGGCATAGCATCAGGATTTTATGGCTGGGAGGAAAATGAGATGCCCTCATGTCCTGTTCCCTCTTATTTTACATAAAGAAATGAAGCTCCAGAGAGGGTAAGTGGCTTGCTTGGGATCACACATCTAGTTATTTACTGAGAAGAATGGAAAAGTAGAAAGAAAACCTAGCTCCTGAACCAATTAACTTTGTTTAAATTGTATGTAGATGGTACTGAAGTAACTGATGTAATTCTAAATTAAAAAAAAAAAAAAAAAAGAAAGAAAGAAACCACAAAACACACACGGGGAAATTGTGTCCCTCCTCCCGGAGTCCTTCCTGCTGCTCCTGCATCTGCCCGGACTCATTTTGTGAAGAAGATCTGTCCCAGTGGTCAAAACTCACCTGCCCCTCATCCAGGCCCTTACAGCGAGGTTATCTGCTAAATAGATGATTGGAATTTTGGAGACAGTTTTTATTCCCCCCTTCTTTTTTTGACTCATTGGTATACTTGTTTTTTTTTAAATATTTTTAATTGTGGTAAAATATACATTTACCATTTTTCCATTTTTAAGTGTATAGCTCAGTAGCGCTAAGTACATTCACATTATTGTGCAATCACCAACATCCATCTCCAGAACTCTTTGCATCTTGCAAATCTGAAACTCTATACCCCTTAAATGACAACTCTCCATTCCCTCCTCCCCTCAGCCTTTGAGAACCATTTCTACTTTCTGTCTCTATGGATTTGACTACTCCGGGTACCTTGTATAAGTGGAATCATACCTTCTTTGTCTTTTTGTGACTGGCTTATTTCACTTAGTGTAATGTCCTCAACGCTCACCTACACTGTAGCATGTGACAGGATTTCCTTCCTTTTAAAGCTGAGAAAAATTCCATTTTGTTTATCCATTCATTTTTCAAGGGACACTTGGATTGCTTCCATCCATTCTCATTTTAGTTAGCCATTTTGGAGGTGCACAGGTCATTCCAAAGTGCATGTTCAAGATTACTGTTCCGTGTGTGACCCCAGTGTTAGAAAGGAGTAACTTGCATATTATTTTACAAACATAATGGAATAGGATACCTTTTCTCCTCAAACTTAGATAGCTGTGGGGTGAGAAAAGAGACTCACAGCTGGTCTGGCATATGATGTTTAAGGCCATAGACATTTCTTAACGTGATAGAATTTATTAAATTTGGAAACAGAAGGCATCTTAAAAGAGGTAGGGGTAGAACTTGAACATTTGGGCTCTGGCATCAGGCACACCTAGGCTGGGGTTTCCAGAGTTCTGTGACCTTGAGCAGATTATTTACATTCTTGATTATAAAATATAGTAGGAGTACATGGGCTTACTGAAAATTAAATAAGACAATGCAATTAAAGTGGTTAACATGGTTCCTTGTACACAGGGAAGGCACAATAAATTCTAGCCAATAGTCCAGTGTCCTCACTTTGCAGGTAAGGAAGGTGAACCTTAGAAGGGAAAGTGACTTGCCTTAGATCACACAAACAAAGCCACAATGCTGGCATTCGATTTCTATTTAAAAAAGAATGTGAGGGATTTTTTTTTTTTTAAATCGACTTTCTCTCATTAAAACTTTACTAGTCCTTTAGGAATGTTTGCAGAAACTCATGCTAGGAAGAAACATGGTGAATACCACCCCCCCCCGACTTCTTATTTATTTGTTCTATCATTTAGTCATTCGATGAGTTCCTTTATGTACTGAATAATCATCCAGCGCCTGTCACGTTGACAACCACTCATGGGCACTGGGGACATGCAATTATGTGGAGGAGGTGGGCAAGTGTGATAAGTGTGCCAGAGGGCATAAACTGACAGAGAGCCAACAGGAGAGGTGCCTAACCCAGGCCTGCAGGGTGAGGAAGTATGGAGCACTGGGGACAGTATGTGGCCGGACTCCAGGTAGTCCTTTGTTCGCATAAAACTGAATAAGCCTGGCCTCTGCCTTTCAGCCTAGGGCCAGGATTGCCACATAAACAGCGACCGAGAATATAATTGGAAAGCACAGTGTATGTACCAGTGGTAGGGGGGCCAATGGAGAGTGATTGATTCTGCCTGGAGGGTTTTGGGAGAGGTGATGAAGTTGGGAGAAGGGAGAGCTTAATGGAGGTAAGCCTTGGAGGATGAGTGGGCTATCCCAACCCAGGGAAGGGAGGGAATGGTATTCTAGGAAAAAAACCTGTGAGCACAGGGCTCCAGGTACTGGGGACACAGGTTATCCACAAGAGACTGAGGAAGGAGTGTGGAGGGAGACCAGCCTGCCATGGGAATGTTCCAGACCTTTCCTGCTGGTGAGTACAGTGGGATCATGTTAGCATTTACCGTCTTGATTCTGATGATTTTTTATTGTTATCCAATCCTTCTGGGTACGCGTAAAGTCTCTCCCAGGTGTTTCTGGGCACCCCGCCCTCTCCTCCAGCATGGCATCTGCCTCCTGTGGGCTCAGGATCAATGGCTTCCATTCTTCTGCTCTGGTGTCTTCACCTAGGCTCTTTGAGCTTGCCATTGCAGACTCTGCCCTCCACCAGAATATTGTCTGCCTAGCCAAGACACCTTGGCTGGTGGCCACCCTCAACTTTCAGGGTGCCAAATCTGTCCTAGGATCTGTGACTGGGAATGGGGCAGTGTGGATAGCTCAGGCTCTCTTTTTAAGAACATTTCTTTATTCCACTCCACGTGAGTATGTGTTTGTGTGTGAGAGAGACCAGAATCTTACAGATGCCTCTGAACATGGTTCAGCTTATATCCTAAACTCTTTCCTCATTAGGCCTCAAAGTTATCCCTGAGGCCCAAAGGGGAGACCTTTGCCATCCTTTTCTCTCCCCTGACTTTATCTTCCACTACACAGGCCCATTATTATGCTCCATTTTCTTCCCCTTTCTTTTGTCAATTAAGAAAAAAATCCCTGAATACAAATAAATTAAGGAGAACAGATGCTTGATTGGAGGGTCTCTTCCCAGCACCTGTGCATCTGATTCTCAACTTTGGTCCAGCCAGTAGCTTTTGAAGGTCTTTCATTGTCTAGCTGAGGAGCTCCTGGCATTTGAGATATTCAAGAAGTAGTTATTGAATTGAACTGACCCTCCTGTAGGGAAGGAAGCCACGAAGGGTGGGTTGGTTTGTTTGTTTTGTTGGCAAGTGAATGGTATGGTCAGATCTGAGTCTTACGGGAACCTGTGGGTTTTAGGAGAGGGGATGTGTAATGGGAAGCCTGAATAGGAAGCTGTAGCCACAGTCAGGGTGATAGAGGCTTGAACAGGAAAGGACCGTAGGGATGAAATGATGGAGACAGAACTGAAAAACAGCGGGGACAGGGGAAGTTGAAGACACATGAGATGTGGGAGATTACAGAGTAGATGATGACCCCGAGGTTTGCCTTAAAGATGGCGATGAGATGAACATCAACTGACCCATTTTACACAGAGGTTAAGTGATTTGCCCAAGGCCAGTGAACATACTGATAGCAGCATTACGTGTCCTTGTTGTGCTAAAAACTCCAAACCAGAATAGTTTCTACTTCATTACCTCCATGGCCTTTTCCCATTACATAAAAACTTCTTCGCACGGAACATACTCAAATAATTTTCTAAAATGTCATTAAAATTAAGAAGATACTTAAAAGGACATATGAGAAGCCACATTCAACAAGTACAGAAATAAATTAGAGATGAGAAAATATTAAAATACCTGACCTGCGTGGGTATCTGCATAATATTTAAAATGATCTCATCCATTTAGTTCTAGTGTTTGGTGTCCTAATCTGAAATATGAAAAATGTTCTCATGGAAAGGCAGGCGAACTGAAGGAGGATATTTTAATATACGGTGAAATATAAATTAAAAAGCTCTCTAAAGCTATTAGGAAAAGTACTGAAATACATTAGCAGGTGCACGGGTTCAACTTTGGATGAATGTTCTTTGAAATCGGATTCATCACCAAAATTAATCTGAGAGGCGTCAAATCTGTGCTGGGTTAAAGAGGTGACAAATGGGAAGATTTCATTGAAGTTCCAAATTGTAAAGAGATCAGAATTAATAATCCTCTGTCATGAGTAACCTGAGCACACAGGAATTTAAGAAACTCACATCTTGGAAAAGGTTGGGAAAAAAGCCTGAAATGTTGCTGTGGAAAGGAGCAGTCTCGTCATCACTTGGATTGATTTGGGTTTATAAATAACTTCAAGTCCACCGTAGATGACCATGAAGATAGGTGCCTGTGACTTTCATGTTCGCGGGGTTTATGCATTTCAACAGGCTGGTCAAATCATTCTCCTAGAATGGAGTAAGTACAGTATTTTTCTCCCACATATTTAATTCAGAGCTTCGTGGAGCTGATGCACTTGAGAAGCACTAATCTTCATCCATCAGTGGTTTCTATTATGGGCTCTTCATTCATATGGACTCACATCATGAAAATAAGCATAAGGAGAAGGGGGACATGGGGAATACTTCAACATGCCAAATATCTCTCTCTCTCCAAATACCTAAATATAACAAATACTTTCTTAATCAGAAGGACATATCCCTTGGCTAGTTACAGGTGGGGCAAGTTCAGGTTTACCTATTAATGGCTCATGTGCATCTCTGTATCATAATCCCAAGGGTAAGGCAGGTAATCCCCTGGCACACTGAGTATACATGGCTAGCAATGGGAAGGGATATGGCTGACAGTCTTCGGAGCTGTGCTTACTAGCCTTTTCTGTGGAGAGTGAAGCTGTGGCTGGTATTTGAGCCTGCTACCAGCTTTGCCTCATGTCTTCATAGGATGAGTGACTGCCACAGTAGGTGGCTTCCTGTGGTTTAGCAGTCCTGGGATTGATACATTTCCCCCAAATCTGAACCTCGGAAGAATGGAAGAGCTATAGGAGGGACACAGCAACTTCAAGTCTTCAACTAGGGATTCAGCGTATCTCCTGTTAGCGCCCGTGTCTAAAGGAATAGTTTTCATTGCGGTGCCAGAGTATCTTTTAGAATCACGTGGTCTATGGGTCCTTAGTTTTAGCCCCTATCCAAAAATGATGGCCTTTGGAGGATGGCTTCTAAGTAGGTTGAAAGAGAGAGAAAGACAGGAGGGAGGGAGAGAAGGAAGGAAGGAAGGGAGGAAGGAAGGAAGGAAGGAAAGAGAGGGAGGAAGGAAAGAAGAAATCAGGTCAAATAAGTTTCTATTTCTTGCCTACCTTCCTTCCTTCCTCTTCCCGTATATTATATCATTTATGCTTTTGAGTATCTAGTAGATGCCTGATCTATTATATTTATAAAATAGAATTCTTAATCCTCCCTCCATTGAACATATTAGTTGTTCCCATCTCAATAATGGAACCACCACCTTCTTAGTTACTTCTTAGTTACTGAAGCCAAAAATCTAGACCTTAACCTTCGTTTAAATGATTTCAACCCCCCTGCACATTCAGATTCAGAGATCTTGAGAGTCCTCTATCTATGCCTATTCTTACCTTACAGTTTTGCACCTCCACCCCTCTCTGGTATTGCTCGATCAGCACTTTGGGCCTGGAACATTCCCTTATATGGAAGCTAGGTTCCAAGCCGTCACTTAGCTCCAGATTCTTCTTTCCTATTAGGAGAAAGCTTCCCCTGTTAATGGGCTTGCAGTGAACTTCCTTGTATTGCTCAGGTATATGCTTCATATGGTATCTGGCCAGCCCCACTAGTATATCAGCCATGTCTACCTGTGAGAAGGGAAAGGGGTCTTCATCTGTAGCACAAGAGGGGTGCATGCAGTCCATCACCCTGTGTCAGCTCAGGGAGATGGGGCACACTGCAGATGCTGGTCTTGCTGCAACTCTTCTTTCTGTGAGTAAAGTGTTGTCCCAATAGTGCCTTGTATGTTGAGTCCTTTTGGAACCCATAGAAGATGCAGTTCCAACTTGGAACCCGTAGAAGATGCAGTAGGCCAGGGTCTGTGGCGCCCACATGGCAGAAATCCTCACTGGGAATTGGTGAATGGATCTTCCTGCTCCAAACGCCAGCTGTGAACTCTGTCGGCATTAAGTCCCTCAAGAGCTTTGCATGGTTGGCCTCCTTTCATTATTCAAATATCACCTCCTCCCAGAGGCCTTCCATCACCAACCAATTTAAAGTTAACTAAATGAAAGTATTCACACCGTCACTGTTAGTACATAGCATTGTTAAGTTTCTCTGCCTCTTGCTCACAAAAATGTAAGCCTCGTGAGAGCAAGGGTCTTACTCTTTTTTTTTTTTTTTTTTAAGATTTATTTATTTGAGAGAGCGAGAATGAGAGAGAGTACATGAGAGGGGGGAGGGTCAGAGGGAGAAGCAGGCTCCTCGCTGAGCAGGGAGCCCAATGTGGGGCTCGACCCCGGGACTCCAGGATCATGACCTGAGCCGAAGGCAGTTGCTTAACCAACTGAGCCACCCAGGCGCCCGCAAGGGTCTTATTCTTAATCACTGTCATAACTCTAGTGCTCAGACCAGAACCCAGCTCAGAGTAAATGTTCATTACAGTATTTACTGAGTGAGCAAATCAACAACTTCCATTCATAGTAACCCTTCGGTTCTCATGTGATAGTGTTTGAATATGGTGGCAGGGTTTGTCTACGGTGGTGTTTGCCTAATCAATGTTCAATCACTTTTAAGTTGTGGCAGTCATGGAGATGGGCTACTTGGCTGTCCCTTCAAGAAAAACCTAGCTCTTGAGTTGAAGGCAGGCAGTTAGCTGACCAATTTCCATTGTGAGTGCCATTAGGGTCTCCTCAGCTTGGAAAAGTGAGGCTGACTCTTCCTGAGCAGCCCCAACCAAGGACTAAGTATGGTGGGAATACCGGGTCACATCTACCAGGAAATCCTCACTTTGGAGTTGATGTGGGCCAAGATTTGTCAGGAATGCACCATGTTCTGAGGCTCTCTCTGCCCAATCCTGCTTCTTCTGCCTTTTCCTCTCAGAGGTCAGATCTGCATCATAGACTGAAAGCTTTCCCTGCCCTACCCTGCTTCCTCCCCCTTTTACCTTTCATAGGTGCAATTTCCCAATTAAACCTCCACCCTTCCTACCCTGGCCTATGGTCTGCTTTCCAGAGGGTCCACGCTCTTGTTGGAATTCTTTGTAAAAATAATGGGGGCCATTTTGCCATTTTAGAAAAAAAAAAAGTTACTTGAAGTCTTCTTGTTGCCTAAAAGATCTCAGTCTTTGGGTGTTCATTGTGGACAGAACGGATTGTTTGTCAGTCAGAGACACATTCAACTGGGAAGAGGTTTAATTCAGGTATCATTTCATAAGGAATACCACTTGCCAGCTTAGTTTATGTGGGGCCACACAGAACTTTTGTACAACTGTTAGTCAGGAGTTCTTTAGTTAACTAATAAGAACAGGGGTGGGGAAAACACCAAACATTTACTGAGAACGTGCTCTGTGCCAGACAGTTTTAAAAACTCTTGATCAGGGGCACCTGGGTGGCTCAGTCAGTTAAGCCCCTGCCTTCGGCTCAGGTCATGATCCCAGGGTCCTGGGATGGAGCCCCGCATCGGGCTCCCTGCTCAGCGGGGAGCCTGCTTCTCCCTCTCCCACTACCCCTGCTTGTGTTTCCTCTCTCACTGTATCTCTCTCTGTCAAATAAAAAACAAACAAACAAACAAAACCTCTTGACCACATCTCACTCAGTTACCACCATGACTTCAGAGGTGGACTACAACATCTTTATTTTTACAGAAGAGGAAATAGAACTTTCTACAGAGTTCTTAATAAACTGTCTTTAGTTTATATAAGTGCTGATGAAGACTTCGGGTTTTCTGACTCCAAAGGCCTTCTCTTTTCAAACTCACCGTGCTGCCTCCATCTGGAAGGGCTCTTTCAATTCAGGATCTCATAATGGCAGCAAAAGGACCAGATAAGAATCGATAAATCTACATTCTAGAGCAAAATACTTGCAGCTCATTATCAAAATTGGAGCAAACATACATAATATAGCAAACTAGATATAGTCCAAGGTGTGACTTTGTGTTAATTCCAATCCCTTTTCAGTAACTGACAACTGAAACTCTTAGTGAAAAGTGGTGAAGAGAATTGTTTCTCAGTCCTTGCCCAGATCCTTTTCGTTTGGATTTTTGTCTTGGTTCAGTGGAGGATACTATGGACTCTATACTCGCTCCAAACCCCTTCTAAAAATACCTTCTTGTCGTTAAGAGAATGGAACACTAATGGTCACATTTTCCAGACTCTCTTGCAGCTGGGCTCTGTGAGGCTTTTATTTGGAATTGATCCATTTTACTGGCACTGATCATGGCGGAGGCTTCATGGTTCCGGAGTGGGTTGCTATCACAGCAGATGCCTTGGTTGGCCCTGTTCTGGGCTATGAATTTTGAGAGTAATTCCTGAAAGCTAAGGCCAGAATCATCTGTTTACCTGTTTCTTCAGCCTTCCAGTGATTCTGTGAACAATATGTGTATGCAATAGGAAATTTATTTTTGTTTAATCTTACTGGATTATGTGGTTGCAATTAAGAGCTTTTTTTGCAGTTCGGAGTCCTAGGGCTGTTTTTAGAGGAATGAGAAGTTCCTTATATAAGAAGGGCTAATTTGCAAATTGCAGAGAAATCTCAGCTTATCCGTTGGTGGTTGCACAAAATTTCCACTTCAAGTATGAGCTTCCGTGAACCAAATTGCTATAATTCTTGCCACTTTGCGATTCAGCTTTATTATTGCACAGATTTATCTGTAATGCTGGACTCTAGGACATCCCTTTCCTGTAGGGTGCACACTGCAAAATTCTAGTTGTGGGTGTTTATTGCCAAAAAATGACTTCTGTGTTCTGCATTATCTTTTTCTGGGCTGTTTGCCTAACTGGGGCCTTGGAACTGGTGGAGAGTTTAAAGACTGCATTTGCTGCACCTCAAAGAGTTGTTCCTGGAAACATGCGCCGCCTCCTGGGCAGGAGTTCTAGGAGGCCAGTGTTTCTTGTGTCAACCCCTCCAGCAGCTTTCTTCTTGGCCCCAGGACATCACTCTGGTTACAACTGAATCATTTCACTGCTCACCTTATTTGGGCGACCAAGATGGAGCGTGTAGTCCCATAGAGCGCATCTGAACTCACATCGTCACATACTCTGCCGTAAGAGCACATGCGCGCACAGGAAGACTTTGTAAACTGCAAGATATTATGCAAATGATGGCTTTTCTTACTGGCTTAATTCCTGAGCCCTAAGATTTCACACAGATTCCTCAGCGCCTTCATTGGCGGGTGGGGGGGGGGGCTCAGAGCCTCCCATCTCTCTTTACCCCAAGCAACTCCATTTTTATCCTTTTATGTTCTGCTAAAAAGTTTGAAAATCACTGATCTCATCTAACCCTTGGCCTATGCATTAATCCTCTTGACAACATCTCTCCCAGTTGATTGTCCAGGCTTTGCTTGATTATATCCAGTGACAGGGAGCTTATTACTTTATCAGGTAGTGCATTCTATTTTAGGAAAGTTTGTTTTGTTGTTCTTGTTTCATAATTCTTTAGGTCAAGAGAGAAAGAAATACTAGCTAACTAATTCTGCTTTGGGTTCTGGTTAATTCTGATTGAGATTTTTCTCTGTAAATATTTTTTAGGCACAGATAATTATTCCAGGTATTTTGGTGATTCATGTAGTTATTTTATGCCCTTTCTTGAGTAGAAATGAAGGTAGGCATATTTCCCCCACCACTTTCATTTGTACATCTTAATAATGAGATCTAAAATAACCATAAGGTGGCACTGGGTGACCATAAGCAACTCACCAGCCAATGTTGCAGGTCATGAGCCATGTAACTGAGTTAGGGACAGAGAGAGGACAGGACAGATGCATATGCTGAGGGCCTCCCCTGTGGTAAGCCCATCATAAATTTTTTCATATGCAATTCTTAGAAAAACCAATCTTAGGTGCAGTTATCTTGAAGCCCAGATACATTAAGAAAATGGCATAAGATTGCATAGCTTAATCAGTAGTGAAGTTGGAATTTTAACCCAGGTCTGTCCGTTTCTGGAATTTGAGTTCTTTTCTCTGCTCCGGAAGATAACTTCCAGGCCTTCCACTCTGGCCACTACCGCTGTGACTATTGTGTTGTTATAACAGTACCACAGTTCTGCAGTCAGTAGTGTCTACTTAAATAATTTCCTCCTCTGGGCTCAGTTTGCTTATCTGCAAAATGGGGATAATAATGAGAGCTCCCTCACAGGGTTTGTTATGAAGAGTATAAAAGCAATGACAAGTTCTGCACTTTTTGTCTGCCTGGTACAGAGTTAGCATGAGATTTATGATCACTTTTGATTCTTCTTGTCATCCCATGCCTTGCTCTTCCATAAGTAAATGAGGGAGCACAAGGACATTTGCACATGCATAGCTGAATGAAGAACTGAGGAAAAAACGTGTAATGTTAGAACAGCTTCAATCCCATTTCTGTCCAGGGGCTTTGCTGATGACCTGGATCACGACGCCAGGGGGCAGGGCATGGGCACGGGGACACGGCGCTGTGAAGGCGGCAGAGGGGAAACACTCTAGGTGCTTCCAGGCTAAGAAGGATCCTGGAGGATGCTGCAATCCAGCATTCTGGACGTGCGGATGGGAGAGAGGAAGACAGCCCACTCGATAAGCGCATCGGGCCAGCTCAAAGGCATCATCGTGGTCCTGGTTTCACCCTTGTCTATTCGCGACCCTCTGATATGGGAAACGAGTCCATTAAACCAAACAGGATTAAGCTGTCTGCCGGGCAGCACATCTCCCTGCTTGTGTTAATGGGCTGTGCAGCAGGATCCTAACCCCTGCCGGCCCGCGGCCCCACCGCCTGGGCAAATGCAAGGCTGGGGGCTGCTGAGGGCCACGCACCTCTCTAATGTATCACAATTGCGGAGACGACTGGGCTCAGTAACTTTCCACGATTTGCTCTGAAAACTTGCAGTGTGTTCAACAGCCCTCACAGCTTTTCATTTGGAACCTGGGACGAGGTGGTATATGGTGGTGGTTCTACTGAAACGTGGTGCACAAATGTAGTCAGCTCCAGAGATGTTGTTTTCCCTCTAAGTGGGCAGCGAGTAAAAGAGTTTGGGCTCTTGTTGGCTTCACTTGTATCTCAATGCAGCGCATCGCGGGAGAAGGAAGAGAGCTTGCAAAGACAGCGCCGGAGCCAGGGGGTTTGGAGCCTGACCTTTTTACGTGGCGGAGAAGCAGGCACTTGACTTTTTGGGGAACAGTGCTTTGCATTTACAAGGCAGTGACCTGCCCAGGTGTTCCGGGAGGGCCGTGTACAGGAATTATCCCCTTAGCACTGCCTGTGGTGCTGGGCGGGGTGCCCAGTGTCAAACGCAGTCCCCAAATACTGGGGACGAAGCGGGCAATGCTACTCATCTCCGTGGACATCCTTGGTAGGACTGCAGTGTCCCCTGCTTCTTGTCTCTGGTGAGTGAATGGAACTTTGGAGCTCAGATCGCTGAAAAGCAGCACTAATTATTTACCCCTAACACAGTCAAGAAGCTAACCCAGATCTGCAAAATGCCTACTGTTATTCTCAAAACTACCAATTCCTGAGTCTCAGTTTTGCCCTTCAGAAGAGGTGAAAATGAGATCAGAGGGAGGTGGCAGCTCTTGGGGTTCCTGGCTCAGGTGGCTCATCACTCTTCTAGCGGAACACAGAGCTGCACTTCTCCTTCAGGAGGCGGGGAGGGGGGATTAATGACGGCCTCGTTCTCTCTGAGAGCCCCCCCACCAGTTAATGAGGTGCCACTGGGGGACCCAGTAGAGACAGGGCTGTGGTTGCAGGAGGGACAGAGCGCTGCTGGGCAAGTGAGGAGTTCTTGCCCGTGAGGCCAGGAACAAGCTGAGTTTCTGCAGCTTCCTCTAAGGAAAGCAGAGTTGACTCCGGGAACTCAGGCCCTAGAAGTGGGGTCCTTAGTCTCAGGGCTCCTTTGTCCTTTGAAAGGTACCCTGGTTGGTTTATCATGCAGTGGGGTTGGTGTTGCCCCAAGAGGGCTGTTTATTTTGGGTTACCCTCTCGCGGGGTCGGGGGCAGGGGCAGAAGGATGCTGGACATGTAAGAACTTATTCCCGCCTGCTTTGGGACAGGCATTAGACCCTCCATCATTAGAAAAACCACTAAAATCATCCCTCTTCTTACCACCATGGTCCTTTCCAGCTGCACTTCCACATGTTGCCTCCATTTAGTGGCCTGTACTCTTTCCTCCCCAAAGATGCCCAGCTCTGGAAACACTCTGCGCTCTTTCCTGTCACCTGTGTGGTTCTGTCAGCAGGCAGATGCCCTCCGTCCTTCTCTTTGAGCTTACCTGGATTGTGCTGCCTCTCACGTTGTGCTCAAATTATTTATTTACCCGTCTACCTGCCCTACTGCCTTGTTAACTCCTCTAGAGAAGGACCTGTCTCTTGTTTATTTTCACATCCCCAGGGCCTCCAGACAGTATACACTCACTGAAAGTTTTGTGAAAGAAGAAATGTACAGAGTCGCTTGTACCCAGGGTGTGGGTCCTGGCTGGAGTGCCATCATGGTGTGCATCTTCCATTAAGATATAACATGTCTCTCTTTCAGCTTCTTACCTGTTAAGAAGAAACAGGTGTGAGAATGATACAGACCTACCTTGTTATGAATTAGCAAACTAGAGACTTACGGTGATGTCCATTTTAGTGGCTGCCAAACGTTGAAATGTGGCTGAGCTTATGATCAGGGAGCCAGCCAGCCTGCTTCAGCCCACTTAGGCAGAGATAATCAAATGCACAGTCTCTCTGACAGAGCTGATCACAGGCCCCATTAAAAAAGAAATGGTGGGCGCCTGGGTGGCTCAGTTGGTTAAGCGACTGCCTTCGGCTCAGGCATGATCCTGGAGTCCCTGGATGGAGTCCTGCATCGGGCTCCCTGCTCAGCGGGGGGTCTGCTTCTCCCTCTGACCCTCCCCCCTCTCATGTACTCTCTTTCTCTCTCATTCTCGCTCTCTCAAATAAATAAATCTTAAAAAAAAAAAAAAAGAAATGGTCATAATGTAGGTGACAAAGAGAGAAGCAAGACTTCTGAGTGGCAGGTTCATAGCACGGGGGCGGCGGGGTGCGGGGGGCGGTGAAAATCACAAAGTGGCAGAGGCCTTGCCTGGGGGGCATGCGTGGCCTCCTGCTTGCACGGGCTGTGGGCGGGGGCTGTGGGCGGGGGCTGTGGGCAGAGAGAGGGCTTCTGCAGACCATCATTTACATTTTATTAAAAATAATTGGAGAAGTTTACAGACATTTTTTTTTTTTTTTTGCAAACATGCGATTGTCAGGCATGGGTAGAAAAGAAACATTTTCCAAATTGTGAGAAATTCCAATGTGGCAAAAAAAATCAGGAGTCTGATGATTAAATGTGGAGAGCTGTCATCTCGGCATTATATTAAAATAACTTGCCTCCAGCAGGCGCACAGTATTTCTTCCTGTAAATCTGTCATTTCTCGGGAGGCCGTGGCTCCGGTTGGCTGCTCCGAGGGCTTTGTAGCCGGCGCAGTTAAGGGCACCGGGGCGCTCGGGCTTTCCGGGGCTGGGGCGGGGGGCTCATTCGCCGCCGCGCGGCCGCAGCAGGCCCTTTGCAGAGCTCCTTCTTTGTGACTTGGTGCGGCTCCCCTGCCTCTGAAACTTTAAGCAGAACGGGAACCGCCACATTATTTGCAGTAGGGCTCCTCAGACAGCGATGTCAGGCTGCGGGCAGAATGAATTGCATTTGTTTATGAAATCTGTGGCTTAATAGGAGGATCAGTGTCTCATTTCAGCCTCCAGTCACGAGGCTTTTAATGATGTCCACTCTGTGCTGCTTTCACATGCAAAGCGTGTGGGAGCAGAACAATGGAAAAAAGAGCTTAAATTGGTGGAAGAGAGGAGGGCGACGCGGGTTGAGGGACTATGTCCGTCTCCGCTCTGTGTAATGGAGCAGATGTATCTCTGCGTGTGTCTCTTGCCTCTTGCTTTTGCTCAAGTGGCCACTTAACCTCCTTACCTAGTCAAATGTTTCCTGTGGATCCCAGGGTAGCCCCTCCTGTTTCTCTACTTCCCTGCTGCCTGCCTATAATGTAGGGCGAGTCTCACTGACTCTTGGAAATTTTCATGATAATTAACACTTTGTTTATGGGACATTTTGGCCTTTGGAAACATATTTGCATCTAAATCCTGTGTGTCCCTAACAGAGGAGAAACAGAGTGGATTTGATAGCGGCCTTGTCCCCTATTTGCCCAGCCCTTCAGGATTTGCATTGCCTGTCTGTCTACGCACATTGAGGCTTAGCTGGGCTTTGATGTTCATAATGGTTTTCCCCATAACACAGGTGAGAAGAGTAAGGTCGAGGAGACCGCATGGCCAGTTACTAAGAGCGTGGGACCTGGGCTCCAGTCGGTTCTATTGCTTATTTCTAGGACCAGCTACCTAACCTGTCAGAGCTTTGACTCCTTCTGTAAAGTAAGGGCAATAATCACATGCTTGGAGGTTATTCCCAGGGTTAAATGCAATCATATAGAGGTAAAGCATTTCATACAGAGGGTGCTTAACACTTGGTAGCTATTATTATTAGTGGTGGTATTACAGAAATAAAGACAATGGGGCTTGGCCGAAGGCACCATGGTTAGGGCTAGAATGACACATCCCTGGTTCCCGGAGAGCCAGGTCTCCTGAGTTCCTACCACTTTCTTCCCTGCCCTTGCTGTCTCTCTGAACGCCCAAGGAGTGTGCAGATTTTCCACCTTTCAGCAATTCCAGAGACAGCCTGCGAGGATATAAAAAGCAAGTGAAGAGCCTGCAGAAACGCAGGTGCAGTTTGGGGTCCCTTTGCCAAAAGTGCAGCATTTCTTCAAAGCCCTTCAGCATCACCTCTCCTTGCTTGGCCTGGCTGGCAACGCCCCCACCACTGCCTCTTCCACCCAGGGGTGATGCCACTGGAACCACCCGAGTCTGAAAGAGGGATTCACCTTGACCTTCCTTTTTCCCACGAGAAGGCAGAACACAAATGAGGCCATCAAAAGCGCCACAGTTCCTCCCCCTCAGCGGGTCTCAAAGCCCTCACTCTGACCCCCATCGATCAGCCAGAAAACATAAAATCAACAGAGTTCTGCTTTTCTATTTCATGCAGAAAAATGAACATTGACCAGCCTCGTCAGCCAAGCTCACAGAATTATACAGTACAAATGGGAGCGCCTACAGGCTCCTCTCTCAGATCCTCTTAAGCCTCTTCTTTGTCCTGGTCCCAGATGACAGCTGTGGGGCAGGGCGGATTCCTGCTGCTAAGTATGAAGTTCATCGTCGTCCCACACAGAGGGTGCTTCAAGCGACTTGGTGACTGACAGCCTGAATAAGCAGTTATTTTTCCAGGCTCATGTGCGAGAGGCGCATGCAGCCCACTGCCTGACCTTGTTCAGCTGAGCTTGGCATTCTGGGGCCAGCTCGCTGCCACTGTTACCTGTTAAGGTTAAAATATTGTTGAGTTGATTGATGATGAAGCTCTGATCGTGTTACTCTCCTACTGAAATAATTTTTGACTGTGCTCCATGTGCCACAGAGTCAGATCCAAATACCTTCCTCTGACATTCATGGCTTGTCATGGTCTGACCCCAATCTGCCGTCCCAGTTGTGGCTCTTATTACCGGACTTCGTGAGTCCTGTGATGCGGACAAGCTGAACGGCTCTCTGCATCTGCCCCTCACTTTCCCTCCTCTGCAGTCACTTACATTTTTCCTTCCTCGGAGATGCTCATTTACCTGGCCGTCCATGTCTGTCTTAGACAGTTGGGGGCTGCTATAACAAAGCACCATAAGCTGGGTGCCTTAGGCTGTAGATATTTACTCTTGGCGGTTTTGGAGGCTGGCAAATCCAAGAGCAAGGTTCCAGCAGATTCAGTTCCCCAGTGAGGGCCCTCTTCCTGCCTTCCTGCTGCGTCCTCGCAGGTGGAGAGAGGGAGCTCTGGCCTCTTCCCCTTCCTAGAAGGGCGCTAATCCCGTCATGGCAGCCTCATCCTCATGACCTCCTCAAAACCTCCTTCCCTCCTGAAGGCCCCGCCTCCAATTACCATCACATCACAATTACCCCCGCCTCCAATTACCACACATAGGGCTTCAACGTAGGAATTCTGGAGGAACACAAACATTTAGTCCCTAATGATGTCTAAATCCCATCTATTCTTCAAGCTTCATTTAAAATACAGTCTCTTAAAAAAAAAAAACCACAAAAAAAACCAGTCTCTTCCATGCAGAGGAGATTCCAGTTTCCCCCAGCTATAAATAATGTCCCTTCTTCTCAATTCCTATAACCCTTTGTGTACACCCCTCCTAGGACATTTATTGCATTCTGTTGTGTACTATGTTTTGTATGTGCTTTGTTTTCTTTACTAGATTCTGAGGTCCTTGAGGGCAGGGGCCGTTAACTTCTTACTGTATGAATCACTGACCTTTAGCCAGAGTCCCTGATGATCACGCACGTAGCATGTAAGTAAATAGGTGCCGCCATCTGCAGGAGAGCCTCACGCGGGCTGCATCAGGACTTCTGTGCATGACAAATGCGTTGGTAAAGCCAGGGTCCATCGTGATACCTCATGTCTGGCTGGCTGTTAAATATTTTACACATAACCCATGAGTTGAGGGATTCATCCAGTGTGGTTTTCTCGACTGTTCCTTAAGGGGGTGAATTACATATCACTCTCCCATATTAGTGAGGAATCTTATGGGTGCATCCGAACACATACAGCCCCGCGCTGACATGGGAATGATTGGGCCAAACTCTCTTTAAAATAATCTGCTCTTATTTCCTTGGTGCAACTTTTGTTGCTGATATAAAAAGAATCCATAACCAACATCTGTGAGGTATTAATACTTCTAACTCTTCATATTGATTCCTGAACAATACATCGTGCCCTAACATTGTACCCCGGGCCCCAAAGATCACAATAAGGCATTCTCCTTACAGGAGAACCCACTTGTCCTGTAAGATTTATCTAGGAACTGGCCTTTCAGAACACGTGAAGGATGACTCATGACTGTCACCCCCACCACTAAGGAGAGCCACCATATCTATCCATCTTTTATTCAAACGGACTTCAGTGATTCATTTTCTTTACAGCACCCATTATATATTCTCCTGGGCATACACGAGGCCCAGAAAGCTGAGGTACCTTGGATAATTTCTAATTTTTACTGCCATCCATAGTATTACCCGTGTGTGGTTAATCTCTAGAGTGACATAATCAAAATACAAATTCTTGCGGCAACCCATAAATGTAACTTTGTTTAAGGAACATGAACTCGATATTCTCTAGGAAGCTGCTATTCGAACCACACCAGGGCTGCTCTTCATTTACATAATTGCAAGAGGAGGGAGATGTTCACCTCCATATTTAAATTATATATATTTCCATTTCGTTAATGAAACATCTCCAAAGTTCAGGAGTGGGCCTGTAGGTTATCCTGACTACTGATTCCCTTGCACCAAAAAGCAACTGGAGCATAAGAGCAACAGAGATGACCTTTCACTAAGGGGTTGTACGTTGTATTACTAGTCGTTGCTGCTCAAACACCAAGCACCAGGCACTGGGCAGAATACAGAAAAGAATCCTCACCATCAAGCCCCTACCACCCGAAGCACGAAGGAGAGAACAAGGAGAGATCACCTCCTAAGCGCTGGTATTAGAACACCCGTCCTCCTCCTCCTCCTCATTGCCCCAGAGCAGTGCTTTTTATTTTCATTTCCATGCTAACAAGGTAGACCTGTCCTAGCGTGTGTTCTGAAGAGGTTCTTTCATGCTCAGGGCCTGGGGAGCTTTAACATAGTTAGATGTACTCTAACAGCAGGTTGCCATCAAAAAATTCTATAATAGGATTAAAATAAGAGAGAAATGCACTTGCCGTGGAATGGCAATGATTATTTAACACGTTTCAAGTGCTCGGTGGGAAGGTGCCGCACAAACACAGCAGACAGACCCGCTGTGTGGGTGTGTTGCCTTCCTAACAATCAGGGTTTTGTGTTGTGATGATGGATTTTTGGAGCTCAGCTTTGGAGGGTATCCAGAAGCTGTACAGCGAGGCTCTGGGAAAAGTCACTATCGCTATCGGGGATGATCATATTGATTTGTGCTTGCTTATGCGCTTGCTGTCTGTCCACCCCACTTAGAGGGTGAGCTCCAGGAGGGCGGGAATCTGTCTGCCTTGTTCACCCCTTCATTCCCAGCACATCAGAGATGCTCTGTGAATAGGAGTTCTACGACGGAAAGGGTTCCAAGCATGGGCTCTGCGGTCAGATTGCTAAAGGTGACCTTGGTCAAGTTTCTCAATAATATTCAGCAGCAGTTCTCTCATTGCTAAGATAGGGATGATAATACAACAGTTTTCTGGCATTCTTGTTAGGACATCTAAAGCACGGCCCCGATTTCCGTATCTGGGACACTGGGCTCCACAGACAGCTGTTTGGAGTGGGTGTGCTAGGAGAACCTCAGCTTCAGGATCTGCGGCAGCAGAAATGGCTTTTGGAGGTCTCTGCTTCTCCCTGCCTCAATCTGAAGATTCATCATTTACGGCCTCTAGAGAGATAGCAGGCGGTGGTGGTATCAGAGGGAAGGAAAGACTCTTACCGTATGCCCAGAGGGGCTATGGAATGGGCCAGTTGAACCAAATACCTGAAACTCACAGCTTCAGGGTCGTCCCAGGACACAAGGAGGGTGATCTCAAGGAGCAGTTACTTCTGGAGTCTGGAGAAGGGGCCTTCTGGATGGTCATGTCCTTGGTGTCATCAAAATCTACCTTATTCTGAACTCCCTGTCCTCCTGAGCTTTGCCCTGCCACCTCACAGTTAAACCCCCCATCTCTGGCAATATCTCCACTCATCTTGCACCTGCAAGCTTTCCATCCTTTCTGGCTGCTTTTTTTTGATCTCTGTGTTGGTAATTCTCTCCCCCCGCCCCCTGCCTACAAGATGCCTTTCCCTCCCTTCTCTGTCCTACACTGTACCCCAGGAGAATTGCCCCCCCCCACACACACTGTACCCTCCTGCCCCCTTGCCCTTTGGTTTCCGGTTGGATTCTGCCTATGGGAGGCACTGGCAAGAGATCAGAGGGTTTTTCTTCCCCATTGGTGCCCCCGTGATCTGGCTTTATGCCTCTGCCGATAGCCCTGCTTCAAGGCTCCAGCGCTCTTCGGACTCTGGTAACACTGTTTCCTCCCATTGCCCTCTCAGACCTGGGGGTAGAGATGGTTTCCTGCTGTGGTCAGCCTCCGGGGGCCATGCCACTCTGCGGTTTTCTTTCCTGTGCCTGGACCTCTACAAACAGTGCCTTCATTCAGCCTCTTCATTCGAACTATCTGAAGGGAATTCTGTTGCCCGCTGGGACACTGACTGAGGAACCCTACAGAGGCGCCTATCCTAGAGAACCCTCAGGGTCCTGTCCTTTTTCTTTCCTTTTCTTCACAGCAAACTTTCTGAAAGTGTCCTCTAAATACTTAGGATGTCCTTTGTAAGGGTTGCACTACATCCTTGCTCTTCACTTTCTGAGAAATCTCACCCATCTCCAGCGCACTGAGCTATCCCCCACAGACTGATGGTCACCAGATTCATCCAAGGAATAAATACCGACAAATATTTACGGAGCACCTAATGTGTGCCATGCACTGTTGTAGGTGTGGGATGTACTAGTGAACAAGTACTCAAGGATTCATGCCCTTATGGAGCTCACATTGTTGGGGGATCAAATCTATGCTATTAGCTCTTCGCTGGATCTCCAGAGTTGTAGTTGTGGTTTCCCACTGGGCATCCCACAAGCCCCACAAGCGTAAGACATCTGAATCCAAATTCGCTGGAACCCAAACCCCAAGCACCTCTGTCCCTTGTCAGATATGGCACCATCACCCCCCAGTTTTACCCACCTTAGGTCATCTTGTCCTTTCCCTTCATCTCCAATCAGATTCTTTCAAGTTTGCCTTAGATTTCTCTCCAAAACGTCTAGGTTACTCTCCATTTCTAATTCTCTGGCCACAGGTAAGGCTCTCACCGTCTCTCACCGGGACCAGGGCAGTAGCCCCTTACCTGGTCTGCTTGTCTCTGACCTCTTTCTTCCTCTCTTCCATCCTTTCTCATCACTACTGCCAAAGTTAGTTTCTAGATGACTTCCTTGCTTGAAGAATTCTGCCAGCTCCCCATTGCCACTCCTTGGCAAGACATTCTGTTTCCAGTGGATATGGATCACCTGCCTTCTGCCGCCTTGACGCCTACCATGGACTTGGCTACCCTTCTGCCTCAGCTCCCTGCACCTGCTCAGCCTCCTCGCTTTTGCTCAGGCCCTTTTCCTGGGTTACCATCATCTCCCTCGCCCCCTTTCTTGTCAGTCAAGGCTCTCCAGAGACCCTCTCCCCCGTGAGGTGTTCCCTGACCCTTCCCAGAAAAATTAATTCCCCTGTCCTTTTTACTCCCGTAGTCTTTGTTCTTTCCACTTACCACGTTGTTGTGTAGTTAGTTTTATAAATACTGTGTCTCCTTCTAGCTTGAGAGCCCTTTGAACCTAGGACTTTTTTTTTTTTTTTGAGTTCTTGCTTGTTGGCACAGAGTTTGGTATAGAGTTATCAGGGCATATTACGTTATACATCTGAAATGGTTAATCCTCACCATCATGCTGCCCTCCAGCAAAGGTACTTTCTAAGAAGCCCTTGCCTTCCCTTCTTGCCCACCAGCCTGGTCCACTGTGGACAGCTGCCATTGTGCCACACCATCCACAGACCACATTCCTGCCTCCAGTCTGCCCCCTGATATCTGGTACAACAGCCAATTTACCCGGTAGCCAATAGCTAATAGAGTAGCACCCCAGACCTGGCAAACTGAAATGATCTTTGAACCTCTGTTTTATTTTATTTATCGTATCTATTTATTTATGTATGTATTTAATTTATGGTTACACACAGATTTGTAAGGACACCCTTTATGGCCCCAGAGGTCGGAAAGGTAGAGCCATCTCTGGGAGGGCACCTGAGGCAGAAGCTTAAGCCTAAACCTCATCTATGTGTGATTCAAATATTACCAAAGCTCCGAGGCTGCTTGTCTGCTCGTCTAGCCACAGTGCTCCCGTCCTTAGCCTCCCACCCCAGGCTGCTGGAACTTCTATCCCCTTTCAAGTCGGCCCTGGATTGGCCATGACGGCTGTGGGGCATGACACTTGCCGTGGGGAGAGAGAAGACAGACAGGAATTAACACCAGGTAGTAGTTCCTGTGATCAGTAGCCGCCTGAAGATGGCCTCGCTAATAATAACCTGGCCAGAAGCATTACTGAAATCCTCTGCTCTGGTTCCCAAACAGCTTGGGAGTTGGGCCAGCCCAGGCCTCTGTGGTTCTTGTTGCCAAATTTTTAAAGTGCCCTGAGGTTGGAGGTTGGCTTCAGATGTAGAATTTCTTTATCTGGGGTGATCAGATCCCCTGATCTGATCTTTTCTACGTTCAACCCCCAATCCTTTCCTGCCCCCCAAATAAACAACAACCAGCCAACCGACGAACCAGACAACAAGGTTTGATGCGCCAGCACCAGCACGGGGGAGAAAGGCTTCTCTCGAGCTGCCTTTGTGGGGTTGACCTGAGGCTACCCGTTTGCATCCACAAAGTGCTCACCTCTGGCATCAAACGATGACGGGGAGGGGCAAAGCCCCCAGGTGGCTGCTTAGGGCTGGAGCCCATGGGAAGATGTGGACTGTGGGCAGAGACCTCCAATGGATGGGAAGGAGGAAGTGAAGGATGAGGATGACGTGGTGCCCCTTCCTCTCAGTCAGTAAAAAACTTTAAACTGATTCTGATTTTTTGAAAGTTAATTTGGTCCCACATTGCGAATCTATAGTACACACTTTCCTGTGTTTCAGCACAAAGTAGATTTCCAGCAGCTGAGATAGTTTGTCAACTTCCTGACAACCTCCCAAGTGGAGCTCACAGCTGCAGGGACTGTTTCTGACACGGCGGGGGGTGGGGGGGGGAGGGGGGGCGGGAAGTGCCCGCCAAGCCCCTTCGTCTTCCCAATGGAGGACTCTGGGGAGATTTCAAAACATAGCAGAGGAGAGAACAATGAAGTGACATCCTTGAAACATCACAAGCAGGGGCCTGTCGGAGCCTGCATTCTGCTCTCGCTGAGGCCGGTGCCCCGGACAAGACTGGGAGATGAACACAATATCAGTGGGGTCTCCAGTGGGCTCCAAAATGCGTGCTCCTCGGGCACGGAAGAAACTCCAAGAAGCATTTAAAGTGCAGAGCCAAGAAATTGTTAAAAATGCAAAAGTATCGACCTTACTTTCGTTGCAATATCAGGGCTGAGTATTACATAACTGGTACATTTTCATCTGTTCCTCAGACGAAGGAGGTAAAAAGACTGAGAAATAGCTCAATGTCTTCATCTTCTTTCAGGTGACTGTGGAGGACGAATGACCTTGCTGTGGTTCTGACATGGGTGTATTGTCCGATTTGTATTGCCATTTGAAGTGAAAATGCATTTTTCATATGAGGCTGTCCTGATTTGAGCATAATGGATCCTTTTATTTTAATTTTGCAAATTTATTTAATAATTGCTGACTTTTCAGTTCGAACATCAATAGTCTGTATAAGGTTCGTTTTCTTTTCATAACTGTAGTTGGAGTAAATTTCTCTAAGTGAGTATTTGCTTCCCCCTTAGAAAAGCCATGTTCTTTTTACACATTTCGGCTGAATGAGCCTTCTAGAAAATGCCCACTAGATGGCAGTATCACTGCATAGCTGAAGAATATCTGGCCAGGGATAAAGAAAATAAGGCTAGTTTATGTCGTTGGCATCCTGGAAAATCCAGAAGGTGGCAGATTTTAGCTATATATGAAAGCACAAGTGTGGAGAACAATGTTGCCTTTTAGAAAAATTATTTTTATTTATCTTTCCAGAAGGAGAGATTATGAGCTGAATAAAATTTTCTGTGATATTTAAAATATTTGAAAATGTTTCACAGTTTTAGAGTATGTAATACAAGCTCAAGGACCAGCAAAGCTACCGGTGACACAAAATCAAGGTGAAATTGACCAATAAATTGAGAACTCCATTACAGGAACAATTTCCCCGAGTTTGAGTCATAGCACGTGAGTGATAACCTAAGCCTGCCTAAACTTTGTGGAACATTGAAGGCGAAGATGGAAGGAGATAGTGAGGGACAGCGGGGGAGGCGGCCGACTGCAGTGTGGGCACTGATGTTTATATATTTTCACCAACTTTTCCAGAGCTCCCGGAGGACTTTCGGCAGACCTGTGCTTTAGAGTTCAGTTCTCTTCAAGGTTACTGATTACCTGAAGGGATCCTGGTTTTTTAAAAATGAAAAATGACAGCTTGAATACAATCGTCCAATTTAGAGAGGAACCATGTACACTAGGCAGCTTTGCCAGCTACCGGGGGCATTGGCAATGAATACAAAACCACATCCATTCTGTGGAAGGCACGGCTAGTTTCCATTCATCACCTCACACCTTGGGTAAGTGCGGGCTAGCTTCTTCTAAGGGAATATCCGTTTCTTAGTTTGGCACCCCAGCCATACGGATGGGCTCGCCTCCTCACCTCCTGCAGGAAATACACATTCATGAGAAGGTGCTGGAGGGTGGCGGGACTGCAGGACAGCAGGATGGCGGCTGGGAAGTCATTCTTCTGAGTGACAGCTCTACACGGCTCTTGGCACTCCAATATGTCAGGAAACTGGTGTTCTGACTGGCGTCATTTATCTCATTTAAATATTCCAGGGAGAGTAGCCTCCCGACTCCAGTTAGATTCATTTTCATCTTCATGCTCTAAAAGAAGGGCCCGGCAGCCTCTCACAAATGGAGGGAGGGGGGAAAAAAAAAGAAATAAAGGAAGGGAGAAAGAAAAAAAAAATGGTGAGGAAATGCAGCAAGTGAGTGATATATAAGGTGAACACAGAATTCAATATCCAGGACGAGGACACATATGTCTTGGACCCCAGATATATAGCTCAGAACTGACGGAGAAATGGGCAGGAAGAGAGATAATCTTTATCTCTGTTCCCAAGCCTTTAGAAATACCTAAGGCTAAATCACCCTGAGAGGAAAGTAGGAAATGAAGACTCCTTCAAGCCACCCATGAGATTTCAGAGAGCAGGCCACTGGCTGAGCTCATTTCTCTCTCTCTCTTTTTTTTTAAATTTTTCTGAGTCATACCCTGAGTTCAGTTGGTATACGGAAATGGCTGTAAAATGTTTGGGTCCAGACTAAGATTCTGGATTGCAGTTTTTATTCAGGAAGAATAGCTGGACTTGTACTTGGATTTACTATCTGAAATCTCTGTCAGTGGTGGGTGGGTGGGAGGTATTGTCCGCAGCCTAATTCGTTCCTCAGAAAACCATGTTACAATATTCATTTTTTTTTTTTACCCCCTAATGTTTCAGATGCCTGCTCATGTATGTGTGAGTTTATGTCCCTACTAACCACACAATCTTTTGGATTACCCGATTCTTTTTTTTAAAGTTAGTCATCCCCTCAGCAGGCTTTGAATAGTTGGGAGTAATCATTGTTGGAATGATGAGAACAAACTTTGGTGCCCAAAAGGAAGGAGTCCATTGCACATTATATGGTGTTCTGTGTTCAGTTACTGCCTATTCCTTCCCCACAGAGAGGGTCTATGATTGAAGAAGTGGAAAGGGACTCAGGAAATGCTTTGGTAGTCACTAGCTTGTGAAGCGTGAAGTCCATTATCTGCGTTGGTCCTAATAATCCTGTAAGCCCCATCATAGCCAAACCAATGCATCGGAATTGATGTGCTGTGAGTTTCCTTGAATGTCTAGAAAATACTTCAGTCCTCTAGTCAGCTGACTTAGTTAGCCTCTGGCATTCACTGGTAAAGTGCCATGTCAGGGAATCCTACTGGTGTGGGTTAGTTATCCTTGCAAATGCGTCCATTTCAAACTTTGCAATCGTAAGTAGACGGGGAAACTCCGGTGAATCACTTTCAGGGTGGTGAACCTGCAAAGAATCAGCTCTTCTACCTGCTTTCATTTCCGGAGGACTCAGACCTTTCCCAGTTGTCCTGCAGAACTTCATCTCATTAGCATGCTTCAGAGCCAGGGACTCTGTATTTGTTTGCCCATGTATAGGCTGGGAGAACGGGGTGCTGGCACCGGGTGTCTTTCTCATTGATGGGGCAGGAAAAAGGGCATCTCTGGTCTCTGCAGGAATGTGCTTTGTTTGGTTCTGTTTACTTGCTGTTTGCGGTAGTTGTAAAGTGGATAAATCAACAGGAAGGAGCCAAGGAGTTTGGCTCTCTTCCACCTCTGAACAGGATTGGCAAGGACTCCCCAAACTCTTTGCTCTTTACTTTCCTTGTTGATCAAATGGGCATGACAATGCTTGCCCTCTCTCACTGGGGGCACCTCGTGGGTCAGTGAAATTTGTGAGAGCATTTTGATAAGAACTATTTACTATACCCAATGTGAGGAGGTATTCATTTATGATTAACCACGAGGAAGGAGAAGGGAGGCATAGATGTCCTGAGTACAGTTCACCGTGTATTTCTGGTTCATTTCCCTGCCGGCTCAAGGAAGGGTGCCCACTGCTGCCTTTTTTGCAAGTTAGATGTGGCTGTTATGATTGCCTGTGGCTCGAGAAACATGAGTGTCACTTTGAGGCTGATGCTTTAGGAACCTGGTCTGAATGGCTCTTTTCTGCTCCCCTTACCTGAGTCACTCTGAAGAATTTTTCGAGATGGAACTTTCATCAGCCTGAGTCCCTGAAGGGATCACGATGAGCAAAGCCCTCTTCCCACCTCATGTTGCGTATTTAACTCCAGGTGGGGCATTTTGCAGAAGAAAGAAGCAAACTTCTGTGTACCAAGGCTCTGAGATCTTGGGATTATTTTTTTACTACTGCAGAACCTCACCTCTTCTGAGTGATGCATGGGGATTATATTCTGACTTGTTTCCTATAGGCTCAGAGGGCAATGATATGTTTCTGAGGTTTTCTGATATGTTTACAAGGTCCTACGTTATATGGTCTTTATTATTTCTCTTTTCTCCGCCTTTGACTAATGATGTTCTTCTGTTAAGGAGAACTTTATTGGCCCTTGGCACGTATGTTCTGTCTTCCTGGCACACTCTTCTCCTCCAGCTTCTCCCGTTATTGCCCACCTACCATTTAGGTCCTGGCTGAGACATCACCTTTACAGGGACATCTTCCTTGACTTTTTTGACGGCTCCTTCTTTATGCCCAAGCACCTGTGCCATCTTTCTCAGTATTTAAACACTGTATTGTAATTGCCTTTTCTGGGATGTCTCTCTATGTGACATTCTCTTGTATCTTTATCATTTGATTCCAGCGTATAACTAATCACAAATGCTATATTTAAAAAAAAATAACATGAGTGATAGAGAAGGGTACTTAATGAATATGGAATCTGGATTTTTTTTTTTCACCTGTATTCTGCCTTTTTTTCTCCCTCTGTGCTTCTTTTCTCTAAATTGGCCGAAATGAGAGTGTGTTGGTGGGGAAGGGACAACAGCCAAGATGTGCATCACTGATCCACAGCCAGAGAGGGGATGGGTCACACCTCTGACTTTCCACCTTCAGCTCTGCTGTGTGGCCACTACCAGCTCCCGCTCTGGGAGATGGCTTCCCCCAGTGCCTCTTGATCTCTGGTCCTGCATCCACTAGGGCCTCCCCTCTGTTGATTGTGTTGTTCTTGCTGTTTTGGAGTAGGACACAGGGAGATCAGAGTGGATTGTAAGAGTGACCTGCAGTAGAAATAGTTCATCTCTGTCCCTGAAATGGTCCTGTAAGTTTGGCCGTAGGCAAAACCTTAGGGGTGGGAGATATTTGCAGCTAGTACTGTTTATTCTCTACCTATTCGGGCAGCTATCCAGGGTACTGGGCCTGTAAACCACCATCGATCCTGTTCTCAGTCTCCCCGCCTGTGAGTAAGCATTCAAGGATTAACCTCTTACTCTGCCTTTGTTTATTTGTAACAAAGATATTGATGCCGTCACCATCAAAAACAAAAGAGTTAACATTTCTGGGTTGCTTCTGATGTTCCATGAACTTAGCTAGGGCTTTGTAAGTGCAATTTCATTTAATGCTTGAAATGGCGTTAACATGAAGTTAGTACCATTGCTATTTACATATGAGAATTAAGGCTCAGCGTGGTGAAGCGTCTTGCCAATGTCCCGCAGCTGGTAAGTGACAGAGATGGGACTTGGACCAAGGTCTTTTGATTCCTCACCCAGGCTTTTCCTCTTACATTCTCTGGCCCAGAGACTACAATACCTTCAAGTAATTATATAACTTCGGGATCAAATGAAATTAAGGAGAGCAATTTTTTGGTTGGGGGCTCTCATCTGGCCTCCTTCGCATCCTATTTGAATGAAGGATCAGCTGTTTGGCCTATTCTTAAATCCAATCCCAATCATTGCCGAAATCTGGAAGACTACCCCTGACTTCAGACTGTTCCTCTTGGCACCTCTTCAGGAGAAGAAATTTTCCTGGAGATACGATTTTGGCTGGCACAGAGGCAGCAAAGGGACTTTTAAAAAGAAGCATTATGGTTCTTTGGCATTATCATTCTGGGGTGCTGAGATATAATGAAACAAGGAACACACTGAGAGCCAAGGTCATTATGAATATAATTCAGATTTTAAATTGCTATTTGTGGAAAAATATTCCTTTGGCTTGGTTGAGCCAGGTTAAATCTCTATAGCAATTATATTTACAGGCAATTGCTTGGCCCTGTCCTTCCCCTTGCCTGTGTGGACACAGTTAGTAGGCGGTAGAGCAGTACATAAAAACAGAAGATTGTTATTGCTCTCATTAAGAGAGACCCTGATTCTTTTAAGTCTGTTCTAACAAGAGCCTTTAGAAAAACAAGAGAAATTTCTGAATATCTGATTAATTTAGGATGAGCAATTAACGCAGTGATATAGTTAACAGTACTCTTAGATCACTCATTAGGTTGGCTGTGTGGGAGGCAGCCTTTGACTCGGGAAGGAGGCTGTTAGAATCAGGCGCCACCATGGATCTGCACCTCAGCCCAAGTGAGGCTTGTGAGCAACTAGGTTCCTGCCTTTGAGGCTTACAGAGGTTGAAAAATCTGCTTTTGGTGGTGTGTGGTGCCGTGCTTGTTTTCATTCTAGCAGAGGACGGAATTGCCAGCGAGAGGATGTTATTTTCATAGCTCATGTTTTCTTTAGAGGTGAAGACTGTGCTGCTTCTGTGCAAACTGGTGGAGGCTGGCTCGATGCCCCCCAGTTCTTTGTACACTGACCCCAGGACACCATCACTGGACCTCTGTTCCAGCGTGTTCTTGGCTGGGACTCTCACTGGTTTTATGTGGAGGCAGTCGCTGAAATTAAACCATTAAGAAATTGGCCATTACTTGAATATTTCCAAATATGTCTCCAAATACCCAGATCTGAGTCCCATCTGATATTTAATTAGTGAGACCCAGTGAAACTGACCTGGTTATGATAGGGTCACTTTGAATAGCTCTAATTAATAAAGGGCTCCTTGAGTCATTACAGGCCGCCTGAAGAAAGCAGTAAAGAGATGGGGACTGTTGTAAATTGGGGAAGCTCCAAAGCCAAGTGTTTGGGGGTGGGGACAGCTTAGGCAGCAATTCAAGGGCTGAGGGGTGGAAGTGAGCTGGCCCTGGGAGAGAATCTTTCATGAGGTCTGGGAATGAGGGGTTGGCCAATCGTCATCTGATGAGAGCTGCTGGATTATCCAAGGATGGTGTCTGATGTATAGTAATCAGTGAAGCTGTGTTGGTCTGTTCATGGAGGCAGGGCCCTGGTGCCCAGTAGTTGGACAGGTAGGAGCCAGGTGGAAGGCAGTGGGGGCTGGAAGGTCTGTTCACACCTGGCAAGGCGCCAGCTACCCTGAGTACAAGAAAAATGGTCCAGCTTCCTGCGAAAAAGGCTGGCAAAGCAAAGAGAATACTGGGCCTCTATCACCTCGGGTTTCAGAGCAGGTCTCCAGACTTCTGCATGGAGGTTGGTGCAAACTATATTTGACTGAGGGAATGAAGAGAAAGCTCTGTATTATGGATGTACCAATGTGGGAGCAGCTAATAGGACTGTAAAATGGAGTCACCTGGCCATCTAGGGCTCACTGTGGGTATTCCACATTCTGAGACTGCTGGATTTGATAGAAATCTGTTGGAAGGGTGATATGGGAACCTGGCAATTATAAGGACTCCTCAGATCTCAGATCTGGAACCCGTGCTTTGATTGGAGGCCGCTGCTCTGAGAGCCCCTGGCCTGTGTAGGCATAAGAGTGGGGGGGGGAGGGGGGTGCGGATCTGGGCCAGGAGCAGGTTTTTCCAGAAACTCATGCTGCTGCGAGTTGACGGGCAGAGAGGGGACTGCTGCCCAGTTACTAGGAAGTTCTTCCAGGTCCCATAAAGCCTACCCCTTCCACCGGTTAAGGCCTTGACACCCATTTAGGCACCTAGCAAACAGCTACCCAATTAACATGCCAAAAGCAACACCTGAATCCTTTCCATCACCGATGTCTTTAGATAACGTGTCTCAGCCTAGGCACTCACATGTAAACAATTCATACAGAGGTTACGGGCCATATGTTCCAATTCCAGATGTAAACTTTGTAACTCTGAATAAATCCTATTTTCAGGTCTTTATACAATGTAGCATCTGGAGTTTGACAGAACTGGTCTGAATTTTAGCTTTGCCACTCACTAGCTAAAGGCCACTGGGCAAATGATTTCTTTGAATCTCAAATTCCTCATCAATAAAATGGGAATGATAAGATTGTCCTTGGGCAAATTGGAGATAATGTGTAGAAGAAGCCTGGCACAGAGTTGCTGCTTAATAACGAGAAATGGAATGTACATGCATCCCTCAGGAAGCCAGCCCATGGGGTGTTGGACTACACTTGTAGTGAATTGAGAATGTCAGAAACAATGATCAAATGATTTTATTCATTTTGGCCCTTTTGCCGCTGATCAAAAACCACATGGAGACTCTCCATTATAGGCCTGGCATCTGTTTTGGATTAAATTACAGACTGGAGGCACTAGTAAGTTCTGCCCCTCATCCTGTCCTCTCCCCTCCAGTTGGGTGTAAGGAAACCTGTTAGTGATAGCAGAGTGTTTCTTTCCATCTCAGGGCTACCGGGATAGAATGAAAGGTTGAGAATCACTGATATATGCTGTACATGCTGGAAATACCCAGAGATACTATATCCCCTTTATTTTCTTTTTAAGGGGAAAATTCATTAAATTGCATTTTGCTCAAGTGTATGCCAACACAAAAGTCAGAAAGAGTCAGCTCAGAAAATAAGATGGAACTTCTCCTTGGTCCAATAGTGGAAAAAGGATTTTCAAATATCCTCTTTTTATCTAGCTCAGAAAACCTTGCAGAGGTTAATTTACTAAGAATTATGGTTCTTACAAGAGCAGAATGATTATTGCAAGCTAGGCCGCTGCTCCCTGGATAATGGCTCCTTCCGGTCACCATCCTCCCCCCCCATGCCAAAAAGGGGCTTTTGATTTGGGGGATGACAAAGGAAAAGGAAGGATGGGATGATGAGTTGACACTGGGGAGATGAGTATGTATATGAGGTCTCAGGGCAGCTGGGAGGGCAGAAGGGAGATGGTGGGAAATCCAGCTAATGGGAGAGGGGAGCCCTCTGCCTGAGTCTTCCTGGTTCCTGGGCAGAAGAACCAGGTCTGTGCCTCAGAAACCCTCAGCCAGAACAAGAAGGAATGGCACTCGGGGGGAGCTGTCAGTCAAAGGCTCTCTTCTGAGTAACAACACCCATAGGTATGAAGAGTGAAGGAGACGAAGTGGAAAAGTGGGAAGGGGTCTGATACCAGTTCCCCTGGAAAAAGGCGCCATTGAATTTTGCCTAGGATTGCATGGATGAAGCAGCTCTTACTGACGACCAGTTCTTTCCATCCTTAAAAAGGGCTTGAGGTTCACTATAATTCTATAGGAAACTGAGGATTTCTTCATTGAATTGGCATTAATTACTTTTTAAATGTAAATTTTCAGCTGCAATCCTTTTTTAATTAAAAAAAAAACCCTCTGCGTACGTCAGGGTAAATCAAAGACTAATTGGTGACCAAATTATAGGTTTTAAAGCACTTTTTTTTGCCATAAGTGGGTAAAAGATAATTAGGAAATGTGAATACATGCTTTTTTTTCATTAATAATGAATCATATGGTGATAACCTATTTTTAGCAAAATAAAAATTGCCATTTTGGACTGAGAGCTGCAATTGCATTATGTGGCACTTTATATTTAGAAGTGCTTGTTCATCCCGTGGTGTCTTCTCGTGCCCAGACCGAGGCGAGGCTGGCCGGACTCTCGGGATGGCTGTCCTTACAGGACGTGGTGGAACTGGGCGCTGTGGATGGGATTAAATAAGGCAATCTACAAATGCATTACTGAGGCTCCCATTTTAGAAGTAGGCTTGGGAGATTGAAGAGAGCCAGGGGCTTTGGTCAGAGATCCATGCAAGATCTGAGGCGGAACCTGGTCCGAGAACCCTCTTGGATGCTGTTTTCTCTGCTTGATGATGGTTTCAGCCCACTTCCTATCAGCCATGGCTATTTATATTCAGAGGCACAGATCCCACAGCTGTACAGAGAGTGCCTCTGAGTGACTCTGAAATCAGAGTTTCTTCTCCCTTTCTCTTAGGGAATATTTAAAAGTTGTTGTCGAGGATAATCACGGACAGAACGTGGACTCGTCTAGGGTATAGAAGAGGTTCTATTATGCCCTTCATTCCCTCTTCGAGGGAGTATTATGTTTTCACCTCTCATTCCCAGATTCCCACGTCCCTTTTATAATGAAACAATGATTTGGCCCTTCCCTTGACCTTGCAGAAAAGGTATTTTTCTCTTGGCTCTCTCTACAAGGACTCTACAAGCCTTCAGGTTTAGGGTCACTCTGTAAGTCAAGCTACAGACTCTGGCTGGAAGAGAAGTGATCTGGGGGCAGCCCCAGAAAGCACTGACCGTTTGTGGGGACCGTGTCAGGAAGGGCGTTGTGACACGATGCCGAGTCACTCATCGGGCGTGAGGAGAATTAGAATCTAGACCAGGTTCTGCCACTGAGGGGCTGGAGCAGCACAGGCAGGTGGGTCCGTTCACCTTTCTGGCCTCAGTCTGCTCATCTGTGAAGGAGGGCGCTGTTGACGATGACCTCTCAGGTCCCTTTCAGCTACGGATTTCTGTGATCACTGCAAGGATCATTTTCCCTATTTCTGTGAAACAATAACAGCTCTGAGATTGGAAGATGATCTAACAGCATTGCGACATGAATGAAAATGCATCTCAGAGATTTGCTGAGAACAGCCCCATTTCCTGCCTACGAAAACAAGCCGCCCCCAAATGCAAACGGGGCATAGTGGTGGTAGAGATGAAGAATAATACCACCACTTTGTATTTTTACCTTTCATGATAAAACAGTAGTTTTAAAAATCGTAAAAACGTACTGGCTTGACAAATGGCACATTTAAAACCCGATTTAGCAAAGGGTTTTTACCTTTGTAATTTTAAAACTGTCACTTGAACTAAAAATATAGGCGAGCAAGTTGGCCTTTCATATTTAATGTTTTCTTTTTTCCCTTTTTATTTGCAATTCATTTTGTTCAGCTTTGATTAAAGAAATAGCAGAAATGGAATGGCGAGTGGCCAGTCCTTGGTGAATTCATTCTTGAGAAGATGGTGGACGTGGCTCTCCCACCTGTTCAGAGCTGGAACTTTTCAACACCAGCCCTGGTTGGCTTTGGCATGTTAGCCATATATCTTACCCTTAAATATTAACACAGAATCACGTAAGAATATTTGACTTAAAGAGGGCAAAGATACCGGGCTCAGAACCCCAAGGCTTTACATGTTTGTTAAAGCAAGTATGTTATAGCCCCAGATTCATTGGTAATTGAAGCAGGTCAGAAAGAGTCTGGAACGAAATGATAACCCTGGGTGTCTTGGAGTGTGGAATAGTAAAAGCTGCTAGTCCGGATTAATGGAATGTTGACCACATGCTTTCTATTTTGGCCTCTAAGAACCCACTGGGGACCTTAGGCAAGTTGCTACATTTCTTTGAACTTTAGTGACCTGATCTATGACCCGAAGGAGCTTCGACAGATGCAAGCAGGTGCTCCTGGATGCTCTAAAGTCTTTAAGTGTGCCCTTTCCCCCCTTACAGGGCCTGCTCACAAAGGTCACTTAAGCATTTGTTGGATTCCACAGAGTTAACGCCTATTCAGAGGGACAGCAGAGCACAGCGGGGAGCAACTAGGGACCGGGTTCTGGGGTTGGTCCTGGGCCTCCCTGGTGTGGGCACCTCGGGGAAATCACAAAACAGCTTCCCTGTTTGTAAAATGGGGATTATATGCCTCACTCCTCAGGTTCTTTTAATGCTCAAAGGAGATAACAGACCTGAAGGCTCTCAAAAGGCTGTATAAGTGGAAGGTATTGGTAGAAAAGGCCCTTTCTAAAGAATATTGATGGAAGCATCTTTATGCACACACGCACTTCATTATTGAACTGTTTATTCAGTTATTAGCCGTCATTAGCTTCTGAGTCCAGACTGTTGGTCTATCATATGAGCATAATAGATGTGTTCACAACAATAACAGACCTGAATACTACTCATGCATCTGGGGCTTACATCCCAGAATTCACTGCCTTAAGGTCCCAATGATCAGTGCCGGGTATTGTAGAATCTCAGGATCATCAATGCCCTCAACCCTGAGGTGAGCATGCCCTTTGTAGCTTCCTTCACAGGTGTCGATTGAAACTCTGCTCGAACATCACCAGTGATGAAGGGGGTAATTGAGGTGAGGAGGAGCCGTACAATATTGAACAGCCTGCTTTGCGCAGAGTCAGTGAGAGGTGCTTGATGCCCCCTTGGCTCATTGCATTCTTATCACCATGCCTACAGGTTGATTTTTATTATCCCCATTTTAAAGATGAGGAAATCGAGTCTAAAGAGGTTAATTGCATGAAGAAACTGAGTCACTCAGTGATAGAGTGGGGCTAAGACTAAAGATCTGACTTTGTCCATATGCCAGATACAGCATTTCCTAAGAAACTTTTTTCCATGGACAGATTCCCCCCTCTGTCCCCCATCTTTGATGGCTCTAACTGTTAAAACAAAGCTATTCCTTACAGCTCAGAGCTGGCTACTCAAAGCATGGTCCATGGACCAGCATCATGGGCCCCATCTGCAGTTAGTTTGAAATAGAGAAACTGGACCCTCACCCCAGGCTATGACTCAGAATCTACATTCAGCAAGATCCCCAGTGATCCATATGCACACTGAGGTTTGAAGATTACTATCTAGAGCACACACAGCTGGTTGAATTCCTCCTTTTCATGATGTCTCTCTCTATAGTTCTCCTGACTGCATCAGAGCTTTTGTCCCAAACAGAAACATAGGCCTGGGATGCCTTTGACTCTCTACCTTTCAAACACTTCTCCAGAATTCTGAAAAGCTCGTCTAAGTGGAGAGAGGCGATCTCTTCTCTGACTTTCTAAATATACATTTTATAACCTTTCATGCCCTCTGCACTGTGAAAAATGCCTGGATATTTGTGATTGTGTGAATCATAGGTCTTACTCCATACAATTACCTATTAATCAGTCAATCAAAAGTCAGGTAGAGGAATTTAGTCTTTATGGGCTAGGTTTTTAAGCATGTGAGTGACATGTAGAAAATGTGAAATTAGCTGAAATTGGGAGATTTATCTTGTGTTCTGCAGTGTGGTTAAAGAGGGTAAGAGAATGGGGGCTTTGCAAGTCAATACAAATTATAGAAAATAGAGCTCTTTGAAAGCTTTTATTGGCTGTCGTTTGATGCATTGACTCATAGGTTTCATGTGATGTAAATTTATTCCCTTGATAAATGAACCAAATTTTGTCAAAATTAGTCAACTCACTCGAGATTTATTATGAAATAAACACAGACATATGCAATTTATAGGACAATTAATTTGAAACATAGTCCTCACTTTGTCCAGACCGTTATTATGGTCTCTGCCATATATTTATAACAGCATTTGCGCCATTATTAATATGCTGATCACCAATGCCAGTCTTTCCATATAAGGGCAGAGCCTATAAAAAAAAAAGGGCAGAGTCTAAGTCTCTTCATTTACGTTTATAGATGCAGTTATCATTGATCAAGTGAAGCTCTTTCCCCTTTTCTGAATGCTTACTATGGAATAAAAAACACTCTTTCTCCCAGAGGGTTTCCGAGTCCCTTTAGCCAGAGACTTCTATCCAGCCACAAATCCCAAAGACGGAAAAGAGGAGGCTCTTCTAGATGAGATAGGGATTGACTGTCTATCCTGGGGCCCACCCTTCTGCTCTCTGACCTGTCATCTTGCTTCTTATCGCTTCCTGCATCTTTTGCCCTCTTTGTCTCAGCTGGTAGGGGTTCATTCTATAACTCCTCCCTCCAACATATGTTTGCTTCTCCAACATATTTCTCTTTCACTGATGGTGATGTCCAATAATGAACTTCCAAATCTCATACCTCACAGGAGCAATACAAAAGAATCATGAAAAGGAATTTCAGAACCACTGAGTTTGGGTTATTGGTTTAAATACTTCCAAATTAATGCAAACTGACAACAGCCCACCAGCCAGGTTTTTAGAAACAGAAATACTAAGTCTGGGTGGCAAAAAATATTTTCACCCAAAGTCATATCTGAAGAGAACCATAAGACAACCCAAGTCCAGGACTCCTGCTTGCCTCTCTGACATGCGTACCTCATAGTACCCCAATAACTGTTCATTTTTTTCTTTAACCAGGGTTTTTCCCTCCTAAAAGTGGGTCTCATGTTCTGGCCACCCGGGGGACACTCTCTCATGCAATGATGGAGGGAAATCCAAAGAAAACTCCAGCAGCTGGGTTAGGCTGAGAGACATTCTCTTACTGTTACTTACCCTCGGCAGAGAGACCCCTTGACTTTTCACCCAGTAAGGGAGTAGATTTCATGGTTTGTAGGGAAAAGATTCCAAGGATAAAACTGGACAATATTATCAGTAAAGATAATATTCAATATGGAATTCAGATAATATGGGATCTGAATTCAAAAGACATAAGGAATGTTAATAATATCTCTAGTCTTTGTCTAACTTGAAATAAAACCTCTGGATTACCTTCTCCTCAACTAGATGAATTAATGGCTTTGGAGAAGAATCTTTCCCAAAGAGGGCCATGGTTTCCTACTTGCTCCTGCCTCTTTGGCATTTATTTGTTATACCATTTCTTAGATCTTTCTTGTGGACGAGGCAAATGGCAAAGATCACTTGCACTTTATGGTTTTTAATGTGGCATGTAGTGCATGCATCAATGCCTCAGTTGCTAGATGGTCAGAGAGGAGAGAGAGCGGCTGCATTAGTTAACACTCAGGAATCTGGGAGGGACAGAATGCTCTGCTGGTCAAGAAAGGATGTTGTACTTTGTCAAATGCTTTTTCTGCATCTATTGAGAGGATCATATGGTTCTTGTTCTTCCTTTTATTAATGTCTTGTATCACATTGATTGATTTGCGGATGTTGAACCAACCTTGCAGCCCAGGAATAGATCCCACTTGGTCGTGGTAAATAATCCTTTTAATGTACTGTTGGATCCTATTGGCTAGTATTTTGGTGAGAATTTTTGCATCCATGTTCATCAAGGATATTGGTCTGTAATTCTCCTTTTTGATAGGGCCTTTGTCTGGTTTTGGGATCAAGGTAATGGTGGCCTCATAAACTCTTCAGAGTATAGGGATAGAGTGTACATACCTCAATATCATAAAAGCCATCTATGAAAAACCCACAGCCAATATCATTCTCAATGGGGAAAAACTGAGAGCTTTCCCCCTGAGGTCAGGAACGCGGCAGGGATGTCCACTATCACCACTGCTATTCAACATAGTACTAGAAGTCCTAGCCACAGCAATCAGACAACAAAAAGAAATAAAAGGCATCCGAATCAGCAAAGAAGAAGTCAAACTCTCACTCTTTGCAGATGATATGATACTTTACGTGGAAAACCCAAAAGACTCC
>NC_138371.1:129114926-129142996 GCF_054177405.1 Leptonychotes weddellii
ACATTATATGTTAAAAAAAAAAAAGAAGATCGTAGGAAGGGAAAAATGAAGGGGGCAAATTGGAGGGGGAGATGAACCATGAGAGACTATGGAGTCTGAGAAACAAACTGAGGGTTCTAGAGTGGAGGGGCATGGGGGGATGGGTTAGCCTGGTGATGGGTATTAAAGAGGGCACGTACTGAATGGAGCACTTGGGTGTTATATGCAAACAATGAATCATAGAACACTACATCAAAAACTAATGATGTAATGTATGGTGATTAAGATAACATAATGTAAAAAAAAAAAAGGAATGCTCTGTTGGAGCCAAGGCCCTCTTCAGAGGGGCCGGGTCTGAGAGTGAAGCACTGAGCCTCTGATTCACACCTTTGGTTATACTTCGGACACCTGAGGTGCACCCGTTGGGGAAGAAGGTGTGTTTGTGAGGTTCACTCATAATCATGGCTGGGCAGATATGTGCACCACTCCTAATATAGGACAATCCATTATTTTACACATAATGAATTCCCTATTGCTTATTGTGAGATTGTGATTTTGCTTTGGGAACCCTAAAAATAGGGGGAAATGTCAATCTACATGATCCAGAAGTGGGGGAAATTGGTCCGATACCTTATTTCAAAACCAATCATGTAGTAGTAAGAAGGGAGTGTGAGAGGGGTGTTATATCATTGTTTAGAGATCCTTCAAATAACTGTGGGTGAGGGGTGTCTGGGTGGCTTAGCTGGTTAAGGGTCTGACCCTTGGTTTTGGCTCAGGTCATGATCTCAGGGTCGTGAGATGGAGCCCCACGTAGGGCTCCGTGGTCAGTGTGCTTCTCTCCCTCTCCCTCTGTCCCTACCCCCACCACTTGCACTCTCTCTCTCAAAAAACAGAACAAAACCCCCAAAACTGTGCGTGAAATTAATAGGATTCTATCGAAGCCTTATTAGACAGGGGTGGGGCAGGGAACCTACAAGGAGGGCCCCCTCAAGCCTCACAGACAGCTGGTGGACTTGGTTATCAGCATGGACATAGAAGCAGAAAGGCATCAGGTGCAGAAAGATATTAGGTAGAAGCTCTCGTTCACCTGTTCATCAACAGCCTGGAGAGCCCCTCGTATTCAGGCTCCGGGTAAGGTTAGGGAAGCAATGCTGGGCTGTGAAATGAGTCAGGGCTCCAACAGTCCTGGAAACCTGGCTCCTTTCTAGCACCTACTAGCCCTGCCACCTTGAGTTAGAATACGGCACCTTGTTTAGTATCCATTTTAATTTCCACTGTAAAACAGGGATCAGTTGTTGTTTTGAGGACTTGGTGAGATTATATTATTGACATTTGCCAAGTACATGAGAAGCTTTACTAAATGTTAGCTTTTTGTCCCCCTCCTCTACTTAGGGGCAGTGGGGGAGTTGTAAAGTCAGATGTGTTAGTGGTCTTTTTTTTTTTTAAAGATTTTATTTATTTATTTGACAGAGAGAGACACAACGAGAGAGGGAACACAAGCAGGGGGAGTGGGAGAGGGAGAAGCAGGCCTCCCGATGTGTTAGTGGTCTTAAAGGGTCTGCGTTCCAGTGGGAAAGAAAGACATGCACACAACTGACTGTCATATGGGATCGAATGAAATAGGTGTGTTAATAAGAGAATGATATAAAAGGATGGAGGGGAAAAAAGTATGAGTAATTCTGCTAAGAAGTGCGCTGGGAAGGCTTTTTGGGGCCGGCAATGTTAACACAGGTCCTGAGGGATTCGAAACAGTTGTCTCCCGTCTCATTGGCGAGAAAAACCCAGGAGTATGCGGTCAGCGGCATCTACTCAAAAAAAGACTAGTAGAGTGTGAGGAACCAAGATTAAAAAAACAAAAACCAAAAAACCAGTTGTGTGGAGACGCAGGAAGGAAAGGAAGGAAAGTGTGTCAGGGGAACTCTCAAGGGTAGGGCAAAGTCTAATTACCCAAATTGAAATCTGGCCTTTGTAGCAGACCTAAGACACCTCTTGAACCCATAAAGACCTGCTGCGGCAGCGGAGACATGCTTGAAATAATTAGCTTTCTACTTCAGCTCTTGTTTGGGAATTCCTGGTGTGTATCAGCCTTTTCCCAGGAAGCATGAGAGGTATTTTGAGAGTGGTTAGAAAATTGCCCGGACAGTAGCAGGGCAGGAAAATGCAAAATCAATAAATAATCAGGCGGAATTTTAATTGAATATATTACTTAGGCCGTGCTGACATGTAAATTTAAACACCACTCGGAGAGAGAAAATCAGTGCTTTCCCTCTGGCGGGCACTCTGATTTTAGGAGATGGGGCGGACCTGGCCTTCGCATTCCCGCCACGCAGAACTCAGATGGTCTGTTTTCTTGTTTGAATAGGAGGCACGTGTTAAACAAACCACTTTCCTACCCTTCTCTTTTTGTCGTGAGGGAATAAGAATTTACTTGGGGGCTGTGAAATGAGTCAGGGCTGAACCTTAAATTCCTGTAGAAACAAAGAACTGAGAGAGGAAGGAGGGCTCCTTGTGGTTAGACGAGTCCCTTGGGGCAGAAATGCAGTTACTTTCCAGAGGGGGATTTGGACTCAGTAAGCTCTTCACTGTCTCCCTGTGTTATGAAATCTCAAGGCAAATGGCATTGTAATATATGGATCCTAGATAAGAGTCTGTTTTCATGTTGTTTGTATTTTCGGTATTTTCTTTGCACCTTTATGTTGTACTTGGTCAAGTTACATCTTGAATTTCGAGCAAGTTTCAGGAGTTTTCCTTTAGCAGGGGAGCTGAGGAGAGAAGTTTTGACCCAGAGGGGTTCAGGAAGTACCCCCTCCCTGTTCCCAGCTCCCCCCCCCCACACCCCGCCCAGGGACCAGCGTGCGAGCAGGGGAGGGAACCAAAGTGAGAAAGCCCTGGGACTTCCCTTGACAATTTTCCTCCCACGTGTCTCATTTTGCATTTGGTTTTGTAGCGCTGTGTTTGTGTGAAGAAGGCTCTTGTCACCTTAACCTGTACACAGACACTTGCTCAGTTGAAGAAAAAGGCTGCATCTGAACAAATTTGTTTGTACATGAATTTAATTAGGCACCTACCTGGTGCCCAGTTCTGTGGTTGATGCTGCCAGGGATATAGAAAATTTATGAGACAGAGCCTTTGACTTTAGAGGGCGCCAGCATGTTATAGAGTGCAAGTAAATAAACTGTAGTGTATTTGAGTCTCCTGCAGGGATCGTCAAATAGGAGCCATGCCTGGAGATTCTGATTCTATAGGTCTAGGAGGAGGCCCTAGAATCTACATATTAAGAGGTAAGCCAGGAGAATCTGATTCAGGAAGTCCACGACACAGGCTTTGAAAGATACTAGTAGAATGGACTTAACTTCATGAATCAGAAAGACCTTCTGTTTAAAGATTTACCCTGCTACTTATGAGCCAAGTGACTTAGATTAAGATATTTACATTTTTCAACCTTTATTTCCTTATCTGTAATCACAATAATGATGCCTCTCTCCTGGTAGTCCTGTAAGAATTAAATGCGATAAAAATTAGCACAATTCCTGGAATATTCTAGAAACATAATACACGTGTTTTCTTACTCTCCCCCTCAATAATCTAATTGGGAGGATAACACAGGCGGCTTTAGCTTTTGAGTTATTTCTAATTTGAAAAAATATTAATGATGTCTATAATCTGTGCCACCTATCGGACTCTTTGTATTGATTAAATTGCATTGCTAATTGTCTGTGTTTTTAACCGAAGGCTCTGGTGGTGTATAATGGACTCACCAGCCCAGGAACTCTGAGATGTCACCTCAGGCCACCAGAAATTATAATTGCTTGAGGTCTAAAGATAAGATCTGGATCTGGGGTTGAAGTATCTTACACCAAAGATGGGCGAGAAATGCTGCCCTCAAATCTCTGAAGAAGGTTCTCTGGAATGGTCAAGAACGAACTTTGGGTGAAAAACGAATATAGGGGAGAACCAAGGGCATCAGCTCCACTTCAGGACATAATTAGGGTTAGGGCCTAGAGAAGAGAGATGGTAGCACCACTAACAGGAATTTTTCCTTAGTACATTTCAGGCCAGTTCCTGAGAGCTCGTTCTAGATCCAGATCCAGTCTGCAGCCTTGCTGGGACCACAGAGAAATCTTTGCTGGCTACCAGACAGAATTATTGGACAGTGGGCTCTGGGACCTGCAAAAAGCTGCCATGCTCTGAGAGAGAGATTTGTAACTTAGAGTCAAAAGAGCTAGGACCCCTCAGAGGTGCAGATAGAGCTGGCTGTGGTGATGAGGCCATGGGAGAGCAAAGTTGGAGGTTGGAGAGCTATTGGGGATCATGCTAATACTGACTCTAGATCATCTTAGGCCCACTAGAAATGCGAGCATAGATGAAAGGCTGGTAATGCCATGGAGCCAGAGATGGAGGATGGAGGATCTTGACTCTGAGAAGAATTGAGGGGACTGCGGGTAATTTTTTTTTAGACCAAGAATAATGCCTGAAGCCAAGAGATCCAGCCAAGCCAAATGATGTTTGGGTTATCACATTAGCTTTGGATTCTAACACCATACTCCCTCCAGACCCCAATCTTCACAGGGAATGGGAGTGAGGACTGTGTTGATGTGAAGATACTCATCCCATTAGGTTGGGACTTTCAGTTAATCCAGAGCAGTAGCCATTTTAATGCTTCTTCATACAGCCTGATCCAATAACTATTTCACAGACAATCATAGAATGTGAGAAAAGGAAGGGGCCTTGGCAATCATCTAGTTCTATCTCCTTATTTTTCTGAGAAGGAAGCAGACACAGAAATCACACAACCTTCTCAAGGTCACATGGCTGCTCAGTAGCAGAGCTGTGCCTGGAACCCCAGCCTCCTGCATCACTCATATTTCTAGGTTGTGCTCTCCTGTGATGATTTATACTTGTGTGAATTCCATTTATCTCCCCGGGAGTCTAGATTGATGTGCCTGCTCAGGCTGGACATACCATTGCTCAGCACTTAAAACATAACAGACTCCCCTTGCTTTTGCTTTTCATATGCCAACCACGAAGTACAAGATGGAGCTGCCACTCACACGGATGACAATTTCATTAACTCTGTACTGTTGGGCCTTGGCAATCCACTCATCTCATAATTGTGCTAAGCTCATTCTGGTGAAAAGTGCATGAGGATTTTTGGGCAGTTCATAACAAGGAAATCACAGTTAAAGTTTCAACACAATTGGTGTTACGTATTCATGAATACATACAAACCCTGGTGTCTGAGATGTTAGAGCAGAACAAATGCGGGGGCCCTGGCCAGTGGTCTCCCGCATTTACAGATTTATCTATTTGGAGAATCCCTTGGGCAGTAGCTTGGTTAGAGCAGTCTTTGAAGCTGCCTGGCTCTAAAAGATAAGCATCCCTTCATCCAGCAAACTGCCATCATGAAATGCAAGATGGAGGCAGTATTTTTGACCACACAGCTATGGGGAATGCGGCACCTACAGCAGACATGGGCTGGAGAGATTTCTCTTTGGTCTGCTTTGCCTTCGCCTGCCCACAACTACTTCTCAGACTCTACATTAAGCCTGGGTTATAAAGGGACCCAAAACTCCACGAAAATAATTTCACTCTGCTATCAAGTTAGGGGAATATGTTTTGGCACAAGGGCCAGCAGATAAGGGAATAAATTCGGGATTTCTCTGCTTAGATGGAAACCAAGGGCAATGCAAATCTTTGTGCCTATGATTCTGTGTTGTATAGCACTTAAGCCTTAGCCATTGGAGCAAATAAAGCTGTTTTTCTCCTGATTTAGTTTTCTTAGACTCACAGGAAGAGGGAGGTTCAGATAACATCTCATTTTGAATAGATCAAACAGCTCTGATATGGATGGTGTAATTCTATCCCACCCCTTCACAGTGTTCACCCCTGTTGTAGTGCTAATTGATCTGCCAATAGTCAGATCGCCCACTTGGGGAAATACGTGAAAGGCTCTCACTTAAGATGAACTCCTTCCTTGCTTCTAATTTTCTTTTGCGTCTGTTTCCTAGCATTCAGTTTTAAGGAAAATAATCATAATATCTTTCATTGATACGCTTTTTCTAACCCATTCACAGTGCATTTATGCTTGTCACGATCTAAGTAGCTTAAACCAACAAGGTTTATTTCTTGCCGACATGACATGGATTGGCTGGGATAGCTGATCTCTGTCATCCTCTCCCTACGCCGCCCTCCATGTGGCCAGTTTCTGTGGATGAGGGAAAGAGGAAGTGGTAGAATTATGCCCAGCTCTTAGAGCTTCCTCTCCGAAGTGAGATATATCCCTTCTGCTAACATTTTATTAGCCAAAGAAAGCCACATGGGCACATATAATTTTAAAGGGTAAGAAGATGCAATTCTATCACATGTCTAGGAGAATAGCCAACATTTGTTGAGCAGCAATAATGACTACCAATGCTTTCTTAAATTATCCAGTTTTATTTCTGAATATTTATAGTAGCGCTGTTCTGGGCATGCATAGCCAAAAGAGAATTATAGATTTATTCTATATCTTCCAACTGGAATATTGGTTCCCAAACTTCTAGACTTCGCATATAGACAATTCTTTTAATGGCGGAGGGGAGTAGTTTACAGAGGGTTGCGTATGGCCATCATTTTATAAAAGAAAATTCAGGAATTATAAAATTATGAGAATTCATAAAATGTAAGAAGCATATAATCTCAGACCAAACACTGGTTCTTCAGATACATCTAACTTTATGAAAAACTCAATATTGCCTTTATTTTTTTCTTTACCTTCCTGATAACTTCTGTGATCTAGTATTTGGGAACTTCTGCTCTGGTAGGCTACAATGCCAAACTGTAAAACAAATCACATTTATAGGGCATATACACAAGGAGTTGAAATGTTAAATGGACCAATGAGGTATGAGTGGAGATAAGGTTTTACTAGTTATGCAGGTGGAAGGTAGATTGTCAGGGAGAGGGATAAGAATGAATTAAGTGTCTCACAAAACTGGTTGGGAAAAAGCCTGGCTGAACAGGCTGGGTTGGAAGCTAGAAGAAAAAGGTGTGTGGGGGGGAGGGGGATGAGCAGGAACTTGGGCAAAAGGTTTGGACCTACATTAAAAGCCTTGATCTTGGAACTTTTCAAAGTTATATTTGAGGAAGACAACCAAAGTTGGAGGGATATGTGGCAAATGCCTCAAATTGGAAGTCTTGTGGTAGCTGAATGGTTGGACATTAAACCTTTAGAGTCCTCTGGCCCCTTGGAGCTTCTCCATCTATAACAGGTAGACTTTAGATTGTGATGTCTGCAAGAGGCAGCAGAGAAGAGATGTTTGGGATCGTAGTATTCTTGGGTCCTGAACATTCCACCTAGAAGACTACCTCTTCTGTTGAAGAAGGCTGTAGAAAGAGCTAATGAAAGGAATGCTTTACTTTGAGATCAAGCAGAATTTGGCTACTGATTCACTGTGAAAGTAAAGGACAGATAGGTGTTGAAGATTAACCTGTGTTTTCTATCTCTAAATCAGAGTTGCTGACACTTGCACACATCAGGAGCCTAACAATTAGGGTGACAAGAGAATTTGGTTCATCTTTATAGAGGAAAAAGGGATATATCACAGTATATATAGTAGTAGCCAAATTAGTAGTCCTGTCCGCTATCCTATGAAAAACATGCAGTCTTAAGGAGCTACCATGAGAGCCTCCCCTTTGTACTTGAAGACATCTGTTTTGCAGACAATACAGTGCAATCATTGGAAGCTATGGCTTGAACATTAGAGCATGCTCGTCAAAACCCAGCTCAGCGGTGGAGCAGTAATTCTGAGAAATGTAAGTTGAGTTGGGCAAATTGTCCTTTTGAGAAAATTACAAGTCACTTCTAGACATGTTAGGGTTTTATACAAAGGGCCATCCCACAGAAATGCAAATTTATAACTACTGAGACTTCATGTAGAACATGTGGACAAAGCACGTATGAAAAACATTTGTAAATGTTTAAAGAATAGAACATTTAAAAAATAGAACAACAGCAATTTGTTCTTTGTTTACTGTGGATTTTATTAGCCCCTTGGTTAAACCACCAGAATCTCTGGTACAAAGGCGTTCTGGATTCTCATTCGAGGAATTTGCACATCCAGGTAAAGTGGAAGTTTGCAAATACTCCCGGAATAAGTAAGTAGGAGCCTTTGGCTTTGGTCTGGCTCTGTTCACTGTGGGCCGCTGGGGAAGTCACTTAGCTTCTCTAGACCTCCACTTTCTCATGCAGAAAATCAGAGACTTACATTGGATGACTTCTACGATCTGTTCTGGGTCTATGATTTTATTAGTTTGTAATTCTCGAAATGGAAATATAAAATGGCTCCTGGAAAAACTCTATGAATTTCCAGATTGTTCAAGTAAACAATGGTCAGACTTTGTGCCAATCCAAAAATCCTTTCAGAATGGCCTATGTCTTTTCTTTTCCATTTGATTACACAGGACTTTTTTTGGTGTAAATAAAAATTCCTTTTTAAAATTAAGCCTTCCCCTGCTGTCTGATTCATTCACTGATGTTGCAACCCACAGCTTGAGATACGACATTTCCTTTCATTCTGGTGAAATTGTGATGTCACAAAATTTGAATTGATGCATCCAACTGAATTAAGCAGAGGAGCAAGATAATTACAAATGAGAGTGCTCTTCTCTACACACATATGTGTCTAGGTAATCAGTAATGATGGGAAAGGAAAGGAAAGGCACTCGGTAGAAGTTTGCCAGGCTGTGGCCATAGGCAAATGCATTTTTTAGATATAGCATCCTATTTTAGAGATTGTAGCAAATGCTTGAATATACCCTGGGAAAGAAGCAATTCAGCATTACCTGTATACAGTGGACTATTGTCAGCTACATCATATCATTTGGCTTCTGGTCTTTGATCCTCAAATTCATTAACTTCAGAGGTGCTAATGTTCCTTAAATTTAGAATTTCTTCTGGTATAAACAAAGGCTGTTATCTTTACTTTGTAAGTCATAATGCTGATAGACGGTTTATCTCCAGAATCTTTGGGATTCCAACCAGAGAATTGCATTCTGGTTCATGGATGGAGGGTCTGTGCCTCATAAAGATTGGCACTGAGAAATGCATACTCTTTTAGCACCAACCCAGAAAATGTTAATGGCATTGTAGCTTCATGGAAAAGAACCCCAAGTGATGTAGATGTTTTTGGTCTATTGTTTCTGATGGGAACTCTTGATGATAATGTTGAACATCCAACATCATTAACACGTGAGCTATCTGACATGTTGCTGAAGAGCTCTTTGATTTTCACTGTAACAAAGAGGGTTGCACCTTGGCTGATTGTTCGATATGGCAATTTTTAGAGAGTTTTAGAGCAGAAGAGTAAATCCAAAGTTAGGACAGAAAAGTTAAGTTATATAGAATTTTGCCACTTACATGATGCATTTGTAGCCCTCCACCAAGGAGACAGAGAAAGTCTAATTACTGACAGGACAAATTAGTCTGACCCACATCTCAAATTTAAGAAAATACACATCTACTGTTGTTTATCAGAATTCAGTTATTAACCTCGACCTTATTGTTTCTCATGCTAGTATAATTTTCCCCCTACTTTTGAGGTGTAAAACATTGAGTTGATATGATATGTGTCTTTCTTTAACTTATTTCACTTAGCATTATAGACTCTAGGTCCGTCCATGGTGTTGCAAATGGCCAGATCTCATTTATTTCTATGGCTGAGTAATGTTCCATTGTGTTTTGTGTGTGTGTGTGTGTGTGTGTGTGTGTGTGTGTGTGTGTGACATCTCCTTTATCCATTCATCTATTCATCTATTGATGAACACTTAGGTTGCTTCTATATCTTGGCTATTATAAACAATAATGCAGTTAACATAGGGGTGCATGTATCTTTTTGAATTAGTGTTTTTGTTTACTTTGGGTAAATACCCAGGGGTAGAATTACTGGATCATGTGGTAGCTCTATTTTTAATTTTTTGAGGAATCTCCATACTGTTTTCCACAGTGGCCTCACCAATTTACATCCCACTAACAGTGTACAAGAGTTCCCTTTTCTCTACATCTTTGTCAACACTTGTTAGTTTTGTCTTTTTGATATTAGCCATTCTGACAGGTGTAAGGTGATATGTCACTGTGGTTTTGATTTGCATTTCCCTGATGATTAGTGATGTTGAGCATCTTTTTCATGTGTCTGTTGGCCATCCGTATGCCTTCTTTGGAAAAATGTCATTCAGGTCCTCTGCCCATTTTTAATCAGATTATTTGTTGGTTTTTTTTGTTTGTTTGTTTAGTCTTGAGTTGTATAAGTTCTTTATATATTTTGGGTTTTAATTCCTTATAATATATAGCATTTGCAAATATCTTCTCCCATTCAGTGGGTTACCTTTTTGTTTCATCAGTGCTTTCCTTCACTATTCAAAGGCTTTTTATTTTGGTGTAGTCCCAATAGTTTAATTTTGCTTTTGTTTCTCTTGCTTGAGGAGACATATCTAGAAAAATGTTGCTAAGGTCAATGTCCAAGATATAATTGCCTCTGTTTTCTCTTAGGAGTTTTATGGTTTCAGGTCTCACATTTCAGTCTTTAATCCATTTTGAGTTTTTGTGTATGGTCTAAGAAATTTGCCCAGTTTCATTCTTTTGCACGTAGCTATCCAGTTTTTCCAACACCATTTGTTGAAGAGACTGTCTTTCCCCCATTGTGTATTCTTGCCTCCTTTGTTGTAGATTAATTGGCCATATAAGCATGGATTTATTTCTAGGCTCTCTATTCTGTTCTTTTAGTCTATGTGTCTATTTTTGTGTCAGTACCATGCTGTTTTGATTACTATAGCTTTGTAGTATATATTGAAGTCTGAGAAAATATACTTTAGAATACATGCAGTTGTAAATTATTTCTTTGTCCCTTTGAGTTGTAAATTTTCTACAAGGCAGGAATGTTTTTCTCAAGGACCTGGGGGCCATCCCTTTGAAACGTAATAATCAGGGAGTGTAGGGCCCCTATCTCCTGGTCTCTTTGTGAGGATAGGAGTCTAACTTTGATAAGGGACAGTTAGCAAACAACCCTCAGTGTCTTGTACTTCTTCTCTAGCTCACACCAGTGTTTAAAAACCCTCCCTCCTTTTGTTTCAGCAGAGTTGAGTTTAATCTCTCCAATTGCAATAGTCTTGACCTCTACTTAATAGTCTTGAGTGAAGTCTTCCTTGCTGTTTTTAACAAGTGTCCAGTGAAATTTTTCTTTTATATCAGGAAAAGATCTTTATGCAGCTAAGAGAGCATGGCTTAGCCAGGCCAGGGATCAGAGTAGTGAGGGGAGTTGAGAGGAGAGCTTTGGAAGATGGAATTACTTCCAGAGGACCGTATGTAATCTTGGGAAAACTCAGTGAAGATATGGAGAGACAAAAATTTTGCAGTTTTGTTGAGCAATACATAGTGTTTATTTTTAAAAGCATATCTTTTGTCTAACATGTCTGTGATCAGCATGGTTATGCTCTCCTACTGAGCTATCAGATAAGATTTCTCTAGGATACTGAATGGCAGTTGAAATGAGGTGATGTAGCACAGTCAGGCGTAACCTGAAATTTTCAATTCAAAGATATCTCTGATACCTCATGTCTGAACTTTCTGATTTAGGCACAACATGTCTATAACTGTAATATGTTGGGGAGATGTGTGTCTCTCTCCAAAATTACTTATGTCAAAGGGTCAGCAAACTAAGACCCAGGGGTCAAATTGGCCCCCACCTGTTTTGTAAATAAAGTTTTATTGGCCATCAGCCATGGTAATTCATTTTTGTATTGTCTGGTTATTTTCATGCTCCTGTGGCAGAGTTGAGTAGTTGTGACAGAGACGGTAAGGCCCTGCAAGCTTAAAACATTTATTACATAGCCCTTTATAAAAAACTAAAAGTGTACTCACCCCTGGTTTACATCATCCGTTAGTAAAACTGCATTAATACAATGTTTTCTTTCCAAGGGGAATAAAAGTACATTTACTTATCATTGCAATTCAATAGACAGGCAAACAGCATAGCCTGCTGGTTTTTAGTACGTGTTTTAGAGCCAGATATTCAGCCTGGCTTTGAAATGTGACATTACTATTTACTAGCTGGATGACAAGTCAATTTGCTAGTAACTTCTCTGTGTCTCAGTTTCCTCATCTGTAAAACAGATAAATCATGGGTCCTTAAAGGACTTACATGAGTTAACAAATGTAAATACTCAGTTGTCATCATGTATGTATCAGCCATTATTAGTAGTACTACATATATATCTTAGCCATTATATGCAGTATAGACATTACTACAGACAGAATCTCTCTTTGATGAAGAAGGATAAAGAACCACCTCGGTAATTATTGCCTAAGCAATCCTGTGACCTACAAAAATGAATGCTCAGAATATTCTATTAGGAGATGTTTACCTCTTGTCCATTTTATTTTCAGCACTGCCCTACTCCTTCCTGATATTTTATTATTTTGTGTTCCATTTTAGTGAGGACTTTCTCTGTTTGTTGATAACCAATATTGGATACCATGTGTATGGAAAACCTTGCAACGTTCAAAGGAAGAAATTATTAATGGTGGAATTTCATGCATAATGGTGGCAGTGGGGAACATAGAATGATCTTGTTTTTTTCCCTCCTAAATTAGAGTACATTCCTCAAATTTACATTTTTCTTCAAGTTCATTTGGTAGCATTCCCAACCACCACCTCTTCTTCTTGTCTTGCCTACTAACTCTCCCAGCTTATAGTGACGGAGCCCTGAATTCAAGTTTTACTTCTGTTTCCTCAGCTATAAAGCTGCTCTGTCTCATGGGGTGTTTTCAACAACTATGACTAAAATCCAAAGGCTTTCCGCTAGCTTACAGGTCCTGTGTGATGTGCTTTGGTTACCTCTGATCATGTTTGCCTCTCTCCCTCTGGCTTGATTTGTCGTCCCAATGCCTCCAGGGTGTGATCCAATGTGTAGTCGAGTTTCAACCTCAGGGCTTTTGCACTTTCTCTTCTTTCAGCCTGAAAGGCTCTTCCCCCAGATGTTTTCTTCTTTCAGGTCTCTGCTTAGTTGTCAATTCCCCCAAAAGGACTTCCTTGACCATCCTATTTAAACTGTCACTGTTGATCATTTTGTAACCTCAGCCCCTGTTTTGTTTTTCATCACAGTGCTGTCATTACTGATCTTCTATGTTTATTTATGGTTGTCTTCCTCCCCCCTAGAACTTAAGCACCCTGGGGATAAGATTTTTGTTTATTGTATTTACTGCTAGCTTCCCAGCACTGAGAACTGTGACTGGTGCATGGCAGGCATTCAATATCAATTTATTGAATAAATGAAAGGACACGGGGGTTTGCATATTAACTTGCTTTGAAAATCACAAAGTTGTAAAGCAATTTAAGGAATGAGGCCAAGTGACTTTTGATTTTTCTATTTCTTGCCCCTGGCGCTGCTAAAACAGCCCTTTTCTTTTTTCCTGACCAGTCTCCTTCTTGCTGGTCCTCCTTTATTGGCCCCTGGCTTCCCTTCATCAACTTTCTCACATCAGCTTTCCATCTAGGTTCCAATCTCATCTGAAATCTAATTGCTTCCTTCTTGTTTCTTAATCTCTGATCCCGCTCAGTACTCTATCACCGAGAGGACGTTGAGGCATCAGAAGGCAGAGCTATTCTGGAAGGGGTGAGACAGTGACACGACTAAGTAATAGAGAAAAGATCAGAAAAGTCATAGCATCTTATGAGCTATTGTTAATTTAGAAACTATCAAATCAGCCCCAAATGCAGAATTTCTTTAACGGCTTTGGAGAGAGGAGTTTTCTAGCAAATGCTAGAAAAAACTGTACATCATTTGAAATGGGGGACTCCTTTTGGATAACTCTTCCAAATAATCTCTGACAAATATATCAGGACAAGGTTGGGAGGAAAACCCCAGGAGGAAGAAATCCACCTTCTGTTCCAGCTTCTGTTGTTCTGCCATTTCTTGATTCCTAGTTCTCTTCCCCCTCTCTCATTCCTCTTTGGTTGTTGCAGAATTCGGAGCAGGGATAGTTTCCATCATCCAGACTTGGGCCATGTTGATCCTCTAACTTGAATTCCTTTGATTTTAAATCAAAATATCCAAAAAGATCCCTTAATAAGAACTCAGGAAAACAAAGAATCTTGCCAACAAGAACAATAAAACAACACAAAGAAACAGATGAAATGAAACAGCTTCTAGAAGGCAAGGGGATAGATTTCTTTTCTTTTTTCTTGAAGATTTTATTTATTTGTCCGAGAGAGAGCACAAACAGGGGGAGCGGCAGAGGGAGAAGTAGGCTCTCCAGCAAGTAAGAAGCCCGATGCGGGACTCGATCCCAGGACCCTGAGATCATGACTTGAACCAAAGGCAGATGCTTAACCTACTGAGCCACCCAGGCGTCCCTGGGGATAGATTTCTAAGCGCTTGGGGGAAAAAGCACCACTGTCTAACCTCCAAGGTGGAATATCTGAGGAAGACGGAATTTACATTAAGTGGAGAGAGAATCAGGGCCATGGGATTGGTCTGTGGCTTATGAGTGGTTGATATTGACTATAACAAGGGAGTACCCTCAAATTGTGTGTGATCCTGGCTCTTTAGAAAGGTATGCCAGGCTCATAAGGAGAGAGGCAGTAATCAGAAGTGAGTCAGCCTAGAGTGGCTGGAAGCACCAAGGATAAAGTTCCCCTCTGTCCTCGGGCTTTGTATAGAGGATAATGCAGTTCTGGGGCATGGGGTGATAGGTGGGTGTGTAAAGTGCGTGTTGGGAGAACAATTAGGATAAGGCCAATCCTGGAAATATTGAGAAATGTCAGGGCTATTATTAGGAGCCATGCTGAGCAGGACGGAGATCTTCAGAAATTGCCTGGGAAAGATTTATAGGATTCCCCTCCCACTCCTTACGTGATCCAGTGATGATTTGGGGTGGATTTATTGCTTCATTTTTATTCCTGGGGCTCATTTACATTTCCAAGTTTGTGTTGGGGAAATGAGCATTGGGCAGAAAAGTAAGTTTACAGACAAGCTCAGCTTTCTAGGTGCACAGGTAAGGATTTCTGTACCTTCAGTCTGTCCTGTACTTTGTCCACCTACCCTTTGGCTTCTGATAAAGAAACTATCCCCAGGTATTCTTTAAGGACTTGGTTACTATGTGTCAAGCATTGTGCTGTCTGCTTTCCTAATTTTCTTAATCCTACACAAATTCCCAATTCTACTTGCTCAAACTCACAGAGCTAGTGATCTGGTCTGTTTGATTAGAAAACGGAAGCACTGAAGCATTTAACCTCTATCCTATACAGATTATTATTATTATTTTTTTTTTGTGGCTATAAATAAGAGTACAGAATTTGGCCTATTGTGGGTACACAAAAACACTAAGGGGGATATTTTTTATTTTTATTTACTTATTTATTTTTATTTTTTTAAAGATTTTATTTATTTGAGAGAGAGAGAGAGGGTGAGAGCATGAGCACAAGCAGGGGGAGAGGCAGAGGGAGAGAGAAGGGGAGATGCAGACCCTCCACTGAGCAGGGAGCCCAATTCAGGGCTCCATCCTAGGCCACTGGGATCATGACCTGACCTGAAGGCAGATACTTAACTGACTGAGCCACCCAGGTGCCCAGGAATATTTTTTATAATGCAAATAAGATTGGCCCACACAGCTAGAGCCTTAAGAATAGATTTTCACCACGCTTCTAGAGAACAACTACACATATGGAAGCTAGGAAGATGTTTTAGGTCAAACAGATATTGGTGTGGCTTGAATTCATTTCCTAGAGTTAAGAGCAGATAGTCTCCCACGTAACTGCAGATCTTGACAAGGTTATCAGTGTGGGAAATAAATTTGAATTTGGTCAAGTTAAAGAAGAATCCTTTTATAAGCTAGCCTTGAGTCCCCTTGAGCCTGCAGGCACCAGACATCTTACCGTACCCATGCCCACCTCTCTGCTCTCCCGTGTCCTTCAGGATCCCTGGCTTCTCTCCGCCCTGCCTTTCTCTAGGGACGCATCTCATATCCTCTTTGGCCACAAGCTGAAGGCCGCTCCTGCTGGAGTCCTTTGCAAAGAAATTGTGCTATCATCAGTCTCCCCTTCAAAATAACAGGTCAACATTTACACAAGGCTTGCTGGATTTTTCAGGGTCTGAATCCACTTAGCCCTTCTCCCCAAGTGAGATAAATTGTGAAGGTGGCAAGGCACTGCATTTTTCCTCAACTTTGTGGGCTACTCAAAAGTCCGTTAGTACCACCAAAGTTACTTCTTCAGCAGCATGGCTTCCTGGAGCTCCCTGAGCCTGCCGGGCTGGGGCCGGTGAGGAACAGTCAGGTAGGGCGGGCTACTGTCAGCTCTTGTCCTTCTTTAGTCACCTGGTTTACCTCGAGGATGTATCTGAATAAGCAAGAAGGGATTATTATATTCTCTCCCCTCAGGCAGGGCCAGAAATTCTCCAGCCCCTCCAATTTTCGATTCCCTGGGCATTCTCAGAGCAATTATAAGTAGAGAAAACACCCCATGCTCCTGTGCTAATAAATTACACAGCACTCACCTAATTAATAAGGTAACAGTGCCCTCCCGAATTATAATCATAAGGTATCAGCCATTTAAACAATCCATTCTTAAAGAATAGTGAGTAGAACTGAACTCAGTGGGTGCGATGGGGAGGCAAGTCCCAAGTCCCAGGGCAGGCACACGTAGTCCTGTCAGGGGTGATGGAGTGCATGGGCTGATGTTTCCAGCAGTGGCCTGGGAATGAGTGACTCCAAGCCTTTCCAGGGATCACAGTGTTTTGGACCATCTTAAGCAAATCACTTAGGCATGTTAAATCAGGAAGAATCCATCTCACCATTTCTGGAATCGTCCAATAAATGCTGAGCATTTTCCTTTTGGTGGTGCTGGGAAAGACTCAAGACATGCCATGTTACTTCGAGCAGAATTGTGATCACTAGTTATAGAGAAATGAGCTATCGCCTTAAAATATTTTCCCTAGCAAGCTCTGGTGATTTGGGAAGGTAGCATAAGGCAGCCCTGTACAAATATTGTTTTGTTGTAAAGCCCTTTCTCTGATGCATTATGGATAATAGCAAGGTTGGAGCTTGCTGTTTCCTTGAGACATCCGGTGATGGTCCTTCAGTCCAAGAAAAAAGGCCATAAAGATTGTTGTTTGATTTTAACATTTCTGTGTTGAGATTCAGTAATGATGTTAATAAACCACAAATGTGCTCCAGAGGCTGCTTGCCCTGGAAGGCACCTATCTAAATATTCATGCATTCAGAGGCTGATTCCATTTTAGATCTCTGGGCAGGCAGGAGAAGTGAGGGGATCTCTGTTTGTAGGGAGAATACAGTTGTTACATGATTACTGTAAGGACGAGAGGCAATAAATACATTGTTTCTCATTGCTTGTAGATTACTTCCTTCTCTGCATATTATTTTCTCTTTCCAGCTTCCCTTGCTGGCCTACCTTCCCTTCAAATCCCCCCTCTCCTCTCTGCAGTTCCCCTTATGTGTTACACTTTGTAGCTCATGTTGGATATTAAGGAACTCTGGGGGCATGCTGTCATCACAAGGAACCCCTGGAACATACTCTATTCATAACTAGACCTCCCATGAATGACCTAGAATGCTAGCTCATACCCCATGCTAGGGAAAAGGCAGGAAGCAACTGATATCTGCTCAAACTGAGCTGGGACTCTCAGAATCTTTGATCAGCTGCTTACTTTGATCGGAATTTCAAGGGAATAGGTGCCTTGTGGCTACTCCAAGAAAATCATAGTTTCCCGGTGAGTGAGGCTGGCTCACTCAGAGCCACAAAGACCCCTTCACTTGGCATTGGTAAGTCTAAAGTATAGGTAGGAAACTGGACTTCTAGAGTAAACTTCAGAACATCAGCAAGGGCAAACCGTAGGGAAAGCACGTAAAAGCAAAGATGAGGCCTGGGAATGGCCACCCCATTACCTAGAACAGAGCTTGTCCAAGGGTTGAATTGTGTCCCCTACAAATTCATATATTGAAGTCCTACCCCCACCCCAGTACCTACGAATTCGACCTTATTTGGAAATAGGGTCCTTGCAGATGTAATTGGTTAAGATGAGGTTATTAGGGTTGACCCTAGTCCAGTATGACTGACATCCTTATAAAAAGGGGAAATTTTGACACAGACATGCCTACAGAGGGAATGCCATGTGAAGATAAATGCAGAGATCAAGGTGATGCTTTTATAATCCAAGGGACACCAAAGATTGCCAGCAAACCACCAGAAGTTAAGGGAGAAGCATGGAGCAGATCCTTCCTCACAGAGGGAACCAGCCAATCTGGAACCCAGATAGTTCCAAACCCTATAAAAGCTGTGGTTTTTTCCTATACGTACTTATGATAAACTTTAATGTATATGTTAGTTACATTAGGAGATTAACAACAAAAACCAATAATAACAGAGACTAATTACACCAATAATCTGTACTGAAAGTTATGTGAATGTGGTCTCTCTCTCAAAAGATCTTATTGTACTGTACTCACCCTTCTTCTTGTGATGATGCATGATGATAGAATGCCTATGTGATGAGACAAAATGAGGTGAATGACACAGGCGTTGTGACGTGGTGGTCGGATGTTGTCAGAAAGAATCATCGGCTTCTGGGCTGTGGCTGACTTTGGGTAACTGAAACCTTGGGGAGTAAAGCTGCTGATAAGGGGTGGGGGGGGACTACTATACAAGTACAAGGGGTGCCTGGGTGGCTCAGTTGGTTAAGCGACTGCCTTCAGCTCAGGTCATGATCCTGCAGTTCCAGGATCGAGTCCCACGTCGGGCTCCTTGCTCAGCAGGGAGTCTGCTTCTCCCTCTGACCCTCCCCCCTCTCATGCTCTCTCTCTCTATCTCATTCTCTCTCTCAAATAAATAAATAAAATCTTTAAAAAAAACAAAACAAAACAAGTACAAGCCAAACCTGTAAAACTGGGACAATAAAGACCTTCTCCTGAGTTGCTTTGATGGACAAAGTCAAATACTTAGTACGGTTTAGGACACACACTTGAAGCTGCATAATTGTTACTGTTATTACATAATTATTATATATCATTGTATCTGTTTGAAGATCCTTCCTATTCCCTCTCCTGTGACTCTCAACACAGTTAGAATATTAAGTTCTGGTGTTAGTTGAAAGCTGACTCCCTCAACTGTGCAGAATGATTCATTGGTTTATAAACCCAAGTTTTAATTTTGGAGCTGAGTTAAGGAGATCCGAGACTGCCATTGTGCCCGTGTAGAATGGCAGGGATGTAATGCAATGTAATACACATCCACTGGGAGATAGCGTGCGAGTCGCCTCCCATAACTTAATCTTTAAAGCTACTTATAAAAGGCTTTTGTTGAAACAGACGGGGTTTCTGCAATTAAATTACCATACATTAAAAAGGTTTCATTATGGCCTGATTCTATTATTAAAATAGGCAGCAAATAAGCAGTGTGGGCTGCCTGGCTGCAAGCCTGCATTACTGAGGCCAGCATCCTTTTGAATAGGTGAAAGAATATTAACCTTTTGATGGCTCTAAAATAACACGTTCTCAAGGATATGCAAGTGGTAAGTGAGGCTCCACACCTCGAGAAGAGTGAGAGAGAACCACCAAGAAGATGGGTCTTGTTAATTTCTATGGTAGGCTATTGGCTGCTAGAAACTCCACTGTGTTGAGGGAGGGAGAGAGGCAGACACTGGGTAGCTCCAAGCTGTCAGGATTAGTGAGGCTTTGATGCTTTCTAACGCTGGAATGATAGCTGGTCCAGATCTGTCATCTCTATCAGCCTCCATCAGCCAGCCTCCCTATCTCAAATAAGGCATTTATCTTTCAAAAGGCTGCTTGGACTCCAGTGGAACTTAGTGGACCCAGACAAATGGAATGCCTTCTCGGGGGCTCGTCATAAGTCTCTGTGTGCAACCCTTTTATGGGCGGCCAGAGCTGTGTCTGTGGACTTCAGCTTGCCAATTCGGGAGGGACTCAGAGATGTTTAAATAAATACTGACCCAAATTTAAGGTATGGTTTTCTGACATCAGTGGCCTTTCTTGCCCAAATTGATCTTTATGGGTTTCTATTTTGAAGTTTTTGTCTATGACAGCCCACTGGAAGAAAGCCAGCCAAACTTCTCAGATACGGTTTTATTTTGTACTCGTTGTTTGAAAAAGTAGCTGTTGGGAATAATAACTGAAATAAAATTATATCAGACAAATGATTGTTTCCAACCCATGTGCCGCGGGAAGTAATCAATAGCTCCACTGTTGGAAAAATCAAATATGTTGACATTAATATTACTATTGTTTTACTCTTCTCACTAACATTTTAGATTGTGCCTTTAAAGCATTGATTGTTCAAGGTTAGCAATCTTATTTCAGATGTGTCTTAGTAATTCAGCATTGGTATTTTATAAGCTGCTAATTGTCGTCTCCTGCATATGTTATATAATTTCGTTAAAGTCTGTGTTTGTTTGCATATGCATATATTATTTCTTCTCAGTTATAGGAGGTCAGTGTATTTTAATGTATTAATCTGTTTCTGTTTGCATATGTATATTTTTCTCTGATCACTAATAGGCTGTCACTGTGTTTTCATATATTTATATATTTTATGGTGATGTTTGCTATTAGTTAAGATGTACACATTTTATTTTCAAAACATAATTTATTTTTATGCATTGCAAATATAAAAAATTATTCATGAAACAAACAACCAAAAATCACTAGCAAATATTCAACTGCACTACCTATGACTCTTGCCCACAACCATGGGCAACACTAATCTCCATTGTGAGTATCTGTCGTGGTTTTTGTAGTCATGGCTGTCATGGGCTTAGCATTTTCTTGAATCATGGTGATATTCTGCCTCTGCCTAGCACAGCCTATATCAGTGATGTGTTCGGATATTTGAAAAAGGTTCATAAGCTCAGATATTTTTGATCCAGTGGGGAGAGCTTTTCCATTTAAATTAGACATATATATTATATTTCAGGCACATAAAATCTGGTTATAAAGTAAAATCTTTCTCATTGTGTATAGCTCTTTTTGTGCTCTCCCACCCCTTCCTACACCCCCCATCCCCAGGTTTATTCCCCAGAGGTAACCACCTCAAACCACCTTCCCAGGACTTTGTGCAGAGCTCCTAAAGGCCATGATGTTGGCCCCCAGAAGAAAGAGGAGATCAGCAGTCTGAAGAAGAGGAACAAGGCATTGGGAAGGACTGAGGCGGACATGCCCACTGTTTCTGTTTCTATTAATAATTCTTCTGACTGTTTCTAGTTTTCAGGTGGTTATCTGTATAACTTAGAATATTGTGCTTTTATACTTCAATTCCTTGATTTACGGATTTCGGACAGTATCTATGGCCTCCCTGCTGTGAAAGATGAGGAATACAGCCTGCTTACCCAAGCCTGTGTGTTTCTCTCCTTTTATTCCTATCAATTTGTTACTTATTTTTTTATTTTTAGATCTTCTGCTGGCTATCTGTGTGATTTCAATTTTTTTTTTCAAGTCTACTTTTCGAAACGTCAAGTAAATGTAAGCAGTGTCTCTGTTGGAGGAGGTCATCAAGAAGATGTACCCACCAATTGACCAGTTAGTTGGTCCCCAGCAACAGGAGGCTCCCTAACCCCTCCCCTGTCCCTGGAATGTGTGCTCCCCTTGTCTGCCCCATTCCCAGAAGCTGCTCCAAGCATACAGCGTCAAGATAGTAATGTGTTGTTGAAACCATCCGGACTGGGTACGTTCCGGAACTCACTTAAGGCCTCTGTATAAACTTAAAGATTTCTGGCTGGCAGATATGCAGATAGATCTATGATCTTGCTGCCGCCCAAGACAAGTCTTGTTCAGTTCGCTTGCTCATTCAGCCTGCCACCTACCTATCTGAGTCGTTTGTTTCTTCCTTTAGGCTCTCCCTGCCCTCTGGGCCTGGGAAAGCTGGTTTCAGATCGCATCAGGGAAGCACCCGAGGAAGTTTCAAACCAATAGTCTCTTGACTCCTTATTCCATAAAGTAAGATTTATGTTTTTCTTTTCCCAACTTCTATCAGCTAGACCAGTATTTTTACATTATAGAGTTATAACATTTCAACTGTAGGAAGCTGTATTTAGGTATAGGGTTGTTTCTCTTTTTTTTAAGGTCAGTGGTTTTCTTTCAGACAAGACTTTATTTTTTCAGCATTTGGAAATTTTATTTTTATTTTCTGAAAATTATTATTTATCTTTCATTTTTTTTCTAGTTTCTCCTCTGGAACGTTGATTACATGAATATTGGATCTCTTAGAGTGAGGTTTTCATCTTTTTGCAATTTTGCTCTGTGTTTTGGGAGATTGCCTCACCTTTATCTTCCACGTCTTCCTCTGATTTTTTGATTCTAATGATCAAAATGTTCATTTTGAGTTCTCTCAGATTTCTATTGTTCATGGTATCCTCTCCTAATTTATGGCTGAATTATCTTTTCAAATCTCTCTGAGGTTATTAGTTACATTTAAAATGTTATTTTTTATTTCCTAAATTATCTCTATTTTCTCTGGGATCATTTTTCCAGTGTGTTTCCATTTATCTTTTTCTACATTGTCTGGAGTTCCTTGACTGCCGATATTGATGTCCTCACAGCTAAGCATCCCCTGGCATCGTGGGGCTGTGCTTCCCTAAGAGGGCTGTTCTTCCAAAGGGGTGGCTGCAAGTTCAGTGTCTGGGGGCCAGGTGAGTTAGCCTCTGTCCTCCCCAGATGGTTTAGTCAGGTTCTTCAGAGGACTGATCTCCTGCTTCCCTCCAGAGCCAACGCCACGAGTGTTAGCTTCTCTGTGCAGAGTTACGGGGAGATGAGTGTGCTGAGCAGATGTGTAGTTATCCTGACTGATGGTCTGCCCCTTCTCATGCCTTCGGAGTCCAGGCCTCCCCAGCTTTCTTTGACAAAGAGTGCCTTCTCCTTCCATGGTAGCCCTCCCCTACGCCTTCCTCTGCTCAGATTAAACTTCAATGTGCTTCTGTTTATCTTTCAGAAATTCAGCAGTGTCCCCAAGTAATGAAGATTGACCTTCTGTTCACAGTGTACTTATAGATCAATTTTCCTTTTGTACCGGGCTCATGTTATGCATTATGATTCTTTTTGAGAATGTGGGGGTGCAGGTGCACACTCAGTCTACCCTCAAAAGTCTCCTGTGAAGTAGGTACCACTGACTGACCATCCCAGGATGCAGCTCTGGGCAACACTGGCTTTTCTGCAGTCTCTTCCTGATTCCTTCAGAGGGGTGCGGCACCAAATCTCAGAATCTACTTCTAGGAATACATTTAAAATGAAAACGGTACTCTTTTATTATGGAAATTGTGAGCACAGACAAAAGTAGGAAATAAGATGAACCCCCATTTGGTCACGACCCAGCTGCAACCAGTATCTTGCAAGCAATCTTGTTTCCTCTTCACCTCTATCCACTGGAGTCCCCACGTGCAATTACTTGCAAGCAAATCTTACACGTTACATCCGAATAGAGCCTGGCGGTATGGGAAGAAATTTTCAAGCCACACTTCAGAGGCTCCATTCGCCCCTTCCGAGTCCTGTCTGCTATTGTGTGAACAACTTCATATGGACGCTGATGTCCTGGGTGCTCCCCTTTACGTGGAGAGACACCAGCAATCACAAGGATAGCTGAAAATGGATTTTTCCCCCTAATTCTAATTAATTTTTTTAAATGAAAGGGTAAGTTACTCAATTCATATTTATAAATACCAAAAGCAGTTAAGTAGAATGCAATAGCTTTAAAAAGATACATGAAGCTGCTTCTCATCCCCTGGCAGTAAAACTGTTATTTTTCTCTGGGCTTCTGGTACTGCATGCAGGAGGAGGGAATACAAAAGAGGCAGGAGGATGCAAGCCCAGTGCAAGCCGAAGGCTCCTAAGGCAAATGCATTAGCTAGAGAGTCACCCGAAAAGCCAAGTGTGGCCCTGATGGAAAATATTTCTGAAGGCAACAAGCATTATCCTTTGTCTCTGGCCTAGAAAAATAATTTTATCTAAAAACACAAAGAGATCCCAATGACATGTGAACTGCCAGATGTGTCTCAGCATCATCACGTTTTCTTAAAGCTTCAACTATCATGTCTGTTTGGGTAATTCCCATATAGCTCTCTTTTCAGCTCAGATTTGTTACTCAAATTACAGGCTTGCTTTTTTTTTTTTAAAGATTTGTGTATTTATTTTAGGGAGAGAGAGTGTGCACATGCATGAGTGGGGGGAGGAGTAGAGGGAGAGGGAGAGAGAGAGAATCCTCCAGCAGACTCCCCGCTGAGCGTGGAGCCCAACACAGTGCTCAGTCCCAGGACCCTGAGATCATGACCTGAGCTGAAATCAAGAGTCGGACGCTTAACCGACTGAGCCACCCAGGTGCCCCTCAAATTGCAGACTTTTTTCTACTTATTGGAAGCACCTACAAGAGTGCTTAATAGAAAATAGGAACTCAGATATTGCACTTGATAGGCTACTAGACATTTCTGAATAGAGACTCTATCAGAATTTTAAATTTGTTTTAACCTCAAAGTCATCTTCTTCTGGTGCCACAGGTTACTGGTTATCCTTGGTTGAGCAGGTGGTAATTGGTTCCACCTGGCCCTTCATTTACCACATTCAATTCTCCACCAATTCTTGTGTTTATTTCTTTGCATTTTCTCCCATACATACTCTTCAATTTCCGCCTCCAGTGCCTTCCTTCAGCCCTTCATTAACTCTGGTCCGGCCCAGAGCAGTAGTCTCCTGATTAATTCCCTTGCTCCAATCTTTTCTCCTAAGTTCCATCCTGAGATCAAGTGTCTTGAAAATCCACTTTGTCGCCACCCCTCACACTTCTGACCAGAAACCCGCAGTGATTCCTCATTGCCTGTAGAAGGAAGTCTAAATGCCTTTGTCTGGCACTTTTAGCCTCTCCACGCTACAAAACCTGTGTACCTTTGCGGTCTTCAGGCCACTTAACTCAACTTAATCACTTTGTTTTTCTTCTTTAGTGTCTGCCCCTTCCACTGGAAATGGTCATCCACTGATATGTTCATCCACAATACCTATCTAACACAATGTTTGAGATGTGGATGACATCGGGTAAAAATATATTGAATGAATGAATGAATGTTCTTCACTCCACTCTATAATTCTACACTGAGTCAGTCTGAATTATTTACTATTTTCTCAATTATGAAACAGTATTTCCCACCTCCTTATTTTGGCATCTGCCCCTCTCTCTCTGTGGAATGTTCTCATCTTCCCCATCTCTACCTTCAAGACCCACCTCAAAGTCTATGTTCTGTACGCTGCCTTCCCTGATTCTGCCCTCCACGGGTCCCTGGTACTTCATTTGGGCTGTCTCAGAGCATTTATCACATCCTGCCTTATGTTGAAGTTATTTGTGCAAGCATCTTGACTGTCTGTTAAAAATTATAAACTCCTAGGGATTGGGAAGTACGTCTCCCATATTTTGGAAGCATGATTCCTACTTTTTTGTATCTTCTGCAATTGTGGTACCCACTAAGGATGTTCGAATCACTCACACTTGCATTCACAGGTAAATGAGAAGTTGAGATCTATAAATATTTCACCCTTTTCTTCTCCACTTATTCTCCAAATCCCAAATATGTTCTTTATAATGTCAATCATTGACTGGCCATTGAGTTTTCTTCTATTTTCTGTACATTATATGTTTATGATGTGGAGAAACCCATCACTGGCATTGGGATTCGCTGACCCAACATGATGTGTTTTTAGACTCAAGCTCCTGTAATTGACCCTTGGGTTTCTGTTCACTCATTATTAATCTGGATAGATACACTCTGCTGAAACCCTGCTCCAGCTGTGAGAAAAACACTGCGTAGATTGGCTTCTGAATTTCATGTCCTTAATTTGAAATCGGATTAGTCTCTCTAGGGTGTAAAACGTGGGAATTCATTAGCCAGCTCCGCCACTTGCTAGCACCGTAGCTTTGGCCGAATCTCTTCACCTCTCTCTGACTTTGCTTCCCCACCTGTGAAGCAGGGATGATAATAGGGCCTAATTCACAGGTTGGTTGTGAGGATTAAATGACTTCATACAAATAAATGAATTATGCCTGGCATGTGGGAAGCCAGCAGATGATAACAGTTTAAAAATATCTCGCTAAGTTCCATGCTTTTCATATTCTTCCCCAACTCTTCCTCAGCAGCTTCTCTTCTTACATACTCAAAGATGTAACAAATGAATATTTAGCATCTATTACATGTGAGACTTTATTGACAGTTCCTTGTGATACTGCGGTGATAAGACCCTTGTTCTTGCCCTTCAGAGAGCTTCAAAACTATCCGATCTGGACCCAATGCTGCGTAAATGGCTTTAATGTGTCGCACATAATGTTTAAGGCTGGAAATTGTGGTTTATTGGAAGACTGGCTGGGATGATGGAGACCAAGCGTTCTTAATCTAAGTCTGAAGCCTGAACTTTCTTACCCATTCTATACCTGGATTTCCTCACATTGTGAATGGAGTTATGCCACCCCTTTTCCTACTTGAGCACTATGTTGGGAGGACAAGATGAGGTAATGTCCATGTAAGCAACACATTAGACAGGCTCAGAGTAGCACTGTCAACACACTCGTTTTGGAGGTGTGAATAAACAGATGAAATAAAAATACAACTGAGATGTTTTACAATATCTAAATCTCCCTTTTGTTCCCTCCAATTTTGAGACTTTGAAGGGAATATTTATAAAGTGCGTGTTAATCTCAAATTACAAGACAGCGAAGTCCAGCTCAGGTTTATTATGATATAAACCAATCCCCTAGACGAGGGTCTTCCCTAGGAGAAGAAAGAGCGAGAGATGACTATTTACTGGGCGTCTGATATGTACCAGCGTGGGTGAGGCCCTTCAACGTGAGTGATCTTCAGGCCAAGCCACATGTGGATGCATCTTGTCTTTGGTCCCTAACTTTCCCCTTGTGATGCCCTTGGAGCCTCTAGGAAGTTCTTTTCCCTTTGTCTTTTCTCACCACTCAGCGCACAATGGATGTAAGAGTTCTCACCTCCTTCCTTGCCATCCCTACACCTTCTGTATCCCATGCCTTATCACCCTGCAATGAGTCAGGCTTCTATATTTAAAAATGTCATCCCTGTGAAGGTATTAAAGTGAAAGATACTGATATTATGAGGACTTTGTATCTTAATTCAAATAGTTATTTTAAAGCTGAGAATTTCAGGTAATAGCATTCGGGGGGAGAGATTTGGAGGACAAAGGGGTATGTTGCTACTTCTCAGGGGACAGACCAGGTCATACTTTTTCTACAGGGCTTACTCTGCTTCCATCGTAATGTCAAGCAACTTGTGGCGTAGTTTGACCCTACGGGGAAGGAGAAATTTCCATCATCATTATCAGTTCTCCAGTGTCTGAGTGTGGTAAGACAATGACCTTTTCAGGTGTTAAAATGGGACATTAGCAAAAGTAAGAGGAGTACTGGAGAGAAAAGGTCACTTGAAACCAACAGCATTTTACTTGTGAGTTCCCTAGGTTTCTAGATAAGTGGAAATAGTCTCAATAATAGTATCTTTCCCCCTCCACCCCGACTCAATTATTGGCTCTGAATTTCCAGCCTACTGAGGCAGTTTTTGGTAAAAGGATAATGAATGATAATTCTGACCTCAAATATTGACAGTGCTGTGCCTGTCTTAGACTCATTCATTTAGGTTTCAAGAATGTTTTCTCTCTCTAGAAGGATTCTAAAGCTGAATAATGCATTTCATCTACTGTGTTACATATTTCAATTTTAATCATCATTACTTCAGTGCCTTTTCCATGAACATATGGCACAAGTCTCCACCTTTCTTAAAAACCATCATGAAGACCGAGAGACAACCACAAACACCTTTCCTCTCTGTTGAAGTTCTGGTTAAAACATTTTGCTGTATCGGAGGGGTGGACGAACCATGAGAGAAGATGGACTCTGAAAAACAAACTGAGGGTTCTAGAGGGGAGGGGGGTGGGAGGATGGGTTGGCCTGGTGGTGGGTATTGAGGAGGGCACGTTCTGCATGGAGCACTGGGTGTTGTGCACGAACAATGAATCATGGAACACTTCATCTAGAACTAATGATGTAATGTATGGG
>NC_138371.1:129143096-129161794 GCF_054177405.1 Leptonychotes weddellii
CAAAACAAAACAAAACAAAACAAAAAAAAAACATTTTGCTGTAGAAAGTGTGCATTTTTATGACCTGAAACTACATTCAAGTAATTGGGTTTGGGTTTCAGCAACAATGTCAAAGTACAACATCCACAGAATTTATTTGCTTTTTTGTTTTAGGACTCTTGCACTGGCTCCAACTTGGAGTTGAGTTTCTCAATTAATCTTTTTTTCCTAGACAAGGGCACATTTCTTAAAACTGTGTTTTATGGGGCGCCTGGGTGGCTCAGATGGTTAAGCGTCTGCCTTCGGCTCAGGTCATGATCCCAGGATCCTGGGATCGAGTCCCGCATCGGGCCGCATCAGGCTCTCTGCTCCTTGGGAGCCTGCTTCTCCCTCTGCCTCTCTCTCTCTGTCTCTGTCTCTCATGAATAAATAAATTAAAAAAAAAAAACTATAAAAAAAACTGTGTTTTATGATTTTATAATTTTAATATTTCTGACGAGGAACAAAACCTTAGGCAAAACACCAGTAGCTCTTAAGAAACCTTTTATTTGACTTTTATGTTACAAAGCAAGCTGAGAATCTGAAAGATATAGAATCTGACACGTTTGTAGGTGCAAAGTAGTTGACTCAAAATGTGATTGATTGATCCAAAATGATTAGAGGAGAAACTAGAATCAGGTTAGTTGAAATTTGCATGACCCCCTTGGGTTTGTACAGAATGCTGTTACCTCTAGGAGGGGAGAATATCTCCTTATCATGGAAATTTATTTAAACTCTAAGGCAAGCAGGTGCCTCACACTTCTTTTTTTTTTCTTCTTCTAACTAGCTTTTGCTTTGGTTGAACTTTGCAGATATCAGTAGAGAACAATGACCAGGCAGCTGCCTTTTCATTCCTCCTTACCCCGCCCCGTCTTCTACACCTTCCCATGCCAAGCTCAACCATTAATTCATTTTGACCATGTTTACCTCTTCATCTTAAGAGAACAAAATTGAACCTTACCTCTTGGGCAATTAATTCAGTTGCTTTTCCTCTTATGGCAATTAAACTGGGATAAGCAACAAAACAGATTTTGAAAATAGAGCAGCATTTTTCAACACCTGTTTCTTTGAACACCAGACTCATTATATTATCTGGCTCAAAGATTTGTGATCACATATGTGTGGTGACTTCTATGTCCAGTGCTACTTCACATGTGGTCCGGAACTGATGCTTGTCCACACCGTTTCCTGTCTGTGATGTGATACAAATAAAAGCTGAGAATAAGGTGGCGCCTGGGTGGCTCAGTCATTAAGCGTCTGCCTTTAGCTCAGGTCATGATCCCAGGGTCCTGGGATCGAGCCTCGCATCTGGCTCCCTGCTCCGCGGGAAGCCTGCTTCTCCCTCTGCTGCTCCCCTTGCTTGTGTTCCCTCTCTCCCTGCCTCTCTCTCTGTCAAATAAATAAATAAAATTAAAAAAAAAAAAGCTGAGAATAAGCATTTAGAGATATAGGTAGAAATTTGACAGAATCTCACCTCTGTTAAATCTAATAATAAGAATTAATTGCATTTATTATTTTTGCTTCAGTTTTCTAGTAAACTAATTTGATTATTTTTATGAGGGTTTAGTAAAGTCATGCTCTTCTCTGAACTGGGAGAAGAACCCAGAACCCATCCTTCACCAGAGACAGTTAGAGAAATACTGGTATATTCTGTTGTCCTCCCTTAGAGATTCACAATATATAATATATAATATGTAATATACAATAAATTAAGGCTCTTAGAAGTCATGCAGTAAAGAGGCCCACTTAACTCAATGTTTCCAACGCGTACTGGGCTTTAAAACTTTTTTTTTTTCTTCTGGGTTGGCTTTACTAACATTGTATGTAATTAATGTTCTACAGAACACATTTTGGGAAGTGTTGAATTATGATGAGCACTGTCTGTAGGGCACTTAAGATTTTTGAAAGCACAGTAATGTATTATCAAAAACATACAAAAAAATGGAGTCAGTAGGCAAATACCACACACTAACATGATGCTACGTAACATTTTCAGAAATGTCTCTTTTAGTTATTTAACTAGGGCTTGAAAACTAGTAGTATCTATTCACATACTTTCAAGGTGTTTGAGAGAGTTAATCCATGTAAGGATGAACTAATTTTACTTTAGATAAGGAATAAGAAATCAAAAAGATGGGGGAGGAAGATTTTGATTGTTTATTTATGTCAAAATAGAAGGCCACCGAGCCCAGTCTCCATGCAGGGTACGTTGGGGCTGACACTCATGCTGTGACTTCCTCTCATGCGCATGCCCGTGTCTGTAACTATCTACAGTTTGGGTGATATTTGGAAAATCTCAAAGCAAAGTCTGGAGATTTGGTTCACATAAACAGGAGGCTGATCACTGACATTCTGAATCCACACAAGAAATCCAACTTCTTGGATTTCCAATAATAGAGGGGGTCACAACTATCTGAGTCAAGTGACAGCCTGAATACAATCAGATTGAAACTGCAACAAAGAAACAAGAACATAGTTCATTCCTTTAAGTGAGAAATGCAAAAATAAAGGTGCCCAGGTGTGGCAGTGTGTGGAGATGTTTCCTGGGGACCATGGGGACAGGAAACAGTGTGCTGTTTTCTTGGGTAATTCTTTATGATCTGGGGGTTAGCTGTAGCCCTTCCGTGGTAGACACATGATCATATCAGTGCCTCAGCAATGACAGGTATTAGATGCAAATTAGTGATATCAAAGCTCACAACAACACTAATGATGAAAATCAGATTATTAAGAGCATATCTGTGAAGAGTACACATGCCAGATGCAGGTTTCTTAGGTTCAGATCCTGGCTTCCCCCACTAACTAGTTATGCGACCTTGGATAAGTGACTAAGCTCTTAGTTCTGTTAGGGGACTGAACGAGATAATAGATGCAAAGTGCTTAGAATGCTTGTATGGCATGCAGTAAGCAATGAATAATGGTTAGCTATTATAATTTACGTAAATAATTGCAATGTCAAGTGGACTATATATTCAAATTGTCTTGGTTAGCTTATCTCACCTTGTTGGCAAGATACACAGGAAGCCAAATTATCAGCAGCTGCTTAGTAATCACAGCACTGGAAGGAGTTACTTCTGTCTGCATGCTCTTTAGTGTTAGGCTGTGACCACATGATGCGTTCATTTCAGCGCCCTGAGAGTCAGCAAGGAGAGACAGTCCCTGTCAGGTTCAAGGATGCAGCGCGCTAACAGCTTCCAGTAAGTAGGTGATGGGCAAGGTTGCTCTCCTGAGAGATGTTCTGCCTCTTCCTGGTGATCTGTAAGCCAGTGTTCTGATTTTTCTGTTTGCTAATTTTAGAGTGTAGATCTAAGAGGACAACCTTATTATTTCCGTGGTCTCAGAGATTATCTTACTGTTGCCCCACCACATACACACTTCCTGTGATAGATGCATGTATCGAGATTCAAAGTGAATCTAATAGTGAAGGCTGAGAATTCTCCTATTAGCAAGCAACCTATACTTAAAAGAATGGCTCAGTTTGAGGATTTGCAGAAACAAAGGTACAATTTCAGAAATGATCTATGGGTTTTATTGAATGCAATCACATTTCTGCAGTTGCCTATTGAATTGAAACCCTAGGATTTATCCAAATTACCAAGTGTCTGTTTTGGTCAAATTTCCATTAATTCGGTCGCATTTCTAAAAAAAAAAAAAAAGGGATTAGGCTTAAAGAAAATCATGCCCACCAAATGGGAATCTCAGCATTATCCTAAAAATTTTGACTCTTTTGCCAGACTCTGGCCAATGTTTGGGTTTTCTGGACTTGGGACCACAATCACCTTATATCTGGGAGCCGTGTTCAGTGATGTGACCCTGTGGTGAGATTAGAGGTGTGCATGTCGATTCTGTCCCATGGTTCCAGCCTGTTACAAGATAGGATTTTTATGATCTTATTGAATAATGTTGAACGGCTACAACTAAGCTTGTTCTTTTTATGAATAAAGTAGATAGAGCTGTTTTGGGATTGCTTTGTTTTACTATTAAAAGTCGATGTCCATGATTGGCTGCAGTATAACAGTGAAAAATGCAGAGATTCACTCATGTATCACTGTACAGCGAGATCTTAACAAGGGTAGATATTCCTATTCTTTATTATCCCCATGGAACATGGCAGCTAGATTGTGTGCATCATTCATTGCCCCTAAGTTTTAAGATGAGAGTATATGAAAATAAACTTTTAATTAGCAATCTGGTGAAGAAAATAGACTTCTATTCAGATATTGTATTATGTCTTTTTTCCCCCATTTCTATCGCCTTTTAAAAATAATCTCCATCATTTCTACTTGGCAATGAACCTCCAGTATCACACTCAAAATTAACTTATGGTTTTCATTAAGTCTAGTCTAGACTGTCTGTGTCTTTACCCAAATCCAAACAAACAACTTGATTTGCCACTTATCCAGAACTTCCTCCTAAGGAGAAAAAGCAAAAGTATGTACCATTGCTTTTAAACCTTAGATGAGGTAAGTACAGTGTTCAATAACTTCATCAAATAAGATCTAAATTTTATGGTGCAAATGCCAGGCTTCACAGGTCAGTGAGCTGTTTCAAATGGTACACAAGGCTGCCTATATCAAATTTGTACAGAAGAATTGATTTTGGTGGTTGGAATAAGGCCATTTTTGTCTTGCTGCAAGCTTTCCAGAAATACCGGTTCTATATTAGGAGAGAAATTATAAATAGATTACTGTTTTTAAGTATTCTTCAGAATGTTAACAACTAATATAATGGACTTTCTATTACAATCCTAAAGAGCAAGTGTCAACCTGATTTTTAGAGTTCTCCACTGCCTCTCAGCAGTCCTATGGATTCAGGGAAAGCTGCACCGTCTGGCTGACAGAAACGTTGCATTTTGTTCTCACCCTTTCTTTTCTTCCTTTTGGGTCTGCTGTGCCTCTGCTCCTGGCCAGACAGCCAAAGGAGGCAGACAAGACCTTTGATGCCTGGCAAGTTGCACCACTGGGACGTGCAGAGAAACGTGTTTCCAAAGTGGGAGTTATTCGTGTGTGTTGCTTTTGAGTGAGATAGTAATTGGCGGAAAGTCGGTAGGTACTTGTAATGCAACCTACTTGGCCTTCTACAATGCATCTTGTTCCCTCATGACCTTGTACCTGTGGATCAGCTCCCAGAATGGGACTTTTTCCTAATGTTTCTGCTTCTGAGAGGTCATGAGGGCTTTGCGTGGTACATGGAGGCAGCATGTCTTTGCAGAGGGCTTTCCACAGCTGTATGTCTGTGGTGGCTAGGAATTGAATGCAGCAAGTGTTCCGTACATAGAATAATACAGAGTTCTGCTGGAAAAGCGTTTAGTTGCTTTAAGCAGACTCGGTCGCTTCTGTCTCTGTACACCTGTTACCCTTTCAACCAACATTCCTCTGTCACTTGTTTGCGTGTTCGTCTCCTTGACCAGGATGGGAATTTCAGTGTCTAGCATAAGGTCTGGCACACAGTAAGCAGTTTTGTGAAATACCCAGGTCCCCACACCTACCTTGGGGCTGAGGATTAAAATCTGGAAAAATCTGATTAAGAGCTCAAATCTAGAATATTGGCTAATGTGAGTGTGGGGCTTAGAACTGAGTCTATGTGATGCTCAAGTGGGAAGGAATGCAGAAATCATGTTTAATTTCTTAGAAAAGTGAAGCAAAACTTTATTTCAGACCCTCGCAAGAAAGAGATGCATGCTTTCAGGGTGTAAAAACCTTCCCACTGCTGATTTCTGTTCTGTAGACGAGGAAGTTGGGTGGGTCTCAGGGATCCTTTCAAGCTAAAACTTTTCAGCATCTTTGGCATAGGGTATTTATTCCTTTTATTTTGCTTTATTCTTTATATTTCACAGATCTGATGTTCTCTTTGCTTTCCAGAATGCTCAAAAGTAAGGATTCGATCCAGAAGGGGTTTATCAGCCATGAAACTTACAACAGACCTTAACTACAACCAGGACACTACAGAGGAAACTTCCAAATGTCATTTTGGGTTTTTCAGTGCCCGAGTGATAAGATATTTGCAACTTGTGTATCAAATTACATATTTCATGTAAATCTTAGTATCTGATGACTGCACTTTGAAATGTCAATGAAGAAAGATAATTTTAATAGAATCAGCTCCAATTGCCCTTCCACTATCACAATGACCTCTAACGGTTTATAGTTGTTTATTTCATCGTTAAGTAAAAACCATCTCTTCTTTCTCAGTGGGCATTGTGCCTACTCGGGCGGTTGCTTGACAGCCTGCTATTAAGGACAGTGGCCAGTCTGGTCACTTGCAATAGAAAGTCTACTCTAGGGGTGCATTTCATCACTTACTTCCCATTTCATCTAGCGGTTCATTTCATCACTTAAGAGTAATAGCAGTGCTCAGATATTTAATAGATTCCTCAGAGCCAAGGAGATCAGGACCCATCTAGGCAAGGCAGCCCATCATGAGAAAAGGTGGGGGGGCTCTGGTTCTCTTCAATGCCAGTCGTGCGTCAGAGGGGCCCCCTTCCCTTGCTCATGCTTGTGTTCCATGGCTGCTCTTCACTCCTCCTCTTGGGGTGGGGGAACGTGGGTTCTTCTGCCTGTTCTTTGTCATAAAAACCTGGAGCTGAAAGGGACCTCCCAGATTATTTGTAAGTTTGATGGATGAGGACGCTGAGGTCTGGGGAGGTCACACAACCTGCTCGAGGTCACACAGCTGTTTAAGGGAAGGCTAGACCTGAACTCCAGGTCTTTGGACTCTTCTATTTGGCTCGAAAAGGGGCAGTGGCAGTAGAAGCATTAGATTCCATACTGTATTTTATAATAGCAAGAGTTTCACTTCAGATTTTTCTCTCTTGTTTTACGTGTGGATGTGTGGGCGTGAAATCTCTTGATTTCAACTCAGGTCATGGTCTCAGGGTCGTGAGATCGAGCCCTGAGTGGGGCTCCGTGCTCAGCATGGAAGCTGAGCTCCATGGAAGGCTAATCTGACATCTTGTGCAGAGAATTGACCTCTTCCTGCAAAATCAACAGTAGAAAGCAAGTAGCACAAGTATTTAGGGACATTCAAGTCCTTCGTGCTCCCAGCTTCCAAGGGCTCAGTTAGCGTGCTTGTCTTGATTGGCGAGGGAGAGGAAGGGGCGAGAAGAAGCTGTGTTCGGAGGCCTGGGCACAGGCAGAGGAGTAGTATTGCTGTGAGGGAGGGAGGGAGTGAGGAGCAGCCTTGGCCACTGCAATAGGTTTAGTTTTTCAGAAAATACAGAAATGCAGAATCACTGTCCCTAACGCTCAGAGAGCCTGGCAGCCAACAAGACCTATTTCTAAGACTCCAAGTAAAATGTCAACAAGGCACTGCATGTCACATCAGAGGTCCCCGAGGACAAGCCATGTATCTCTTCTGTTCCCAGAGACCCACGGGGACTTTGGCTGCAGGCTCACGGTGGGAAGAGCTAGCCCCATGCAGGGACACCAGTGGAGTCTATGCCTGCTTGGAGGATACTGGGGGGAGGACCTCAGCTTGAAAGTGTCTAGATGTTGAAGGTCCACGTGCAGGAAGCTTAAAAAGACGAAACCAGACATGATGGAGGTGCCGCAGTTTGACCTTGCCTTTGACCCCGTCACCTTTCCTTTTTCCCTTTTCCCCTTTATGTTACTCATCCTGTCCCCCAAGCCTAACTGACCCACAAACGCAAAGCTTGCAAAAACATCGATTAAGAGCACTGTTCAGACAGTTATTGGGACGGGTTTGTATCAGTGATCCTGAGCTGCACTCCAGTTGTGAGTTTCAGAGCAGTTAAAGATGAAAACTGCTCCCTGAGCAAGACACCCAGACGCATACTCTTCCCTTCACCCTGTCAAACTCAATCCTGCTTCTTTTGCACTCAGAGATACCGTTGTCTTCAGGCATGGGATGAATAAAGCTGTTAATCGCTATTTGAGTCATCCAAACAATTTTCTTTTGGGGCACCTGGGTGGCTCAGTCGCCTAAGCATCCTACTCTTGATTTCGGCTCAGGTCATGGTCTCTCGTGAGATCGAGCCCTGAGTGGGGCTCCGTGCTCAGCATGGAGCCTGCTTAAGATTCTCTCTCTTCCTCTGCCCCCTCCACAGTACCCCCTACCCTGCTTGCCTGCATTGTCTCTTTCTCTCTCAAACAAACAAACAAACAATTTTCTTTTGACAGAGGGAGTTGTGATCCTAAATAAAAGGTTTTTATCTCTGACTTTTAGGGTGCTCTGGGGAAGGACCCATCTCGGGACACTACATGGAGTGCTGTGATGAGGTAGCTAGAAAGTAAGAAAGATGTGAGGCATGACTCAGGACCAGTAGGAGAAACAAGGGGAATGAGGTTTAAACAGCTACTTTCAGAGAGTGTGGTGAGGCCCAGAGTCATCCACATGAGGTAAAGGTAGAGAGAAGTCCTGCCAAGTCGGCCCGAGATTTCTGATACCAGCAGCAAGCTTTGGGGCCCGTGGGCTACCCTCACTTCAGACCAGCTGGCTACAAATTTGGGGGTCCCCGTAGAATCCCTGAGGTTTGTTAATTCACTAGGACAACACACAGAATTCAGAAAAGTTCCATGCTTACCATTGCAGGATTATTAGAGCAAAAGGATACAAATCGTTCCTGGTCAAAAGGAGAGTTGCCTAGGGCAGAATCTGGGACTGGGAGGGTTCTAAACTTGAAGCTTCCGTGTCCTCAAGGACACAGTATCTTCTTGGCATCTGTGTGTGGCAATAGGCAAAGAATTGTCAACCCAGGAAGCTCACAGTAGCTTTGTGTCCACGGTTTTTATTGAAGTTCATTATGTAGGCATGATTAATTGAGTTATTTACCACAGGGTTGAACTCAGTTTCTTGTTCATCCCTCCCAAAGGTCAGTTGATTTCATGTGGCCCAAGCCCCAACTATCTAGCCGCATGGTTAGTCTTTCGGGCGTAGTCAGCCCCGACCCTAAGCTGGTCTGTGTGGCTGGCCCCACCTGCATCATCTCTTTAGCATAAACTGTGAGATGTCTTGCATGAGCGTACACTATTCCGTGTGGTCTGACGGGCCCATCACCAAAAAGGAAGACATGCTGGTCACTCCGGGAACTCCCAGGCTTGAGAAGTTACGTCTTAAGGAGCTGGGACAAAGGTTCGACGTTTCTTTAGGTAGAATGAATTCTTTACTACACAGCTTGGCACTGCAGGTCGACCCAAAGCACGTGTATGTGTATACTTGTGAAAGGGGGTGGCGCAGAGGACGGGAATGGGTGGTAGGATCTCAACACTTCACCTGCCACGGCCCAGAACCTTGTGAGCTGTGAACTGTTGAACTGCGCTTGCCAAGAGCCCAGCAGAGAGGTGCCCTCTGGGTAGACGTGAAAGATACAGAGCATATGTGGTCAGGATGCTTCCATCTTTGGACTTGCCCTACTTTTTATATTCAAATAGGTCACTAGTGGCTATAAATCTATGGTCTCAGTTTCCAGCCTCAACTGAAAACAGAAATACCTAAGGGTGTCAGTAAACCAATAAACCTGGTTAAAACTGACTCTCCAAACTCTCAGTCCTTTACAGTCCGCCTGACAGAGGATAGGTATGGGAAAATTGTCAGTCTGTCTCCAAATTCAGTTAGCGTTGTGTTTTAATGTGCTCCGAGGTTTGCATTTGCTAAGACCCTCCGATGAAGGGGACAGGCAGTAATCTCGTTCTGCTCTTTCTTAGAAGCTGGAACAGACGGTTTCTCTTTGAGGTTAATAGAAAGGAAGAGGCTAAGCTGAGTCAGATTTTTTCAAACTGTCCGGGTGATAGGGACTGGGTGACCTACTGGACTTCAAAGGGCTTCTCTTCATGAGAAGTAAGTGCAGGGAGTTAAGAGTTACCCAGAATAGGAAGAGACCAAGGTGATGTTTCTCTCAGATCACCTGGAGGGATGGTAGGAAGCAGATGCAACACTGAGGCTAGTTGCGGGAGGAATGACAGGCTCTGGGCATTTTGTGTTTCTCTGTTACTTCTCAGGACTTTTAGTCAGAGAGACTGTCATTCTAGACTACCAGTCTTCTGTTACAAGGAGACTGCCTTCCACCCTCTGGAGGGTGGGTTCCTGCAACAGACGCTGGGAATGCTTTGAGGAGAACTAGGTTTGAACGAGACTGCCCCACTTACTAGCTGTGTATCCTTGGTCAGTCTACTAAGCTTTCTGCCTTTCTTTTCTCACCTGTAAAATGGGAATAAAAATATCCCTCTTAATAGGTTATTATTAGAATTAATGCCCTAATGCATATAACAACATCTAGTGTGCTGTCTTCCACGCGATGGGTGCTCAGTAAGCACGCTTTACCTCATCTTGCCTGCTGCCTTTTATCCCACATGTCCTGTTCTGAGAATTTTTTGCTCCTCAGAGGATTTTGAGCAGCCACTTTGACAGAGAATTCTGCATTGTCTCCAAAAGTCTCCTACAGCCTGAAACCCAACTTCTGCTTAATTGCTTCCTCCCACTGTTGCTCTTGGTAAGCTCTATATAACTCGGTTTGAAGTTTAACCCTATTTGCCCCTAGTTTTCCCTCAAGGGAACTGTGCTGGGATGGCGGGAGGGCGGGTATAAGCTGTTTCTGAAGAATTGTGCAATTTAGGAAAATTAAGTTTCGGGCCAGCCATGTGGCTCTGGCAGCTTATACTGCTCAGTACTTAGCAATAATGGAGAAAATGCCAGGAAAAATGACAAAACGGTAGAGCCCTGACCCACCAGGTAATTGTATATTGAATATGTCTTGGCTCAAACCAGGGATGATTTTGCTCAAATGAACTAAGGGCAAAACTGTATGTTGTAAGTCATATAAAACAAGACCAGTGGGCTGGGTAATTAAAGATGCAAACTAGCAGCATGCGATGTTTGCAAACGGTAAGTACGTATCACTGGCTTTGAAGGGATGAGACAGGGTAGGGGAGGTGGAGGCGGGGGGGACGACCATTTCTATTTAATGAGTAGATTTCAGGCTTATATATGGGCTCGAAAGAAAGACAGGCAGTCATTCAAACCTAGCTCTACTTACTTCTTTTTGGTTAGAAGAAAAAAGATGACAGATATAGGTTGTCCAGAGCCCACAACTGCTCTTATCATCCTGCAGATGCACAGAGAGGGGCAAAGAAGGTAAAGAGTTTGAAGGAGATAAGTACAAAACCACAGAGTGAATTTGTGCAGGAATGAGGATTAGAGCTGTTAAGTGCTTTAGTCACTTGATCCTGCTAATCTTTGTTCTCTAATATGAAGAATTCGTGGGCTTCAGGAAAAGACTTCTATAGGTTCTTATATGAAATCAGGACTGACTGTCATTGTGTAATCCCCACATATTTGCGCCCTATCTCTTCAGTAATCAGAAACAGGCAGCTGGAGAAGGCAGGAAGAGAGATTAGCTCTCCATATCCCAGTACATGGTGTTTCTGTGTTGCAGCATCTTTAATTACCAAAAAGTAATTCACTGAATAGTACCCTAGTGGCTTGAAAGAGTTAATGCAGTTTCCAGAAGTGTCTAACCTTCTCCCAGGGAGTAGCGTAAGTACAGAGAAAATCTGGCTCAATAAATAGTAAACAACAAGAATCAACTGATAAGGGTCAAACTCCACAAAACAAAATTGAACCAATGGTCCATTTAATCCAGTACCTTCTCAATAAATCCCCTTTCACCATAAAGCACTATTTGCCTGGTAATTTCCATGAATTGATGGCCATTCTTCCTTAATCCTTTGAGGTCAAATCAATATCCATTTGTTCCCTTCACTCATTTCATCCACCATCTGCCATCCATCCATCCATCCATCCATCCATCTTATTGAACACCTACTGCCTAAGGTTCTGTGATAAATAAGACACAGTCATTCTCTGTGAAGAACTTACTGGAAGAGGGAGATGGAATGATGTAGAAGTATATAACCAACTTTAGGAGAGGCCTATAGTCAATGATCGTCATCTCCTCCAGAAGCCCTCGTAGACCAACGTTCTCCCACAGGCTGGGTAAGCTGCTCCCTTTGTGTCCTCCCACATGACTCCATGTTTCCCTGTATTCTGTCACTGATCATATTGTGCTGTAATTGTCTTTTTATTGTCTGTTTCCCCTACTATGCTGTGGATTCCTTGAGGGCAAGGACACTGTTTCATTCATCATTTTATGATTTTTCCCCCCAGTGTGTACTCACTGGTTCTGAGAAGGCCTCAATAAACGTCCACTGGTGGATGAATGGATGAGGATAACATTATTTTGGCTGTTAACTGAGCTATACCAGGCATGGTTTTGAGCTACACATATAACCACCTATTCCCTGACTATTTTTAAGAGGTAATAGTTGGGAACAGCCACAGAATCCCAAGCTGTCCTATTTATGGCTTAGGCAAAATTTAAAATTTGTCATACAACTGCTTTCAGAATGAGAAGTACAAATTCATCATGGATATATCCATGTATATATATATACAATGTAATATATATATATATATATATATATACACACACACAGATATGCTATATGTATAATGGCATCCTAGATTGTTCCCTTTACCTTATGAATTATATTCAGTCAGTCTCAACATCCTGTTGATTTCACCACCTTCATAACTTTAAAATCTGTCCAGTTCTCTCCATCCTCATTGCCACAAACCATAACACAGGCCACCATCTTTTCTCGCTTTGTTCATAGAAATTGTTCCAGTCTTGCTAGATTCCAGTCTTGCTCCTTCCTGCCTCAAATCTATTCTCCATACTGATGAGAATGTCTTTCTACAGTGTGTGTGATTATGCCTTTGGCTTGCTAAGACCTTCAATGGCTCACAGTTACGTACAGGATAAAGTCTGAGCTCATTAGCATGGCATGCAAAGTCCTTCATGTTCACCTTCTGATGCTTCTCTGTTGATTGCTTTGTCCTATGAATGCGCCACACTCCCTCTTGCCTTCTGGCCTTTGTGCTGCTTTGTTCTTCGGTGGGACTGTCCTATTCCAGTGCAACCCAAGGCCACCCCCTTCCCTCTGTATCCTCAACTAAGTTCTATCAGCATAAACATATCTTCATTCAAAATTCCTTTGCTGAATATCCACTCCCTCCTTGCCCCTCCCCAAACACATGTGGGTTCCAAGTCATTCCTTTGTCTTCACATAGCATCCCGTGTCCTTTTCATGCTAAGGAATAGATGCTTCTTTATCTCTCTCTCTCTCTAGTTTTTTGGTGGCAAATGCTTGCTTTACAATGCATTCTCTAATACTCAGCTTTTATTAGGCAAAAAACACTTAGCAATTAAGATAAGTAAATAACTGAAAGTAACAGAAAAGCTCAGCGAAGGGTCAGTTCAGTTCTAATTTTTGGCCCAACTGGATCTTTCATAATTGGACTCATTTCAAATTCTTGGTAAATTTGTTTTTGATGGGCAAATGGGAAATAGAAGGGCAGACTATTTCAAACCTCTTTGATGTTTCTGACGATATCTCATTAAAATTTTGAAAACTGGGATGGCACACTGCCCTGGTTTGCCTGGGACTGTCCTGGTTTTTGTACTTACAGTCCTGCTTCCCAGGGAAGCCCTTATTTCTGGCTTCACCCTGTAAGTCTCTCATGCTGGGAAGGCCCTCAGTCCCAGGGCTCACCGGGCACACTCGGACAGTTATTTTCCCTAGAAGTCTCAGGCTTTGGAGGTCATCTCCCTAGGACTTCTCCCCCACTGAGTCACAGCACTGCCAGCACCCCCAGGGGATGCAGCCCTGTGGGAAACTTACAAACGGCAGTGTGAGCTGGGGCTCTATGAGATCATGCCAGCTCTCTGTAAGACCCGGAGGTAGAGAACTTAGCAGTGTCCTTGCGGTAGCCCTGTGAGGCAACCGGGGGAGCTGAAATTCAAACCCAGGACCAGATGTCTGCAGAGCTCCTTCTCCTGACAGCTGGGAGGAGGCAGGACTCCTGAACTGGGAGCTGGAGGACCTTGAATGGCCTTAGAGAATTCCCAAAGTTAGCTGGCCCCAACCAGCTGTTTCATCCCTCTGACCCTCAGTGTCTTCATCTGTAGAATGAGACAGTGCCTTGCCTTTCTGCGTTCCAAGGTTGTTGCAGATTCAGAAGGATGGTGGGTATGAGAGCAATTTGAAAGGCACTAGTGTTCTGCAAATGTGAATGATTACCATTATTACTGTTATGTGAACACAGACTGAATTTTTCCACTAAAAGTTATAGTTGGTATAGTTCTAAAAGTGTCCGCTCTCAAGCATATTAAAAAGACCTGTGCAGAAACATGAAGCAAATCTGCAAGTGCCTGATACCCAGCTGCAAATGTTGGAAGCTCCTGGCTGGGATGCAGGGCTGGCTGGCCACAGAAAGTGGTGTCTTCCTAAAATGTAGCCTGGGATCATTTCTTTTACAGAAATGAATTGTATAAATTACGCAACAGTGACCTGACTATCTGGTCCTTATTTTTAGAGACATTTGCCCAAATCAGCCCCAGACTGCATATAGGATAAGTTGAATTAGGAATGCTATATTGAAATTTAACATGTACTCCTTTATTGCTTTAATGCTTTGATTTTTTTTTTGAGAGGTGTGATTTTGCATTGCTATTTTATTCCCTTTCTGCAAAATCACAGGAAAACTATCAATTCCTATGTCTCTCTCCTCTTGTAGCATGTTTGAAATATAAAATATTTTCTAGATAGAACATAATATACTACCTGTTGCAGAAAATTTATGTCATTCCTCCTCACCACCTCATCCCCCAACACACACTCAGTTCCACTGTGATGTGTTTGCAACAAAGAAAATTACTGACCCCGTGATCTGAACAACAAAGTGTTCTCAAAATGTATTGCCTCATCTGTTAGGTTTGATTAAACCATTTATCAGCAAAAAATAAAAATTGCTTTTCTTTGCTTAGTATGTCTGGAGATTCAGGAGTACTTTGTGGGGCTATTGTTATCTTGGCATTTGTGGTTGAGCTGCGTACTCTTACTAGTTTATGATAATGTGGAGGTGAACTTAAATTAGGAGGAAGATTGTTTATTCTACTTGCACTGTCACATTAACACTGCTTATTAATTCCGACTGTACTGTTGGCTAGATTAGACCATCTACAAGCATTTAGTTGTATAGTTTATATATGTATTTACCTTTTACAAAAAGATTGATTTATTTGAGAGAGAGAATTCATGCAAGTTGCGGGGGAGGGTCAGAGGGAGAGAATCTTCAAGCAGACTCTCTGCTGAGTGTGGAACCCCATGTGGGGCTCAGTCTCATGCCCCTGAGATCATGACCTGAGCCAAAACCAAAAGTCAGACACTCAGCTGACTGACCCACTCAGACACCCCTATATGTATTTGCTTCTATTAACAAAATCATGCCATCACTCATCCATGATATATATGCTTTGAGGTTTTTTTCCCCACCATGGAGATGGATTTATGGTATGTGCTTTCTCACCTTAGTGAAATATCTGGCTAAAATTAGGAATGTGGCCAGATATTAAACAGCAGAGTTTTGCCCTGTGTAAAGTTCAGTGATTCGGAGTGCCTCTGAATTGCTGTTTTCATCTTTTTGTTTTTTTTTTTTAAAGATTTTATTTATTTATTTGACAGAGAGAGACAACGAGAGAGAGGGAACGCAAGCAGGGGGAGTGGGAGAGGGAGAAGCCGGCTTCCCGCTGAGCAGGGAGCCCGATGTGGGGCTCGATGTGGGGCTCGATCCCAGGACCCTGGGACCATGACCTGAGCCCAAGGCAGATGCTTAACGACTGAGCCACCCAGGTGCCCCACTGTTTTCATCTTTTTACCTCTATTCCCTCCTGGAGGAGTTAGTTACTCCAATGAATGTGTATTAGAGGGTTGCAGAGTTCGGTCCTCTGTAACTCCATAAAGTTTGGGTGGACCTCATGCATATGGTCAATTTCGATATGTTTCTAGGTGAAGTTGCATTTGGTGTAGGTTGATTTGTGCAAATTGTTATGCAGCCCTCACTGTAGACAGAGTGTCAGAAGAAAGTATGAGACCAGAGCCATATATATGTGGCCACAAAATAGAACAAGAGTTGATTCTTCATGGAGTTTTTGGAGAGGTTTTGTAGAAGAGAATGGTAACATTCATTTATTCTTTTTTAAGATTTATTTATTTATCTGAGAGAGAGACAGAGCAAGCGAGGATGGAGTGGGGGAGGGGCAGAGGGAGAGGGTGAGAGAGTCACTAAGAGACTCTGCGCTGAGTGCAGAGCCCAATGCAGGGCTTGATCTCACGACTCCAAGATCACAACCTGAGCTGAAACCAAGAGTTAGACGCCTAACTGACTGCGCCACCCAGGTGCCCCACATTCGCTTATTCTTCTAGCATTTATTGAGCAGCTACACAGACTTGTAGATACACACTTACTGATGACAACTGCCATAACTGGCTGTTTAAACTGTGGAGAGAACATGGGTCTAGGAGAACCACACTTTGCCCAGAGGGGTCAGGGGAGTTTCCTCGATGGAATAGAATTTGAATTGAGACTTGACAGATGATTAGAAGTTTATTTTTATTATTATTATTTTTTAAGATTTTATTTATTTGAGAGAGAACGAAAGAGAGAGCATGAGGTGGGGAGGATCAGAGGGAGAAGCAGACTCCCTGCTGAGCAGGGAGCCCGATCCCAGGACTCCAGGATCATGACCTGAGCCGAAGGCAGTCGCTTAACTAACTGAGCCACCCAGGTGCGCCAGATGATTAGAAGTTTAAACAAATAAAAAAATAGAAGCACTGGAGGAAGAGAACAATGTGCTATAGTCTGCAGCAAGAGAGAGGGTGACTGCTCAGTCTTGCAGGGCGTTCCGGCGTGGTGTTCGTCAGGATGGAGATGTCAGGAGGAGGCTGTGGGCTGGGTGGGACACAGGTAGTCAGGGTCAGGCTGATCACAAAGGGTCTTGGGCACAGGCAAAAGAACTTAGCTTTTATATTGTACAAGAGCCTTTTTGTTTGTCTTTGTTTTTGGCTTTCTGTTTTGTTTTTAAATCAAGACAGAGGTTGTGACAAAGGGCAGGGGGAGCAGCCATGACGCATCTCCGCAGTCTAGCCGCGCTTTCCCTCGTGCCTGTGAAAGCTGGTGTGCCCTTGACCCTATGTCAGACGTGAGTGCGAAAGAGCCGGGACCACCTGCGTTAGCGCTTGTCAACTGCTCAGTGTATCTGAGAAGGGGCGTCCTGCGTCAGGTTTCCATGTTCACTTTCCTAATGCGGAAATCGGCTCAAAGAGGTTAAGTGCCTTCTTCCCAGGTTACAGATCTAGTGAAGTTTGAGGCAGGATCTCATTCAGCTTGACTCAGTGCCCCGGAGTGATTTTCATCTCACTGAAAAGCTTAAGAGAAGACGAAGGGGGACGGGGTAGATGATGATTTACAGCAGACGAGGCAGTGACAAGCTGAGTGCTGGGTGGTTGCACGGAACGGAGAGGAAGCACCGTCAAACGATTAGAGAAAATAATAGATGGGCATCTGGTAGACATCCTTAGGTTTCTGGTTAAAGAGCTGTCATCAAAGGGGAAGCTTCTGGAGAGTTAGAGCAAATTTCAGAAGGAAGTAGAGGTAGGGTACAGACACTATGCATTGATGACTCTAACAACTAGTTTATCCATAATCTAGCATAGTGGTTTTGGAACTGAATGATCTAGTTGGGGGGCTGGGAACCCAGGCCCATTGTAGCAGAATTCAGTATAACACGGTTCTAGCTTGTCCTCCAAACACTGGCATTAGTTACTAGAGACGTGAGAAGGAGTCCGGGGGGCAGAATCTGAGAAGGTGCTGCTGTGTGTGATGCTGGAGCTTTGCTAGTTCACTCACACACAGTCCTGTGTCTGGGATAGCTTGTAAGTAATGCTGCTTTAAAATACACGGAGGAGGGACGCCTGGGGGGCTCAGTCGTTAAGCATCTGCCTTCGGCTCAGGTTATGATCCCAGGCTCCTGGGATCGAGTCCCGCATCCGGCTCCCTGCTCGGCGGGAAGCCTGCTTCCCCCTCTGCCTGTGCTCCCCCTGCTTGTGTGCGTTCCTCTCTCTCTCTGACAAATAAATAAAATCTTTAGAAAAATAAATAAATAAAATACACAGAGGGTATGTCCGCAAAGGAAGAAGCTTTTCACAGTCAAAACCAACTGGCTGGGGACAACAACTCATCACCCCCGTGGGCTTTCTCTTTGACCTTTCACACTAGGATTCCTCAGTTCAGAGCTTGTTCTGACCAAGGAGGTCTGCGATTTGATTGCTAAGAACCTGCTCTTCATTGGATTAATGTTTTATGAAACTTAGCTCTCACTGGGGCCTTCAGTTTGTATCCTTGTTCAACACATTTATCATATGCCCAAAATATGAAAACATCTTCTCTGAAAGTTTACTGAGGTTTTTTTAGTGTTTAGCATATCAAGAATAGGGGTTCTAAACTGTGCTGGAGGTTAAGCCACATGTCACTTTGGGTATTTGTATTAATATTTTCCTTGGTCATGTTCCCTGTCTTAAATAGCATCTGTAGGCGCCAACAACTTTTTCCTGATTGGTGAGGTCACGAGGACATGTCCTAATACTTGGATAAATGCTTTGAGCCCCTTGAATATCAGCCTAAAGAGAAATGTGACAACCTTAGTAGAAGTGTCTAATCTGGCACCTACCATATCGTAGTAACTTACTGGCAAGTTTCTTCATCACAGGCCAAAAAAAAAAAAACCCCAAAAAACACCAAAAAAACAAACCGGGGGGGGGGGGACA
>NC_138371.1:129161894-129292389 GCF_054177405.1 Leptonychotes weddellii
TAATAGATTTGACAGCTCTACTCTAAAATGGACCTTATTAGTGAAATATAAATTATAACCAGGCATTTCCTATCAGCACCCCGCACAGTTAATGATAAGCAGTCAATGAGATTTATATACCCTTAGCATTTTTATAATGAGTCTGTTGCTTTGATGACAGTTTACTGTCAAACATTATGCTTAGAAATTTATAGCATTTGATTCAAATGAATAGACAGTTTAGCTTCATTGCAATCTGTTCTGATTTTCCCTTTTCATAAGGCTCACACTTTCGCTTTTCTCTCTCTCTTTTTTTCAACCCCAGACTAAGCTGTTAAACACTTACACTGGAAATGAAGTTTTGAAGTGGGTACACATTGACCAGGAGAAAGTGTGCGTTAACTCGAGGTGAAAGGGTTCAATGAATTCCAAGAACAGGCATGAGGAGTCTAAAAAGACGTCGTGTTATGCTAAAGTATTAAGAATTTGCAGATGCACCGGGATGGTGGCTGTAGGGAAGTGGTGAAATGTACTCAAAAGAGATTGGGTGGGGAGGAGGGTCTTTAACTCTGTGAGGGGGCGCCCATGCACATTAGCCTCCAGGAGATAACATCTTGTTCCCTCTTGGAAAGAGACACACATTGGTTCCCAGGACTGCCCACCGCTCTGAGGACAAGTGCCCACTAAAGACTGCGGACAGACTGACTGCAGCTGGAGAGGGTCACCAAGACGATTCAGAGGGCACCCTACAGAGTTCCACTGCCCCTGCAGGGTCATTTTGCTGCATAGTTCAAGCCGACACAGCTGTTCGATCTGATGGCTGCTTCCACACGCCAGACACTGTCACTTCGGGTAACAGGTGCCTGATTTTCAGGAAATAGAACTGCTGTTCAGAAAATGTGGTCTTTCAGGTAGACAGGCTTTGAACCCAGGTGTTTTTCCAAGGTGGTAGTATTAGAAGAGTATTTATGCAGCATTTAAAAAATAGCTCCAATGGGTTAAAGCCATCCTGCTCTCTTACATCCTACGCTCTGTGTTCTGTTTCAGACCCTTTTTGCCCACTTCACGTTCCCAAGCACCTCTGGCTCGGAGGGGTGAGCTGGAAATAGCCACCTGCATCTGAGGTTCAGGATGGCTGCTCCCTGCTCCCCACCTGCTCGTGTCCTAACCCCATCTCCATCTCGACTCAGAAATCTTGGCCCTAAAATTTCCTTTGGATTCAGTATCGGATGATCCTCCTGTTTTTTGAATCTTGTCTTTTCTGAAAGAACCCAGAGTTGGCTTGTCCCTCTGGCCCTTCATCGACCATGCTCCTTCTGGTCAGAATCCCTTTTGGATTTGGAGCCCAGCCTGTGTCACTGACCATTCAGTGGTAATCAACCCCAGGGCCCCAGCAAGGGCCTGGATGTTCAGACACGTGCCATTTTAAGAGTGATTTCAATTGGGGTACTAATGTCGTTATCTATTTGAGCTCGACTCTGTGCCAGGCTCTGTGCTAGGTATTTGTACATATTTTGTTTTAGTCCTTACTATAGCCTTGTGAGGTAATCTTATTACCCTTATTTCACAAATAAGGGAACTGAGACTCCAAGATGTGTCAGAGGCTCACAGATTCAAATCCAACGCCCAGGATTCTTTTGGGGGTGTTACAACCATAAGTGAGAGGTGGTATAGTTCGGAAAAATAAGGAACACTGATTTCTCATCCCACCATCCATCTTGCTGTCTTGTTTTGAGGTCTCAACTGATAAATGTGTCTTTCTTTTTCACGAGGACACCATTTCATGTGATCATTCTTGCCTCCCAGCTGATTGATGACAAGTGTTAAATTTAAATAATGCCATGTGTAGGAAAGAGAGGGGAAGGAAGCTTTGGAGTTCTCTGTGGCCTGAGTCGGGCAAGGCAGCAGACCAGATACCAGGGCTGAGAGGGTCATCCTTAGCTAGTAAGTTGCTGGGTTGGGCGTGTTCCCAGGCGAAGTCCCAGTGGGGCTTGTATTGGGAAAAAAGACACTGACAGTGGTGGGCTCCAGCCTGCACTTGAATTAGAGCCCCACGGTGAAAGCCAGCATCAGGAGCAGTGGTTGTCAGGGAGAATTATGAAAGCAAGTGAGTGCCATGGTGACAACTTGGGGAAGACATTAAAGGGTCTTAAAAGGGTCATGGACAGAAGGCAACATTTCTCCAGCGTGCCCCTGAGGTCACGGAGCTGAAGGCACACGGCCCCAGTGACTGTGCAGGATGCTGAGTGGAGGGCTTGGAGCCAGCAAATGAGAGGCACATATTCTGCTGTCGGGAGCTCAGACACAGGCGAGATGTGTGATCAAGTGGTTATTGCTCAGAGTGGGCTAGAAAATCCTTTCTAGCCAAGGACCAATATTCCTTTAATATAGCACAGTATGTGCATGGGGCTGTCTGCCAGTCCTTGGGGCTTTTAAAATACAATATTACCAAAGTCACTGACATTTTATTCATAGAAGGTGAAAAATAATGCATTGGTTATCAAATGCCTTTTCATAAACATCATATTCATGTATTTCATATCGCCTTTCTCCAAGGTTTAAAAAAAAAACAACTTGTCCTTAGAAGCCCAGCGAGGGCACGCGGAATGGTTCTAAATGAAGATATTAATATTCACATTATAGCTAAACCTCGCTAATTTGCACTAATGACTGGGAAACCTATTGCAAATTACCAAATTAGTAAGTAAGCCAGCAACCAGGATTTCAAAAAGCCCAAAGACAGCACCAGAAAATGAACCCTTTTCCATAATTTCATCAATGCAATTGAATTTTAACTACCGAGAGTAATTTGTAGTCTCTATTTTGTCTATCTTGCAAATCTATGTGCATTTTAAAGAGTAGTGGTGGGGCCATTAAAATAAAATTTGTTTTTACATAGGGTTATCGTTAAGATATATACGTAAAAGGAACCAAATCAAAACCCTTGGGGGAAAAAAAGAAACTGAAGATTTGTCTAAAGGGTTTTTACTTTTTAATAATTTTTTTCAGTTGTTATACCAGATGTAACTGGTTTCATTTCCTCTTCTAGGTATGAACCAGAATATGCAAAAGCTTAATGAAATATTGCACAAAAGACTCATAAGCATCAGTGAAATATCTCAACTGACCAGGCACCTTATCTGTGAAAGAGGTAATTTTCCAAAGGACAGTTACATGAAAATGGGAATTGGCAGAAGTGGGAGGAGGACCAGAGTCCCAGTTAGCAGGGACCGCAGCAGATCTACATGCTGTGATGGTGGAGGGGACCTGACGGGGCGCGCCGGGGACCGCTGTGGTCTACCTGTTAATACGCTCTAGGTTTTTTCATATTCTGAATAAACATTCACTTTCTTTTCCAAAAATTTTTTATTGAAGTGTAGTTGACACACCATGTTATATTAGTGCAAGTGAATGACATAGTGATTCCACAACTCTATGCCTGATGCCGTGCTCACCACAAGTGTAGCTTCCATCTGTCACCACAGTGCCATTGACTATATTCCCGATGCTCTGCCCTTCATCCCCGTGACTTATTCATCTCATAACTGGAAGCCTTATCTCCCACCCCCCTTCACTCATCCCCTAGCCCTGTCCCATCAGATTGTTCTCTGTATTTATGGGTTTATATCTGCTTTTTATTTCCGTGTTTGTTTATTCATTTGTAAGAACCATTCACTTTCATACCTAGTTTTGTATTTTCAATTTTGTATCCTTTTTCTTAGTTGTGTAAGTGTCTGCCCTCCCAAAACCTGAATCTTCCCTGGACTTGTTCTGAGGATAGTTAGGGGAGTGAGAAGAGAATGGGCTCAGGGTAGCATCTGAGAGTGTGGATATTTAAAGAGGAAGAATACTCTAGACCATGGAGAAGGAATGAGCTCTGGGCTCAGGGAGTTCAGAGATGCAGAGACCTGTCCTTGCCCTCTCTTTCCCTCTCCCCTAGACAGGGTTCCTCTTTATCATCTCAGAGGCAAGAGGGTCTTCACCTTTCCCATCCCTCACGGAAGATCAGAGCTTCCATTTGCCTGGGTTGGGTGGGGGCTGGGCAGAGAATGGGAGTCTATTGAATCGGATCTCAACTTGTGCAGGTTATGTAATCAGTACTCAGAACCACCTGTAACTTAGAGTTTTTAAAACATAATCCCTATTTTGTTCCTCTCCATCGTCTTGTGGCTCTGCTAGCGTTTAAGCTTTTTTTGTTGTTGTTGTTATTATCTAATTTAGAAAGTTAAGCTGGGAAGTACAAACCAGGTGCAATTGGTCAACGGCAACTAGATCTGGAATTGCTTAGGCTTGGCTAATTCCATGAAACCCTGAGAGCAACATGGTGGATGTTGGGAAATGCTGGATCTGGAGGATGTAGGCTAGAATCGGCTGTGCTTCCCCACACATACTCTGGACCTGAGTGGTATAGATTTAGAGAGCTCTCTCTTTCCTTATTAAACAGGGACTATAAAGTAGGAGACTGACTGTCTCAGATTAAGTCAGACTGAGGACAAAGAGACTAGAAAAAATCTACCAGCTAAAACCACCCTTTACCCCTTTGCCCTTAAAATTACTTTTCACATTGCAATGAGAGCCCCTGAATTTCAGACAGCCCTGGACAAGAAGGAAATGTACATCTCACGTGGGGATTGGGGATGGGATTTATGATGGATGAATTACTCGTGTTTGTGGCAAATTTTGACTTTACCTACACCTTAAAATGCACTGTGCTTGACAATCTTATTGGGGCTCTATATTATTTGGAGAAATAAGGAATATGAATAATGTTTTTCAAGGGAAATTGGCTGGGTTTTGTGTGTATGTGTGTGTGTGTTAAAATCTTTGAAATAGAAAAGGAAATAAGGCTTTTATTCCCCCTCATGATTATTTAAGTGGAATTGTAGGAGTTTGTTTTTTATTTATTTTAAAGCTTCAAGTATTTTGGAGTGTTGAGTTTGCCGGCAGCGCTGTATTCTTTCCTCCCCTACTTTTACTGCTTTGATAACTTTCTGGGGCTGTTTCCCTGGAGACGGTGATGGTAATGGTCACAACAGGTACACTTAGTCTCCATCACTCTTACAAGGATGCAGTTGGTGTGAGTGGGTAAAAACTTCTTGTAATGAAATCCCATTCCAATTACTACAGGGTAGAACTTAAAGCATCCGCAGAATACATTGGGAACACTTCAGCATCTTGTCTTTTTTTCTACCCTGCTCAGATACTATTACTTCTTAAGCCTTCGTCTGGAGGAATCCATCAATGTTCTTTTTCAAACTCGCTAAAAACACTCTCCAAAGAGGATAGGTAATTTTCTTTTATCTGAATGCTCGTGGAATTTTAGTTCAAGTTTTATTGTATTTTTAAGAGCCCTCGAGATGTCCATATAAATAATTGAGTTGAGTTTAAACACACATGCAACAATGCATGCATAATCTTAAAATATTCTGTTGGAAGGATAATCAGAGTGATCATTCCTTTGTTCGGGAGAGAGGCTGCCCAAGGTCTTCTCAACACTTCCAAAGGTCTGAAAATTCAATGCTCTTAGCTAGCTATATGGCATTTTCACAGAAGATGTTGGGAGAGTTTACAATACACATTCACAAATAGACATGATGCGTTTTCTTATGGAGTGCCAGTTTTGGGAATCTGTGCCGACGATGACAATTTAATCCCACTGATGCCTTGACTCTGTTAGGATGGTAAAAGAGGCCTTTTTCTCTTTGTTGATTTATAATGTCCTTCCATGAAGCAGTGCTCAGGCAGAACAGTCACATATTCAAGGAGAGGAGGGGCTAGTGGATGTTTCCAAAAATGTTTGCTGAGACTCTGCGATTGCAGTTAGCTGTTTCATTATACTCTGTATCCATGCTCAGGAATGTTTGAGTCTGACACCCCCTTCTCCTGTCTCTTCCGTTTTTTTCTTCCCATCTCCAGATGTGTTTTTAAAAAGAAGGCGAGAGTGGTCTCATTGCAGTTCTCTCTCACTGAAAGACTTTATTCTGCTTCTGTTTTCAACTTCTCCTCTTAACAGCTTTCCTAGAAAGCAATGAATGAAAATTCTTAAATACGAATAACAGAAGGAGAATTCACTCGTAGTTACCATCTTCTTGATTATCAAATTTCGAAACTGAAAATAATTCTAATAAGGAGAAATTTTAACCAAGATAATGAAAATTGTTTTCTCTTTTTTGTTTTTCACACTGTTTACTTAACTAAGATTAATTCTATTGTCTAGCGGCATCATGCTGTAGAATTCTGGCATATACGTTATGGTTAACAGAAATTCATCTTTGTTTGCTTATATGGATGTCATCTGCTTACAGGCTAATATCCCCACATAAAATCTGAAGAAACAGGGCCATTTAAACTCAATCCATTCATGAATCAAAACACTGTTTTAAGTGCCTGCCATAAAGAGGATAGGGTGCTATCATTTTTAAGGACACAGAGATAGGTTAAGCATTGGCCTGCTTTTAAGCAGTTTACAACTAACGTAATTATTAAAGACACATAATCACATGACTAGTAAGAGAATGTCAAGTCTGACAGTATGAACTCTCGGAGGATGGTGAGCTCACCATGGGCGGCTGCATTCGAGAAGACTTCCCGAGTTGTGTGGGATAAATGAGGTCTAAATAAGCTCTGGTACCTACTAGTGAGGGAGAAGCACGTGCAGGTGTGTAAGAGATATATATGGGGGAGCAGGGAGAGGGAGTACCCTGCAGGTGGAGCTATTGGTACAATTAAGAATGCGTCAGCAGAACATGGCCGAGTGTCGGGATTGAGCAGAAGGATGGCTTACAGGTCAGTCAACCTGGAGGAGTGGGGAGTGAACAGAGGAGAGGCAGACCAGACAGCAGGCAGTGCTAAAATGCTGGATCAACTCACTTAACTGTTACTCAAACTAGGATTTTCAGCTGTGACTTCAGCCAGTCAGGGTACATAGATTCCCATCCAAGTGGAAATTAACCCTGTTGTCTCAGTAATTGATTCAAGTTTTAGTATCAAAGACTGGATGACGAAACAGCTAGCTAATGGTCTTTATTCTGTTCACCGTGCTTTTGGCCAGAGCAAATAAACATGTACTTTCTGTTCAAAGTGTGTCTACATACCAGTCAACGTTGATGGTTCTTGGTGGGACCTCCTTTTATAGGGGGAGCACGTGGCCTTACACGTGAGTTCATAGATACACACTTGCACATAAACAGGTTCATTTATATACGTGCATGTGTATTTTGGACAGAGAATTTACATAGCGGTTGCTGAAAATTCTTGTGTAGGGTAAACAGCCCTTGCCTCACCATATCCAGAGGAAGAATTTTCTTTGATACGTATCTGCTCCTGTTATTTTCAGGCATTTAATGATGATGGGAATGAATGGACCATCCATGTTGTAGTCTGTTCATTTCTTACAAAGGTGCGTGGTCTTTGATCACGGCTCTAGGCTATAATCTATAATTAACCTACATTCAGAGATGGCCTATGAATACCATGAAGGTTATTTGTTTTTTTCCAGGCAAACTCTGTTCTATGAGCAGGTAACCCTGAACATCCCCAACCTGTCTAAGGCCAAACCTAAGAGCACACGTTAAAATGGTGCTGCGGTAATTGTTTTAAAAGGATTCTTAATTTATAGGTAGAACAACTACATGTAATCTTGCCTTTTGGAATGTACCACTGAATCAAATTATTTAAAGACATTTGGTGAGTTACTGAACATTTCATAACAAATCATCTGTTCGAGGAAGTAATTCACTGTGGGACATACTGATGACAGGTTTGGATTTTAGAAAACGGTAATTTTTAGTCTCAGCTCCGTTGTCTTGATGACCTTTGCTAGACTGTACTAGTATTTTACTTATTCTTCCCTCTTCGTTGCTTTCCAACATCCCAGAGAATAATTCATATCCTCGCTCACCTTTGTTAATGATTTCCCCAAAGGTTTTCCTTCATCAATATCAGGGAAAACTCACCTATTTTCATCATCTTTTAAAAAGTAATTAGCCGCAAATAATTGTTCCGTCCTCACACCTCTCTAACTGAATTGATTTTCTTTTTCTTTTATTTGAAGGTGGATCTGTTAATTGTGGCCACGTTAGAATGCTATCAACCTTCTATTTTCCTGTTTCCTAACTCCCTGCTTTTCTGTGAATGCTCTGGATTACGCTAGGCTTGTAGACTTTAATGCCGTGTGAACATTTCTCTGGTTTTATTATACATTCTATTCCAAAGCAGAAGAATGGATTTTTCTATCCAGCTTTATTAGATTCGATTTTGGAATATTTTATTTAATGGATTATTCTCATGGCAGTCCCTATGCAACATTAATATGGGAAATGTTGTGCTTCTTGATTAAAAATATCCCCACGGGGTATATTTTTCCCCAGAATTTTTTTTAAAATTACCTTTTGGCTGCGTAAAAGTAAAAAATTACCTTTTCACTGTGCAGGAGTTGGTCACTCTAACAATCTCGAGACACTCCAACACAATAATTGGAGGAGGGCCATGACAAAGGATAAAGGAAAAATAAGCAGACTATGCTTGTATAGTTCCTGTTTCTAATGCTCGGATGGGATTTTGTCTATGTGCTCTACTAAGGAGCTACCCTGGAAAATTATTCAGAAGCTTTGGCTGCCACAGGTGCCAAGAGGTTAGTTATGCCTTTGCTTGCTAGTCTCCATTAGTCACTGATTTGCTTCTGGGCACCATTTGAGGGATTAATTTTTATCCACAAATCCCCATGAGGTTGGGTCCTGGTTTTCTTGGCAATAGTATTTCTGCTCACTCTAAAGGCAACTAAGATTCACAAGGGAGACTCCTTGATAGAATTATATATGATGAGAAGCCAGTGCTCCGTGCTTAAATAGGTAACCTTAATGTTGTGTGACTAGAATTTGGCAGTAAACAGGTATCTTATGTTCTGCCAAGGTTTTACTATCAGATACACTCTCCTGTTAGCTATTTAATGAGACAAGTTCTTTCCCCCCCCCTTTTGCTGTATGGGAGCATTGCTTAGATTTATGTCTGATTCAAAAACAGCTGTTCCCAGTTGCCTCCCGGTACTTAAAGTCTGAACTATGTCTGGTGTTAGCAATTTGAAAAAGCCTTTGTAGCTTGGATACTGATCTTATATGATGCCGGTGGCTTGGTAAATACATAAGCAAACAGAAATGAAAATAGTACACAGTTCATTAGTGGGATGTTGAAAGCTTGGAATATGCTCTGAATTTGAAACCGATTCAGCCATAAAACCACTCTTTCTTGGCAAAGGTAATCTCTCTCTGCTTCAATCGCCTGAGTTAGAATATAGGGATTATACAACTTTCTAAACCTTGGCTCCTGTGGAGGACAATAAAGCTTACTCACTGGAAGTGAGGTTGCAAATAGAAAGTGCTCCAGAATGTGAAAGGAAATAATACTAATTAAAACCATAAATACAGGAGGGGATCTGTTCCTTCGTGATCTAAAAAATCTCCTCAATAATAAAAATGCAACTGAGTTTGACCGTTTAGTGTTTCGGTCATCTGGTTAAATGTGGTGATCTTTTCATTGTCCTGGCAACTTTTAAGAAATTGAAACAAAACATGGCCATAACAAACAATGCTGGAGAAAGACAATTTGGCAAACCGTGTGCATTGTCTGGGAGTTTGCAGGCCACTGGCTCTGACCTTGTTACCCTCGGAAAAAAATCTCAGGGAAGTAATGAAAGAAGAAAAGAGAAATAACGATAAGGCTGACCTATAGCTTTTAATCTAAAATATGATTATTTTCCACCTAATGGGGTCCTTGGAGAAGGTCACCACCACTGAGCCTCCTGTGCCTGCCAGAAACTTGGGGCGCCCCAGGATGTCCATATGAGTTCGTTTGTTAATGTGCTAAGTGTTTATTGAGGAGTTACTACAACCAGGGCAGGTGGTGTGCTGGGTAAATAAGATGGGCATGGTTCCTGCTCTCACGAATTCTTCATGAAGAGACAAACAAAAGATAGGCAATAAAAAATAAAGAATGATAAATTGCTCTAAGGCCTGGGAAAGGCACACATGAGGTGCTGAGGTTGATAATAGAAGGGCCTCCTACCTCCCCTGGATGGTCCAGGAAGTCTGCTCTGCAGAGGGGACATTCAGGCTGAGCCTCAAAAAACAAGGAGGAGCCCTCCATGTGGAAGTTGCTGGAACAGCATGTGGAAAACCCTGAGCCTGGAGCACAGAGAGATCCTGGGGTTGGAGTGTGGAGGGTGAGGAGAAGCCCCAGGAGCCGGTCATGTTAAGAATTCTGGATTTCATCCCATCAGCACTGGGAAGACTGAAGAATTCAAAGTCGAGGACACACAGGATCTGATTCAGCTTTCAAATCTTGCTGCTGCGTGGAGGATGGATGGAGGGTCCTGTGTCCTAAAGAGTTCATGAATGTGCTCATTTTCTCCTCTTCACTGCCACCACTAAGTCCTGGCCACCGTGTCCTTTCTCTTCACTGTCGGCAATCGCTTCTTGACTGTCTCTTCATATCCGTACTTCCTCCATGTAATGCAGCCGACACACTGTGGCTAGAGTGATCTTTGCACAATGCAAACTTGGTGTTCTTCCACTCCTGCGTAGAAACCTGCAGTGCTGCCCATTGCTTATAGGATAAAGTCAACATCCTTTACTCTGTGAAGCCTGCACTGGCTTGGCCCTTTTCTGCCTCCCCAGCTTCAGCTGCCGGCTCTCCTGCCCCTCTAGACTCCAGTCACAGAGGCTTCTGCCCATTTCCTCAACATGCTCCTCCTCCCTGCCTCAGTGCTTTTACACGTTCTTTTTTCCTGTCACCCTCAACATCTAGCCCCCCACTTTCACAACCCCCACGTCTCACAGCACAGTGGTTCTCAAACTTTCTAAAATGGGAAAATGATACATATCTCTCTAGGGACATCATGAGGATCACGGAGGCCAATTTGTGGAAATGAGGAATAAAAAAAACGTTTCTTAAAGTCTGTATCTCCTTCCTCTCTTGCCATCAGGACGTCTAGAGTTGGGATTTTGCAGTCAGGCAGTGAGTAGCATTCAACCATATAATCTTGGAAACCTCAGCTCAAAGCAGAGAAATGATTACTTGCAAGGCATGGGAGGTGGGCCTGAGACTCAGAAGGCTAGTTAGACCTCTCACTCTCACCATCTCTCTGCATGATGGAACAGGCCGAATCAGCACACTTCCCTCCTAGTGGTGGCGGATCCAAAGAGGTACTTAATGCCGTCTCCTATGGTACTCAGGAGTGTTTGTTATTATTTCATCATCGTTACATTTTTCTTTTTCTGATATGCTGCTCATTCAAAGAATTCAAATGACTGTAAATAGTGGACTTCACTTCAACCAAATCAGTGGAGGAGAAAAAGGAGAGATGGGGGCTTCTCCAGAAGGACATATAAGCCGCTGGGACAGCAGGTGACTGAGGTCAGGCCTAGGCATCTGGTCTGTGGGTAATGTGTGGAGCCCAGAACTCTGGGCCAGAATCTGGTGCCTGGACTCCAGTGGGCTGTGCCTGGCTGACTGTAGGTGAGTGCTCTTGTCTTGGAGGGGGGTACACATTCAGTGGTCATCGCCTTTCTCATCTCCGTGACTCTGCACATTTTTGTATTTGATAGCACCTATTTTTCCTCCAGAGTAAGCCCAGTCGTCACCAGTTTCAGAAGGCCTCCCACACAGTCTGGGTAACTGATGCCGCATGTGCTTCCCATGGCAGCCTGGTCTTCCTTCCATTGGGAGACTGAGTATTATAGGTCGAAACTCTGGAGAGTCAGTATGTTTAGGACCACTCTTTTTGCACACATTTCAAGGGGGCACTCCCATGACACAGTAGTGGGCTTCAACACACTTAAATATTCTACCAAGTCCTTAACAGTTATGACCATACACTCTTAATTGTGCAGTGCATTTTTGTAGCTATCGACAGAGAACCTACTTATAGGACCTTCTTGACAATTCCTCTTCCCTAAACACCCTGTACTTATGCAACATATACTGATTAACTATGTATTACAGACAAGGACAAGCAAGGGAACACTAGCAAAAAAGGAGCCCAAAATAACATACCTGGGGATGTAACTGAAGCATTAACTTCCAGGTATTTCCCTAGCAGAGTAGAGCACTCTTCTCAGGCCCATGACTTGAGAAGGAAGCTTGTCTTACAAAATACACAAAGTGCCCTCTGTTTGGAATGAGGCAGTTATTTGGCATGCTAATTTTTCATATTCCTTTTGAAGACTAGGATCTCATTCCAGAAGACTGCCCACTGACAACTTAGGAAATAGAACACAGATGCTGAAGGCAGAGGATAAGGATATAGTATAAATTTTCTTCTTGCCAACTATGTTTTGAGTCAACTAGCCTTGGAGGCTGAGATGTCTCCAACCCATCAATGTCTGGTCCCAGGCAGCCATTCTTTCTTTGGCCAGACCTGTTGGCACTTCAACATATGCATGCAACTCAGCACAGACTGTCTTCTGCATAAATTTGATATTTTGAAGATCAAATTTCATGTGCTCAGAAAATGAACTTGGAGGAATTCACACCTAAACTTGCCTGGTAGATCTAGCTTTCAAATTTTTCTGAATGATGAGTCCAAGTCCCACCTCCAAAGAATAATCAGATATAAGAAAGGATATAAATTTCTTTTTGAGGCTGTGAACTTCTAGATCATTGGCAAAGGTCCATTAACTTAGTTTTCTGCTCTCAGAAACCCAAGAACCACCAATCTGGCCCAGAGACTCTCCACTTGTATGGTACTTGCCTCCCTCTTCAATTGATAAGATCTTTAGGTCAGGGTCTGTGTCATTTTTTAATATCCCCTAAAACACTTAAACACACTGAAGTTCGACCACAGATAATTTGAAGTAAGTGAAGGAATTGTTATAGAGATATAAAACCTTAGATGGGAAATATGAATTGGAGCAGAAATTTGACTTGGAGATATTTTAATGTATAAGAAAGGAAAAAACTACTGAACTCATTTATATACCTAATGAATAATGTGCACAAAGACAGTATATATTCCATTCCTTTGGGCCTTTGTCCCATTGCTAATTTTTTTTTCTTATTTTTAGCTCATTTTTTATTACTAGGTAATGTTTTGAAATGGATATCACTGCTACTTCTTAGCATCACCCTGTATGCGATATCCTCTTAGGGTCTTTTTAGAAAATAAAAACACTGTATTTTTATTATCAACTGAAATTTACATTTAAAGTTTTGGAAGATAATGGAATGGAGCAACTGCATCCAATTTACAACTGGTTGGAAGATTCTCTCTTTCTATCCATCTGTCTTTTACATGCATATGCACATACTCTGTGGACACACACACATAAAGGATCAAGGACACTGTCAAGCTCCATTATTTCCATGTCATCTTAAGCCATTTCATAAGGTAATGAATAATGATAAAAAATGATCTCCTAGCAGAATGCATTTATAGATTGTACAGACATTTAGAAACTTGTCGATGGAATCTAGAGTCGAATCTGGAAGAGACAAAGGGCACAAGCACTACAAAAGAGAGAAAGACCAGATGGCCTTGTTTACATGTTAAAAGTGATAGAAAAATCTTGAGTGTGGAAAGTGGATACAAATATGGAACTCTCCTCAAACACCTGTGAAGGGTGGCTCTCAACTTCCTTGCGGATCAGTTGTGAAATTATCCTAATGATCTTTGGTCCAGTTTTTAAGGAGTACCACTTATTGTTAAGATTTTACTATATCTCCTGTGGGGGCAAAACAGGGATTTACAAGAAATAAAAATTCATTACAGATCATTTTCAGTGGCCGTGAATGTTGAATCTAGATGACTGTGGTGAAGAAAAGCACATGACGGAGGGGACCTGGGGATGAAAAGGCTAGACAGTTACATTTAAATGTAATAACACACACAACAAGCGAAGCGTTGACATTAAAGAACAGAGAGATACTTCGAATAGGTTGTAGGTCAAGGATAATATTGCATAAATTATTACACAAAAATAATGCACAAGCAGAGGGTTTTCATTTTGATATAATTTTCTAGGGTGTAGATTGGCAATGAAGTGAGGCTTCGCAAGATCCGGAACGTCCATTACATACATTGTTGACAAGAAAAGAATGTTACTGGGGCGCCTGGGTGGCTCAGTCAGTGAAGAGTCTGCCTTCAGCTCAGGTCATGATCCTAGGGTCCTGGGATCAAGCCCCATGTCAGGCTTCCTGCTTAGCTGGGAGTCTGCTTGTCCCTCTGCTCCTGCCCCTCCCCCTGCTTCTGCCCCTGCCCCTCTCCCTGCTCTCTCTCTCTCTCACATAAATAATATCTGAAAAGAAAAGAAAAGAAAAGAATGTTACTACATTTTGCCTCTGCAATTTTGATGAGACTGTGTCAAAATGGTTGTGCCAAAATAGCTTTCTCTGCCTTCCTGGATAAAACCACTGCATAAGAATCAGCTGTATCAAATGGTCAGTGGCAGGACTTCCTGCTGTGAACATTATGGCCAAGCTCATTTTACACGCCATTTCTGGGCTCCTAGACTTGATCCCTGGTTACCGGCATCTCCCACACAGCCCTGGCCGAGTGAGAATCTACCTCTGTTACATAGTTGTTCACTGATTAATGTGTAAGAAGGAGACCCCAAGGAGCAAATTGATATTCGTGATTCTACTCCAAATATAAGATTTTCTGCCGTGATTCATTTATTTACCTTGTTACTGGTGATTTGAGTTTTTCTTTACATAGAATATTGAACATTATGTAAAACTATCACCCCAGTAATAGAAATAGGTAGCCTCTGTGGAGAGGTAAGATATAGAACAAAAGACAATCACATTGATTTTACCTTGCCTCCTGAGATTGTCAAGGAACCTGCCCTTCCTTGGCTGGTTTGCCATCATTCTGCATGCTTGGATTTAGTAGTCACTCACACTGTTGAGGAATATTCTGGTTCTCCGTTTTCTGGGCATGGAGCAGGATTGTACTTTCCCATTCTCCCTTTGAAGATAAACTTTGCCCTGTGACTTGCTTTTGCTAATGAGATGTGAACAGAAGTGATGTGCAGGGTTTCCCTTTATCTCCTGTGGAAGCACATGGTCGTGGTGGAGATGCTGTCTCCGCTTGCGTGGGTCCCTGGCTGAATACATGGGGCAGAGCCCCCACTGTTACCTTGCATCACTGTTAGTATGAGTGAGGAGCAAACTTCGTCGTGTTAAACCACCGAGGTTTGTGAACGCAGCCCATCCTGTCTGGTGTATTGGAAAAGAGCAAAGTCATTCAGTCCACAAATGCATATATGAATCTATATTCTTCCTTTAAATACCAGGAGTTTCAAATTCGTATTGGTTTTCTTTTCTCTTCATGAGGGTCCTGAAAACAGAAAGACAAAAATTTGTTAGATTTCTGAATTTTTACTTCTGGTAAATCATTACTGCTTCATTAAACATCATGTAAAGCTGTGAAGTACTAATTATTTGTTAAAGTTTTAAAGTTATAATTATGGCAATAACTATGACTAAATCACTAATAAGGATTGGGATTGCACTGCAAGCGGTTCAATTGGTAAACTTTGTGAGCAGGTGACAAAGGACGATTAAAAAGAAATCTAGGACTGTCGCACCAGAAAGTGTGATTTATCTTGTTTTGACAAGTGTAGTTTAGCTTTAATTGTACGTGATAATAATCTATAAAGGGAGTGGAAATGTACTGGGATTCATTTTGGAAAGGTGATCCAAAACACCTCAAGACTGCACACTGTTCTTAAGTCTGCTGAGAAATGAGGTGTGACATTGCCAAGTTTCCATGTGAAAATGATTATGTTTGTAGATTGAGAGAGAATGAACCTAAATTATTCTATTGTATATTCTGGTTGACTGACACACAGATTTGCCTAATCGAGGATGTGTACTGCCAATAATTGAGTGTCTTCTGTTTTTCGATTTTCAGAAAACTACTTGATAATTCAAGTTTTTTTCCAGCAAGAATCACTCATATGCCCTGTGTTCATTTATATTCTTCTGTTATGGTTTGGTTGTAATCCAGGGTTTTCTGACTGATTAGCTATGCATGGCTTGTTTCAAACCAGTGCAAACTCAAGCATTCTCCTGGTCTTCTGGTTTCTTTTTCATGTGCAATGTTATGTGGTTTCCTAACTTCTCCCGGAAATGTGGTTGTTAGTGCATAAAAAAACTTTAGTCGAGCCTTAAAAAAATGGAAATACCACCTCACAGCAAGTCTATCCTCGTATGCCAGAGAAATTATCTCTCTCTCTTATCTGGCCCAGGAAAAAAAGAAAAATGCAAAATAAGAAACTGAAAAATGAATTATCCATTAACTGTTTGATATCAAAACCCTCCTAAATGTCTTGAGGCATCATTACTTAATCTTAGAGTTTTTTTGCTGCCTGAAATGCCTACACACACACACACACACACACACACACACACACACCATATATATATGTATAGCCAACACAAATAGGCTTAATTATTATTACAATAACGTTAAATTTGCATATAAATTATATATTAGAAAGGATACCCCCAGAAAGTGATTGTATATAGTTTCTTGTTGTTGTTTTTAACCTTTCCTTCTATTCCATTACTTTAAATTCAGGCGATACGATCTCTCTTTAAACTTCTCCCAGGATTACTTTGCATTACTCCTTATTTGTTCCTTGAAAAGCTTCTGCAGATGAAAGGTTATTTACTATAGCCCTTGCACTCACTAAAACTTAATAGGAAAAATACTTATAAGCAGCGCAGTAGTATCTGTCAGAAAAGCAATAATTTGGTTTCAAAAACCTGTCTGATCCTTTTTCTTTTCCTTAGGCTCTGCCAACTGATACAAAATTGCATACCAGTGACTCAAATGGGCAAAAAGCAAACGCCTATAGGAAGTCCTAACTCAGAGGTTCTGTTTTCTCTTTTTCTGTACGGATGTTTCTAAGAGCGGGGAGTCACATGCCATTAGTGGGTGCTGGAGCCGGACAGCATTTCAGCAATTCTGGAAGGTGGCTATGTGATCTGAATGGCTCTCAGGTCATTCCCATTACAGCCTTGAGGTGAAGAGCTAGCGCTGTTTCTCCTTCTTCCCTTGAAAATCATTGCCCTGATGATGGAGACAATGTTTCAGTAGCACCTGTTGAGAAAGAATGAGATAACCCCTAACTTCTCTTTGCACTGAACTATTTTAGGTGCATATTGTGAAGTTACTAAGAGTTCCAAATAGCTTATTCTTTTTAGCCGTCTTTGTTGTCAAGGGTATGCGCTAAAATTCTGGATCACAAGTAAGATTGTCAGGAAGGGACCTTTTACCCTGTTAATCTTAAATAAGTAGGCCCCATCCTCTTGCTAGATAGAACTGCATTCAGAGGAAATGAGGGCATAAATGGCACCCTCAAGGATCCTGACAAGGCTTTGGTAGTTCTTCATGGTTTCTGGGTACTCTGTGTACTCAGCCTGTGTGGCTTAAGCATTACTCACTTGGGTCCCTTTGGCTTCTGGGTTTACTAAGGCAGCAACTAAATCTGTGCATGAGACTTTTCTAGTTTTCTTAATTTTTGAATTATTTGTGGCTCCCTTGTCCAATACCTCTTATCCCCACCCCCCATTCCCAAGGCATTTATGGCCCTCAATATAATATGGCTCTATATAGGATCTCGACCTTTTCAGCCTCAGTGACTCCTAGCTTCCTGATCTGTACATTGCCTTCTAAAATGTTTTCTGAAAGTTTTGCCCACCCCCACCCTGACTCCAGGCCTTGTCCACACTCCTCCCCTTGTTGGGAATGTGCTTCTAATTTTCACTGAACCTCTGAGAATCAGTACATCCCGAGAAGCTTCCCAGTTCAGTGAATGGCATCACCATCTACCATATTGCCTGGGACCAAAGCATAGGGGGTGTTCTTGATTCCTTCTTACCCCTCCCTCTGCACCATCTATCCTTCAGCAACTCCTGTCACTTATATTACCAAATACATTCCCTATTCTAAGGACCTCTAGCCATCTCCCCAAGGACTATTGTCATCCAAGCCACCGCCTGTCTTGGATGGCCAAAGCAGACCCCCAACTGGTCTCCCTATGTCCACATGTGACCCACACAAAACATTCTCTACTCAGTAGACAATGTGATCTTTTATTTATTTATTTATTTATTAAAAAAGATTTTATTTATTTGAAAGAGAGTGCACATGCACACACAAGGGGAGGAGGGGTAGGACAGAGGGAAAGAGAGAAACAGACTCCCCGCTGAGCAGGGAGCCCAGTGCGGGGCTCGATCCCAGCACCCTGAGGTCACGACCTGAGCCAGAGGCAGAGGCTTCACCGACTGAGCCACCCAGGCGCCCCTAACATCTTTTAAAAGTATAGAGCAGACCATATCACCCCCTGAGAAACCCCACAGTGGTCTCCAATGGCTGTAGTTATCTGGTCTCTGGTACCTCCTCAGCTTCATCGCCTACTTCTCTTTCCTTGTTCATTATATTCCTGCGTCACAGGCCTTCTTTCTGTTCCTTGAATAACAAACACATTCTCCTCTGGGACTTTACATTTGTTGTTCTGTCCGCAGGGAATCCGCTTACCCGCAGATCTCTGCTGCTTAAAATTCAAGTCTAAGTTTGAATGCCACCTCCTCAGAGAGGGTGTCCTCAGTCACCATACATAAAATAACCCCACACCCCAGTGACTCTATGTCCTATTAGGCTATTTTGTTTTCACTGAAATTCTTATTATAATCATTTTCTTATTAAGCTGCCCCCCCCACATCAAAATGGATATTTGTTTTCTTCTTAACCACTCACTGGATACCCAGTGCCTCAGTCAAGGCCAGCCCAAAAATATTGTCCGTCTGAGGGAAGAAGTCCGAAACTCCGCTTCCTGCATGAATGCCCATTAACTCCTCCTACGGCACCTCCCCTGCCTACAGTTATGTACTTGTTTCCCTGTTAGAGTCGAAGCTTTCCCAGGCCCCGAGCTAGGTTCAAATGGTTATCCTCCAGAGCGCCTTAGTATATATTTACTGAATTCAATTATACTCCTAAAGGAAATCTAGTAACAAATTTCAGTAGCAGGCTGGAGTATCAGAGAGAAATAGAAACAATTAGCCACAGCCTCAAACCCTTACCACAGAGGCTGTTCATTTTCAGGTATTCATTCTCAGGTAGGATTTATTTCCAGATTTCCCCTATTCAAGAGTTCTGTCTGCAGAACCTGCCATCGGTCTATTGGTTCAAAAGCAAAGGAAGCAGAACTGGCAAATGGATGAACAAAGGAAAAGGCTCATGTCCTCAAAAGTTTAATCGGTACCTACTGTGTGGCATGATTTCCTGACAATATACAGGCAAAGTCATGGAGCGGAGGTGTTAGGAAGAAAGCTATCAGTCTTTAAGCAGAGGGGAAAAGGAACAAGCAGAGGAAAGGAATGATAAAAAGGAGATTGATGTTCAAAAATCAACTTTCAAGCCAGACCAAGGAGAATATAGAAAAACTTTCTAAATCTCTACAGTGGTATTGATTACTGTGCTCTCCATAGCAGGTAAAGAAAAGACACTCTCAACCCTCTGTAATGTGTAAATTGCTTTTAGTCGCTCTCCCCAGGAAAGCAAGACGTGTCAGCTTGCAAGTTGTTAGGCTGCCAATCCTATTGTCAGGCAACCAGGACATTTGAATTCAGAAGTGCTGAAATTCCATTTGGGGGTTTTCTGCCACAAATCCCTAGCATAGACAGAGACCTCTAGCTAGAAAATGAGTAAGCCTCGCACATCAAATCTCTTTTCGAATGTATTTTAAACAGCTCCGCTCAAAGAGTCCTGGCAACAAGTTACAGATGGAGGGGTACTCCACAAGGCTGGGGACAGGTGAGAGGGAGGGTGGGCGGTTCTTGCAGGAAGAACAATAGCTACCCACTGTCACCACAGGGCCTTTGTTCCTTCCCTTTTATTCATTCAACAAATCTTCCTGGCAAGGCAGTGCATCACAGTGCTGTGGGATTTAGGCTTGGCAGCAGCAGGTTTGCTTTAAATCCTGTTGCGCTGGTTAGTCTTATGTGTCGACCTGACAAGGCCAAGTTATTCAATCACACTTGAATCTAGGTGTTGCTGTGAAGGTACTTTGGATTTCGTAGGTTTGACATCTACGAAAGGCAGTCAGTGGCCTTTACATAAAGGAGATTATCCTTGATAATCTGGGTGGGCCTCATCTAATCAATGAAAGGTCTTAAGAGCAAAACTGAGGTTTCCCTGAGAGAGAAGAAATTCCACCAGTGGCCTGCAGCATCGACTCTCGCCTGAGAGTTGCCAGCCTGCTGTTGGCCTGCCCTGAAGCTTTTAGACTTGCCCAGCCAGACCTTGACAGTTGCATAAGCCAGTTCCTAGAAATTTCTTCCTACCCCACTCCCTCTCTCATATATATAGTATTAGTAGAATTTATAGTAGAATGTGTATATACACACACACACTAGTAGGCTTATAGGTATATATATGTATATATATATATATATATATATATATATATATATACACACACACACCTAGTGACTGAGCTGACCTTGGGAAAGGTCCTTATCATTTTTGTGCCTCAGTTTCTTTAGCTATAGAATAAGGGTAGCAAGAGCATCCATCTCACGGGCTTCTGGTGAGGATTAAATGAGTTAATAAATGTAGGTCCTGAGACTAGGGATTGGCACATAGTAAGTCCTCTTTTTAATTATTAAGCATCTATTGTTTGCCTAAAAAAGCTGCTGGGGAGAAATAAGAGTAAAAAAGATGAAATGCTTGACATTAAGAAGCATGCGTTCCTCAGAGGTTTACAAGGCATAATCACAAGTAAATGCAGTCAGAATGTAACCATAGTACACACTCCTAATTAGGGAAAGGTTGGCTTGTAATGCTAATACTCCTCCTAATGAGGATGGATAATATTTATCTACTGTATGCTAAGTATGGCATAATTTCGTTTGCTTGTTTTTTTCATTCTTCCTTTGTTCATCTATTATTTCACTTAACAAACATTCACTGGGCTCCTGTTATATATTAGGTATAGTTCTAGATGCTAAGGATATAGTGGAAAATCAGACAGATTTTCTTCCTTGTAATATATATTCTAGCAGGGACTACAAAAAATACATACATGAAAAAAAATATGTCATATAATTTCAAGTATGGGTAAGTTCTATGAAGAAGGACAAACTATGGTAAGAATGGGGAGGGCAGGTCTGGTGACACTTGAGCTGAGACCTGAAGCAGCAGCTTTGCAAATATCTTGGGGAAGGTGACTTGACGTAAGAAAGCAGCAAGTGTGAGGTGCCTGTGTGGCTCACTTGGTTAAGCATCTCACTCTTGATTTCAGCTCAGGTCGTGATCTCAGGGTCATGAGATTGAGCCCCGTGTCTGGCTCCATGCTCAGCAGGGAGTCTGCTTGAGATCCTCTCCCTCTGCCTCTGCATCTCCCCCCCACCCTCTCTCTCTCAAATAAATAAATCTTAAAAACAAACAAACCCAGCAAGTATGAAGGCCCTTAGATTGAGAATAATCTTGACATATTGGAGGAAAATAAAGAAGCCCACCGTGGCTGTGTTCGAATGAGCAGTGGGAAGTCAGTAAAGAAACGAGGTGGGGAAGGGCAGAGGAGCCCAGACCTTACAGAGCCTGTAGGCCATGATGAGGAGTTTTATTTTACCTGAAGTGTGATGGGAAAATGTTGATGCATTGTACGTAGGAGATGCAGATGTTTATCGTAGATGCCGGGGAGAAGTCTGAGCTCTGCTTGTGGGGAGTGGAGAAGAGAGTGAACGCAGCAAGTGTAGAGTAGCTCCTGGAGTAGAACAGGTGAGGGGTGACGCTGGCGGCCATGCCGGGGACGGGCACGGAGGACATGAGACGTGGGTGACAGAACGGATTCGGAGGAGAGAGATGTGGGATAAAGCCTGAAGTTAAGACGCACATGGTGTGTTGACATCTGAGCTTCACAGGCTTCAAAGGCCTAAGCATGAGTTCCCCGGCTGTTTCCAGATATGCTCCCCACCCAGCCTCAAAGCCTCCCCACCTGGGACTTCCTGCCTCGGTGGGAACAGCTGCACTCCACCCCGTCCTATCTAACAGGTTTCGCTTCCCCGCCAGCCTGTGAAATTATTCAGACAAGCCAATCACATCCTCCCACTGGGAACGAAGCCTGTCCCCCCACTCCTGCGCCTGCTGCCAGGGCTTTCTGGCTTGTTCATTCTGTTCCTGAGCGCGCCCTCTTGTGTCCCTGCATGGCATGCGCTGCCTGTCTACTCCGGGCTGTGCCGAACCTGTGGCCGGGGAGCTGCTGGTCCCATCTGTCCAGGGGTGGGTGCGGTGTGTTGGGCCATCTCTTACTTTCTCAGGCAGGGGATCCCTCCCTCAACAATGGAGTGAATAGGAGGCGATCGCAACAAGTGCCGTCACAGACAGAACGGCCCAGCCACAACCCAGGGCACCCCGTCAGCTTTCATACGCGGCTCTTGGCTCATTCTCTGGCGCCTCAGGTGGCCAGAAGGTCCGCGCCGTGACTGATTGGGTGGAGACAGAAACTGAAAGCTGCAACTTCATGGCCGCAGCTAGAAATCCAAAATACCCTAAAGGAGTTTGTACAGAGAGAGAGAGCGAGAGAGAGAGAGAAGAGTGAGCGGGAGGCCTGCACTGCAGGGAAAGACAGGGCTGTAGCAGAAGATGGTTTCTATCCCCCAAGGTCTGGGCTGCAGGCATAGCCATTTTCTGCTGCCTCCGGCTCTGTCAGGGCAGAAAACCTAATTCTCAGAGTTACAGAACAAAAACAGAAACAGAAGACATTCATGACACCCCTGGGCACAGCAGAGGGGTTAATTCAAACCTGACTTAAGCCCGGGGTCCTTGAGCCATACAACCATTGCCCCTGGGGAGGGCCCTACTCTCCGCGCAGAGAAAGGGACTGAGGGGGTCCGTCTGCTGCTTGCATTCCCATCAGCTCCTTCAAACGGGCGGCGCGGGCGTGGGCTGGGGAAAGCTGTGTTGCCCAGTCGCAGGCTCAGATGGGGATGGGAGCCCCTTTAGGAAGGTGGCAAGTTGGCATTTTTTTTTATGGTTTTAAACATACAACTGGAATTATATATAAATGTATACATGAGTTTATATATATATACTTGTACTTATATATTCATATATCTATAAGTATATATTATATATATATACTTTTTTATGGTTTTGAATTTTTTCCACTTCTTAAAGAAACATTATGTATATATATGACTGGAATTATATATAAATGTATACGTGAGTTTATATATATATATACACACATACTGATACTTATATATAGGTATATGTTATATATATATACTTATACTTAAATATATACCTTTATATATTTATATATTATATATATATTTATATTTATATATATTTATTTATATATATATATATCACTGTAACTTTCATGCTGTGGTTCCATGCACTTAGTCCCATACCCAGTACCCAATATTATTGAAATTACTGACTCCATCCTATCAGTAATCAGTAAATATTTATGATCACACATTAGGTTAATATGTTCCGCTTAGTGCCTATTTCAACAGCCTGCGAGCTGCCGTTCACCTTCAACTCTGAAGGATCACATACACCTTTACCAGGCTACCTGTGGAGTGTTCCAGGAGCTTTGCACAGTCTCGGCAGGGAAGCTCTTAGCTGCATCCCCCTTTCTCAGGAGCACAGGTATGGCATTGCATTGAAATTCTTCTCTGGAGACATTCATTTGACACACTCATTAAGGATCTACAAACACAAAATAGCTTACGAAAAGGGAACGGGCAACTGTCCCACACAGTGTAATGCCTTGTCACCTTGGCTAAATTTTTGGAAAATTATTTGGTAAATCAAGAGATGTTCCATTCCTGAGACTATCAAAACACAGCTATTAACCTTTTTAGCACCCAAATATGAATACAAGTCCAACATCTTTTAGTCATTTTGGGGCTCTGAAGGCAACATACCACCTTTAAAATTTAAAATTTTACTTAACCCATTATGCCGTTGCTTACAAATCACCCCAACTTGGATGCGCCCCCCTCCAACAAAAGGCTGTAGAATCTGTCCAAATTGAAATCAACAAGAATTCCTGTAGTGTTCTTAGAGTGTCTTTCGTTGCGGAGGCTTTAGCAACTCCTCTCGTAGAGTCTCTGGGTTGCTTGTGATGGCCATAAATTGCCCTTCCTTGGCCCTGTGTCATACATCATCAGAGTGGAAATTGCAGGCCACTTACTGGGCTTTCTTGGGAATAGAGGCTCTAACAGACCCTGCATCTATGACCCTCCATATCGTTATGTCTACATTCGTGAAAGCAACACCGCATAAACTTGGCACAACTACCGAGGCCACCTTGATGCAGAATGGAGCCAAAAATGGGCCCTCTGGCATATTCTACCTGGAGGAGGCAGTGGCCTCCCCTGTCCTCAGTCCCTTGCCATATAATAGGGTGCTAGAGGAGGATACCAGTTTCTCAGACTCCTTGCCTATCAGGGAAGCCCCTTGAGATTAAAGGAATTAATAGAAATGACGTTTTATGGGCTTGATAAATGAAATCACCACCATCATATGTGATGGAGCTCAGTGGAATGTTGCTGTTTTCCATCCCTTAACCAGGATGTCCCTGATAAAGGATGGAAGGTTAGCACAGATGCCCAAATTTCAGGCATCCATCTCAGCACAGGATGCCTTGACCAACAAATGGCCTCATCTGCACCTTTGACAAACTGGAGTCATTACCTAAGTATTGCCCCATTTGGGGTAAAGAGCTCTGAGCATCTACCTCATAGACACCCAAGATAAAAGTCAAGGTAACAGACGTTTCTACATATGGTAAGGCCACGACACAAGGCTTTCACCAGGGCACTCCTACCCTCTTTGGAGTAGTTTCAGACATTATTGATAGTGACCAGGGCATTAATTTCCATTTACCAGAATATGCAAAGCTAGGCTCTTGGAGAATGTTTAGTGGAACATTTACTTGCCTTACAGATCAAGCAGCTGCTTTAATTGAGAGGCCCAGTGGTTCCTCAGAGAACTCCTATTTAAGTTATCAAGTGGCCAGTGAACCTCCCACTGGGTGTCACTACTCCCACAGGCATTGATTAATCTAAATTCACACCCCAAGGCACATGTACCCCTACGCTCATGCCATGACCATCCCTCAGTTGCCTGTATTGACCATAGAGGAGGATATCTCCCAAGTTCATGTTTTTGACAACCACCCCACCGTATGGTCCTCTCCCACTTGGTCACATGCCCATGACGCTTCCTAGGGAGGTACTTCTACTCCGTGAAAGTCTCAGTCATCAGCAAGGTTTAAACTGATGCCAAGACTTCAAAAGTGTTGATTGTGGTACAAGGACTGAAATTAAGATGCAGTGCTTAAGTGCTGCCTTGACATCTTGAGCTTTCGCAGGGTCCCAGGGGCCGAAGAAGGAGTACCCCAGCTCTTTCTAGATATGCGCCCCACCTGGCTAGCTCCCACATCAGCTGCACCATCTGCACTACACCAGGGCCTCAGCCTAACAGATTTCACTTCTCTATCATCTGCAAAATTATTCAGCCAAGCCAGTCGTATCCCCCCGCTGGAACAAGAGGTCACCCCCACCCTTACTCCTACCAAGCCTGTCTTCCACAGCTCTTGCTTGTTCACTCTGTTCCTGAGCACAGCCCTCGCATGGCCCTACCCGGTATGCGTTGTCCTTCTGCCCTGGGCTGTTGAGTACATGTGACTAAGAAGGGGCTGCCAATCTCATCTGTCCAGGGTTGGGTGCCACGTGTTTGGTTATGTCATACTACTTAGGGAGGAGATTCCCTCCTTCACCCACAGGGTGGAAACGAGGCAATCAGGATCAGATCAAACAGCAATTGCTGATAGGTGGGAGGTGCCAGGGAAGGGGAGGGTCAAGAATGTCATCCAAATTTTTTACATGAGAAACTGAGTAAATGCTGATGTTATCTCCTAAAAGGGGGAAAGATAGGGAAGGAAAAGTTTTGGGGGAGGAAATTAAGAATAGAGTTGGAGAGATAAAAGACTGTATTGTCAAGCAAGATGGAATGGAATAAAATGGTTTTGAGAAATGATGAGGGAGAAATCACTTCCAGTTGGGAGAATCAAACAGGCTCATGTGAAGGGAGGCATTTGAATCGAACCTTGTTGAAAAGACTCCCAGAGCTAGTGCTGGGATTATATATTCCAGCAGATGGTAATAGCAAACCAAGGAAGAAAGTTAGGGAAGCCCAGAAGGGCAAGTGATGTGGCTTAGCTGATTGGCAATAACAGTCAAGGCTGTGACCATATGCTGGGCCTGCCTTATCAAAGACCTTGAACCCTGACCGCGTTGAGAGGTTAAATCTTATCAAGAAGGTATGAGAATGTGTTGAGGTTTGCCAGCAGTGATGAAAGATGTGTGCTCAGAAGATCGTTCTCCCCCTCCGTGTGTCCAGCATGGAAGGGGGTGTGGTGGAAGTTGGGAGAACAGGGAGCAGTTTTTGCAGTTGTCTGTGCTTAGAAATGATGAGGGTCTTATGTCAGATAAAATCAGGAACCGATGTGAGAGACTTGCAGGAAGAGGATAAAAACAAAAACCATTTGAACGGGGGTCTTGGGGGGTGAAGGAGAAGAGAGAGAAGTTCTCAATGGTTCGAGGTCTAGGAGATTGTGCAGTTGCCAGCAAATATGAAGATCATGGGAAGAGAAATAGGTCTGAGGCAACGGGGATGATTTTCATTTCAGCATGCTAAGTTTGAGATGTGGCTGTGACTTTTATATTGAGGTAGCAGGAAACAGGGGTTACCCCTTTTGGAAAGAGATCAGGGTTCTGGCTATCAGTTTAGATACAGAGGCTGCAGCAGTGGCTGAGGTGAGCCTGGAAGAAGCTCTCCAGACATCACTTCGTGCCTCTTCCCCTTCTCACTGCCCTCCAGCCCCCCTGGCTCCCCTCTGCCCTGGGAACTGGTCAGGCACCCTTTCATTTTTTTTGAAATATTTGTAATATTTTATTTTTAGCATATTTTAGATATTTGAAGTATGGTACCATATGAATTTTAAAAAATGGATTGTCTTTACCTTTTTTTAAATTTAAATTCAATTAATTAACATCTAGTGTATTACTAGTCTCAGAGGTACAGTTCAGTGATTTCATCAATTGCATATAACAGCCAGTGCTCATTACATCAAGTGCCCTCCTTAATGTCCGTCACCCAGTTACCCCAGCCCCCCACCCCCATCCCCTCCATAACCCTCAGTTTGTTTCCTATGGTTGAGTCTCTTATGGTTTGTCTCCCTCTCTGATTATGTCTTGTTTTATTTTTCCCTCCCTTCCCCTATGCTCCTCTGTTTTATTTCTTAAATTCCACATATGAGTGAAATCAAATAATTGTCTTTCTCTGATTGACTTATTTTGCTTAGCATAATACCCTTTAGTTCCATCCACGTTGTTGCAAGTGGCAAGATTTCATTTTTTGATGGCTGCGTAATATTCCATTGCATATGTACACCACATCTTCTTTATCCATTCATCTGTCAGTGGACATCGGGGCTCTTTCCGTAGTTTGGCTCTTGTGGACATTGCTGCTATAAACATTGGGGTGCACGTGCCCCTTCGGATCACTACATTTGTATCTTTGGGGTAAATCCCTAGTAGTGCAATTGCTGGGTCGTAGGGTAGCTCTATTCTTAACTTTTTGAGGAACCTACATACTGTTTTCCAGAGTGGCTGTACCAGCTTGCATTCCCACCAGCAGTGTAAGAGGGTTCCCCTTTCTCTGCATCCTCACCAACATTTTCCTGACTTGTTCATTTTAGCCATTCTCACTGGTGTGGGAAAATAGACAGGCTCATGCAGAAGAATGAAACTGGACCATTTTCTTACACCATATACAAAAATAAACTCAAAGTGGATGAAAGACCTAAATGTGAGACAGGAATTCATCAAAATCCTAGAAGAGAACACAGGCAGCAACCTCTTTGACCTCAGCTGCGGCAACTTGTGGCTAGACGCATCTCCAAAGGCAAGGGAAACAAAGGCAAAAATGAGCTTTTGGGACTTCATCAAGATAAAAAGCTTTTGCACAGCAAAGGAAATAGTCGACAAAACCAAAAGACAACCTACAGAATGGGAGAAGATTTTTGCAAATGTTTTATCAGATTAAGGGCTAGTATCCAAAATCTATAAAGAACTTATCAAACTCAACACCCAAAGAACAAATAAGCCAGTCAAGAAATGGGCAGAAGACAGGAACAGACATTTCTCCGAAGAAGACATACAAATGGCCAACAGACACATGAAAAAATGCTCAACATCACTTGGCATCAGAGAAATACAAATCAAAACCACATCAGGGCCTTTCTACTTGCCCTTCCCATAGATAGATGGGCCATCTCTTTCCCTCCAGAATCTGCATGGCTCACTACCCCATTCACTTTATTCAGACCTCTGCTTCAGTGTTCCCTCAGCCAAGAGACATTTGCTGATCACTCCATATAGAATGGTGCTCCTTCTTCTTCCCTCTGACATTCTCTGTCCCCTTACCCTGTTTTACTCTTCTTCATGGCACCTATGAACATCGTATATTTGCATTTTGTGTGTCGCTACCCCTTCTAGAAGGTAAGCTGTGTGAGAGTGAGGACTTTGTTTTAGTTAATGCTCTGTCCATGTATTTGGTACACAGTGTACTTAGTGTTGTTATGAATTAGGTGGCAGAGGGTAAGACGGAAGATGGAAGAGAGAGAGGGAAGATTGGCGGGAGAATGGGATCAGAGGCATGGGCAAGCAGCACTCTGTATACTTCATGGTGGGCATATTGTTGTTCTGTTCATCCTGCTGGTGGCACCCTGATTTTCCCCTGGGTCACCAACTGCCCTGTCCACTGTGAGCCCGGGGCTCAGGCAGTCTGCTCCCAGCACTGTGTGATGTGGGATTCAAGTCGGCTAGTCACAGCATCAAGTCCAAGAGACCCACTTCCGTCCACCAATAGCACCGGAAGGCAGTGTGCACAGTGGTTAGGAGTCCAGACTCTGGGTCTTGACTCCTGGGCCCAAATACTTCCTCCATCACTAGCTTTACAAATACCTTGGGGAAGCAACCTCCCTCCTCTGTGTCTCAGGATAATATAGGATTGTTGTGCAGATCAAGTGAGTTAACATAAGGACAGCTCTGAGATCAGTGGCTGGCACAGAGTAAGAGTTCTGGAAGTTATCATCTGGTGAGGAAAGGCAAGTGCTCTTTTCTGTTGAATTCGAAGCCAAGATGCTGTAGTCTTGGACGTGCTGAGGGCCGTCTTGCCACCATGTGGAAACCAAGAATAAAGCCACGTGGAGGAGAACTGCACTGCAAGATGGAGAAATACGGACTCTCGGAGAGGTCTCTGATTTGCTTAAGGACATTGGAGTTAGCTTGTCAGGCCATTTGTAATGGAAGAGTCAATCAATACAACTTCTACTAGTATTTCCCTCCGTTTGATGGGTGGTACCCCTTGTTCCCTTGTTTCAGGCGATTCTGTGAGTTGTCTAAATCTTTTCTGTTACTGTCTCCCCATTCCGGAAAGCACTAACCGAGCTACCTGGCTTGCTTGTTTTTTGTTATCGTTTGCTCCCTGAGCTCCTGTGACTCCCCTACTCTGCTGTGCCGGGCAGGGGAGACCTCAGAGCTCCTCAGCGGCCAGGGCAAGGTCCGCCCTTGCTGTCCTCTGTGCTCGGCCTCTCATCCTTTTCTGTCTTGCTGCTTTTCATAAAAAACACACGCCTCCTTCCACCTTATGTTTGTGTCTCCTCGCTCCGCTGTCCAGTGCCGCTTCAGAATGGGAAGGTCTGACAAGGGGGGAAAGGGAGAAACAGTTATGTGCCGGCCAGATCTGCGGGGGATCCCTGCCCCCTTGGGGGATCCAGTGTTGTGATCCCTCCCGAGACTGCCGGGGAGACTCCACTGCAGGGGAGAGGCAGCTATGGGGGCTCTTTGTCTTCGCTTTAAACGTTGCTACGTCCTCCCACACGTGTCCCCCCTTAGTTCCGGGCACAAGGCTTAGAACCTGTAGGTGCTCAGTGCCGGCTTCTCAGACTGGCCGCCTGTCTGCTCCTCTTCTTCTCAGGCGGGAGACCAAGACGGGGAGTCAAAGGAACACACAGAACCATTTTGGGCCTCAGTGTAGGAAGAGGCAAGACTCTTCACTGCTCTGAGAGTGAGGGAGACGTTGGGAAGTAAGGAAACGGTGTGGAACACCGGGATGGGAACTGGCGGGTGGGGATTTCAACCAGAGATCAAGAGGGACTGAGCAGCAGCAGGACCGCTGTTCCTGCAGGGGGTGGGCCCCTCCACAAGTCCGCCTGCCCTTCCCTCACTCTGCTCGTCCAGCCACGCTGGCTTTCTCTGGGCCCTCAGAGACACCAAGCTCTCTTTGACCTCTGGGCCTTCACGGTTGCTTTTCTCTCTGCCCAGTAAACTCCTGTGTCTTGGCTCAGGGGTCATTTCTGCTGAGAGACTTCGCTCGCCTCAGGCCTCAGGTCACCTGCCATTGCCTTCCGGGCCCGTCACTGCCCGAACTTTCCCGTCACCACACTCACCACACTTGCCCTTTATGATTTGTGTAATCGTCCTTCTGCTTCGTCAACGGCTAGGAGGTGCCCCAGAAGGACAGAGACGGTGTCTATTCTGTATTAACCTCTGCTGCAGCCCCGGGACTCAGCACGTTTCCCGGCCATCCTCAGTGCTCGATACATGTTTGTTCAGTGATAAACTCTGGTGTAAATTTTAGAATATTCTTAGGACAAGAGATAATAACTGTAGATCTTTTCTCTGGCAATGGAATTATACTTGCGTCATCTGTGGCCTTCTTTCTATCATGTCACATAATGCTAGGGGAGGGGTTCAAGTCCATTTATATATTTATCATAGCATGTCTGAGCAAGAGCCATCAGCATCGAGGCCCCCAGAGGTAATGCCATCAGTTCAGATCCTTGCCTTATGGAATAGAAAATTGGGATAGTGACCCACTTAACTCCAATGGGATATTTTTCTCTAATATAAAAGATTTTTTTTTTTTTCTCCAAAGGGCAACTATGTCATCTAGAAAATGACTTCAACCCCTGATGGAGTCAGACACTCTTCCACGGGGCCGGCATAGATCTGGTGACCAAAAGGCACCTGTTTTTCAAGCTATCCTGTCTCAGAAATTCACTTCCATTTAGAGTCAGCGTTTTGTGTCATCCCTCCCTGAACTCTGCAGTCTCACTGGGAAGAGGAGAAGGGACAGAACGGGAAGGCAGAGTAAGTGGAGGGAAGACAGGGACAAGGGCGTTCTGTGAATGGGAGAGTCCTTCGCTGTGACAAGTTGCACTGCAGAGGAGTGATCTGTGAGTGTGTGTGCACGCTCACGACAAACGAAGCAGAGAGGAAAGAGTACGGGAGTAAGGGGGAGGGTTTCTGAGTTTGACAAGCCGAAGTAAAGTTAGAACAACAATGGTGCTTGTATAACAGTTTTCAAAGTTGACATTTGACGTTTACGGTGCTTTCGTTAATGAGATGTTTGAGTAGAGAAGCAATAGCGCTCAAATTAAGTTCAACTAAAGACTCAAGATACCTTCATACATTTTTGTTTCTATCTTGTCTTCCAGCGACACACGAAGGGAAATCTGTTCTCAGTGACAGTGGCTATGACAACAAACGCATTTCATTTTCTTACTTTTATGCCCATGATAGACAACACCGAGGAACTTTGGATATCTTTTCTACATAGACAATTAAGCAACTAGAGACTGCCTCCCACCCCTAAAATGATTTGAACCCATACCACGTTATCCTGGGATTTAAGGGCAAGACCGTGGGTGGGGACTATAGACACAGTTAATAAACCAGAGACTCAGCTTTGCGGCTAAGGAAGAATCATGTCTTAATCTTGGATAATCAATTCTCTTTCTTTGTAAAGTGTTACTCTAGTCTTTGATGGGAAATGTTGTGGGTTCAGGAGAATGAATTCCAAGAGAAGCAAGAGAGGGTGAGACTCTAAGTGCACAAGGATTCTTTACTACTCCCCACATGCAGGGCATTAGCTGAGGCATCGGGTTAGTAGCAAAAACATGCAAAAGGCAATTCCTGTTCTTCCAGTTTTACGTAGATAGTATGGGCGTCCCTGTAACTCTAACTTCCGGCAGAGTCTTGCCCTTACTGACAGTCTTAAAGTTCATCTCAGTCTGTGGACACCCAGCCTGGGGATTCTCAGCAGGAGAATCTCAGGAGAGAACAATTTAGGAAAAAACCTATCTGATGAGTCTATGCCTTTTAGGATTCAAGGTACAAGAGATCAACTATTTTCATAGCCCAAGAGCCAATGAGTTTTCAGTGACATTCTGCTTATCATATAGCAAATTGGGTAGGTGACTTTCTCCCCCCTAACGAATTTTATTGGTTAAGATATTTTAGGATTCTAGGCTTGTGTGTGTGTGTGTGTGTGTGTGTGTAGGTGGGTGTGTGTGTTCTGAATTAATGGTTTAAATGATTCTAAATAATGTGGATATTTTCCAGCATGTTCTCCCGTTGGTCTGTGTCAACCCTGTCTCTACAGCTCTTCCAGCAATGACTTCTAAACTTGAATGGTTATTAGAATTGGGTGGGTAGCTTTTTAAACTTACAGATTTGCAAGCCCAGCCCAGGTCCACCCAGTTAGAATCTCTAGGAGTGAAGCCCAATTTTATAAAGGTTCTCAGAAAATATGGATAATTAGCTGGTTTAAAGTCTATATTATACTATATTCCAGAGTCTCTTGTGCAGTATTTTCAAAGACAGAAATGTATGAGGGGTGGGGATTAGAGCATTCCTTTTGATGTCAGCTGGATAGTCCTGGGTCTGAACAGTAGATTCACCATGTTTCAGCTGCAACATGACTTTAGGCAATTTTCTTACAGCCTCGTATAGAAGATGGAGTTAATACTACCACCTAATGAATAAGATTGCTGTGGAGATCAACTTTAAAAACAAATGCAGCGCAGTCACTTCAGGGAATATGGCACTTAATAAAAGCTATTATTATTTGTAGTTGTGAGTGTCTATGTACATGTTACATATTAATGTGTGTATGCGTATGTTCATTGCATATTCTAAATATTTTTATTCTATGTCAGTCTCTTATAAATGTAGACTCAGAATTTTCTGTGGATAATTTTTCAGGGCAGTATGTAGCTTTGACATTTTACATCCAGGCTCTTCAGAATTTTCTGTGAGTAATCTCTAAAGAGTATATGAGAGTATCCAGTTTTATGTTGTTCTCTGCTGTGTTTCAGTTCGTTGGTATTTAGGACAGTGTGTGGCACGCATTGACTGCTCACTAAAACAATCAGGCCCATCTGTTTATTTATTTAAATTTATTTTTTTCTTCCAGTTTTTACTTAAATTCTAGTTCGTGAACATACAGTGTAATATTGGTTTCAGGAGTAGAACTGAGTGATTCATCACTTACAAGAACACCCAGTGCTCAGTACAACAAGTGCTGGAGCATCCTTAACACCCATCCCCCATTGGTTTAAAATCGCCGCAGCTACACCAGCCATGCAGTCTGTGTAGCTACCTGCAGAGCAGTGAGGAAAGGTAAAGCGCACCTCTCAGAGCCTTGTTCACATCCTTCACGCGTGGCTTCTAAAGGCCATGTGGGCGCACAGCCGGCATTCCCGCTTAGCGTGTGGTTTTGCCAGGTAGACACGCCGGCCGACGACAATCAGCTGGGAAAGTGAGGAGGCAAAGCTCTACAGTAGGAGAGCCGTCATGGAGAGGCGAACACTTAGGAAGCATTTGTTTCAGTGCAAGGTCACCGCTCATTAATACTCGTGCTGATAGCTTATTAACCACCCAGAAAATTCACTTCAAGCTTTCAAGCTACATAATACTCAGTATCACTCCCTGAATAGAGATGAGGAGATGCGCACTTGCTGCACAGGATGCTAGGACAATGTTGCAAACCGTAAGCCCCATCGACTCTGACAGTGGAGATCATCCCATGTCTTGCTTATTCCACCCTATCTGCCCCCCGCCCCCAGTACAGGACACTTCTCTTTCCAGCTTAGGTTTGAAACCTTGTAAGAGGGATTCAGGACTCTGGAAAACAGCACTTTACGCCAGAGAGAGGGGTTGGAGGAAGAATGTCACCCTGTGTAGCGGGAACTTTGCTCTGGGCGCCCACCAAGCAGTGCCCGTTGTGCGTTGGCCAGTCTTCCAGATCTGCTCCTTTAGGCAATCCTTCGGTCCCCTCTAGAGCCTCGTGTGGCATCTGCTTGCACACGACAGCACTATATTCAATGAGTAAACAGAGTCACTCATTCTAGTGTGGTTTTTAAAAATATAATTGAAGTTCCCTGACTGTCACGCCAGGCTCATTATCTAATGGGGTGAGGTCGGGGTAGAACTTGCCTAACTACAGTTCAGATGTGCAAGATAAAAGTAGTAATGATCTTATCGCCATGTTTGCTTTACCTCGGAGCCCCCCTCCTAATGATGGCTGCAAAAACTTCTCCTTGCCAGTGACGTATAGCTCAGTATCGTCGGGTGTAAGAACAGGGTTTATGATGTTGGTAAGCACTTTGTCCAAAGTTCAAACTTCCCATCTGTTTCTTTCAACACAGAAGGGCCTCTCTTGCCTCTCTTCTACAAAGATGCCATATGCGTACAAGTAGATGCTTAAGCATCCACAGGCGAACACTGGAGGGACGTTTGTTTGATCTAGTGTCCATTCTGTCTGCATTCTCTGAGATGTTTCATTGCATCTGATCATTGAGCAAGTAAGTGGGTGTCCACGGATGTGTGGCTGGCGCTGCCTTGTGCTTTGGGCACTGTGTTGGCCGCTACTGCTCAGTCAGGGATGACGAGGTTCCCCACCCCGTGGGCTCTGTCCTGACCCGGGCCTCTCCTAGTCCACAACTTGGCTCAGTACTCATGTACTGCCCCCACTCCTCACCCTCCCCCCCTCAGAGCATAGGGACTTCTGGATCCCTGGACTGCGGAGAATCAGGACTCCTAGCTCCATCCATCTACCTAGAAACTAGACAGCTTCCTAGACAGCTACCTACCAGCCGATTCCATCCACTTCTCCCATCTCATAGTGACCTGGCATTGTGAGAACCTTGGGCTTCTGTAGGGGGCTTGCAAATTTCTAGAGAAGTGAGGAGAACACTTGTAAGGGGTGTTTCTAATGCACCCCTCCACAGGAGTTCAACTCTGAGATGAGAGATGGTAGACATTTAAGATATTCCTGAATTTTCTCCTCTTTTTTTCTTCTTTCTTTTCTTTCTTTTTCTTTCCTCCTCTCTGTCTTCCCCAACTCAGCTCTTTCCTTGACTCTTGGTGGGCTCTCTCCTTCCTTTCAGCCTGATGAGTGGCTCTAGATCCCATCTTCCTCTTCCCTAGGAGGTCCTTACCTACCCCTTCCCTGGCTGCAGGAAGGGAGTAAGGGCTCTAGGGAAAGAATCTGCATTAGTTCGCTAGGGCTGCTATAACAAAGTCCCACAAGCCAGGAGGCTTCAACAACAGAAATCTCTCATCTCCAGAGGCCCAGAACTCTGAAGTCAAGACATTGGTAGGGTTGGTTCCTTTTGAAGGCTGTGAGAGAGAATCTGTCTCAGGCTTCTCTCCCTGGCTTGTAGATGGGCAGTCTTCTCCCTATGCCTTCCCATCATTTCCCTCTTCCCATAAAATTTCCTCTTCTTATGAGGATACCTGTCATATTAGATTAGGGCCCACCTAATGACCTCCTTGTAACTTGATTGCCTCTCTAATGTCCCTATGTGCAAATAAGGTCACATTCTGAAGTACTAGGGTTTTGGATATCAACATATGAATTTGGAGGGGGGAGTGAAGGCACAATTCAACCCAAAACAATTACCAAGGAGAGAAAACACATTGGTAAGCTTTTCAAAGTGTTTCTGTTATCCTACTACATTATATCTGTGTGCTGGGATGGCGTGAGGAGGCTGTCAGTGCTCTGTGGATGATTGTCTTTGGTGGCTTTGAATGGAAGTGGAAGCTGTCTTATCATTTTTTTATACTGTCACCAAGGGGACACTTTGAGGTAATAACTTTATCAGTGAAATTTTGTGCTGGGGAATGAATGTATGTGGCGGACTTTGGAATATATGAGGTTCCTGGGTTTTTATAGGGTGAGAAAAGGGGCCAAGAGATGGAGTAGATGTTACGTTCTTTCTAGGAATTCCTTGGAAACCCTGCTCCATCTTTGTATGAGATTCAATATATTAAAGAAGTGGCTGAGGCAGCATTTGCAGGTCCCATTAAATATGGAAGCTGGGGGAGAAGGGGGAGTCAGTGATGGTCCCTGTGATTTCAATTTGAGTAATTGGAATGGGACAGGAGTGGTGGTGGGGTTGATAAATTCACTTTGGGGTTTGAAGTGCCTGAGGGACATTCAAGAAGAGATGTCCTATAGGATGGTCCATAGCTCTGTGCTCTATACACAGAGTATTTAGTGCTCTACTAGCAGTTATGATCCCCATTTTACAGATGAGAAATTGAAACTCACAGAGGTGAAATAGCTTGCTCAATGTCAATATCAGACCTATGTGATTCCAAACCCAAGGACTCAAAATGGTCCCAGTCACTTTCTCACAGATCTAAGACAAAGGCAGCCAGGGACCATTGCTCTTTACTTAGGACACATACATTTCCTGTGTTGACTTGCTTCCTCCCAGATCTGGAAACTGTACAAAGCAAACCCTTAACATGAGCTCCCATAGTGTTAATGTCTAAAATAAAATGGGAGCCTAGAAGTGCTATTTAATAGTCATATGGTAAGAAATACATTTCCTATGTAGTATGATCTTAAATATATTCTAAATAGTTGAAACATCTAGGTTAGAATTCACCAGAAGTTTGGAGAAGAACTGTCTGCTTCAAGGGTTTATGATTTGCCAGGTTTGCTAAATTTCTTTCTTTTTTTGTTTGTTTGTTTGTTTTTAACATGAGATCAATACTATTTTCAAAACAGCGATTTCTTGGATGTATCTACACTTGCTTTTATGATAGCCTTTAAAAATGTTATGTCATGGGGTGCCTGGGTGGATCAGTTGGTTAAGCATCTGACCTTGGCTCAGGTCATGATCCTTGGGGTTCTGGGATTGAGCCCCATGTTAAGCTCCCCACTCAGCAGAGAGTCTGCTTGTCCCTCTGCCCTTCCCCCGACTGATGCTCTTTCTTTCTCTCTCAAATAAATAAATAAAATCTAAATTTTTAATTTTTTAAGAAATTTAAATTCTTTATTATAAAAATTTTTAATGTATTCTGCTTGGGAGATAACCTACATATTATATGGTAAAAATGATATGCCAACTTTAGAAAATTGAAGTTATGGAAGGATAAAGAGAAATTTAGTGGCTTCTAACTCAAACAGTTTCAAGCCAAGACAAGAAATTTTGTGGACCATTAATTCCTAAGGGAAATTAATGCCTTAACTATTTTTTATAAGTGTGTAAATGTACACAAGTGGCAAGATACTGACATTTAAACAACAGCACCGTATGTCTAGTCTGCATGCAAAGGAGTAAACTGAATGACTTGAAACATGGATTCTAAGGGAATGCTGAAATTCACCGGGTGCTCGCTGATGGAACACAGCTCATGACCCTCTGAGAATGGGATACAAAATATGGTCAACAAGCTGACTCTCATTTGTGGCCGTACCGCTAATGTAGGAGATTGGTACCGGGATCTGAATACTTCTTTCTAACAAGAAACCTGAAAGAAAGAAGTAATCAGAATAGACTGCTATGTTTTCTACTTAAGGAAGGAAGTAAGGCAGTGAAATGCCTTCTCTGCAGACACAGATGTACGTGGGTGAATGAAAAAAAAAAAAAAGCAGAAAAATGAAAAGAGATGGAATGACATCTTATCTGCAGCTTTAAGTGAGCAAAACCACAAATGGAGGTTATTTGCTTCTAATTTGAGTTAGAGTTGAGTATTTATTTCCAAATAGTAGACACTATGATGTGGTTTTAAAGAACCTGAACTCTCTTTTCTTTTCAGAAAGACCACCCTAAAAATTTCACCAATTACTAGCTCTGTGACCTTGGGCATATTCCTTAAGTTTTCTAAGCCTGAATGTTCTCCACTTCTACAATAGAAATAATATATTTATACCTGCTTCAGAGCACTGTGAACATAAAATGCAATTATGTTTGTAAGGTGCTTAGCCTAACATCTGGTCCATGAAACACAGTCAATTCACACAAGCAATTACTATTATCCTTATCATTGGGGCATCTCATTCCAAGCCGACATCTCATTCCAAGTTATCTGGTTTCTTTGCCCGGCCTCCTAGTAGAAAATCACTCGTTGCCTCTGGGCTCTGGCTCATCCAGGAGTCCAAATTCATGAATACTCTTCTCCACCCAGCCATTGTCCTATGGTAGAACCAGAGATCAGAGCTCTGTGGTGTGGGCTAGAGCCCTAGGAGACCAGCCCTGGAGCTGGAACAGTGCATGAGTCTCTCCCTCCTCCCTTTGCCACAGACCCGGCTTTCTTTCTTACTTGTCCTTCTCCTCTGATATCTCTCCCTCAGCATTTCCAGTGTCTTTCCCATTCCCTCTAATGCAGTTGTTTTTTTTTTTTTTTTAATCCTTTTTTTTTTCTAGTTAGCTCTCGAATCAGCCAGAGTGATGATGAACTCAGCCCAACTGGGCTACTTGGCCCTGCAACATTCCCATTCTTCTGTTTAGCTCCACAGACCCTCAGATGGGAAGTGCGGATAGAACGATGCTTAAGTGATTGGGGCCACATCAGTGTCAGGCTCTCATTCCTCCAAACTTTCTCTGAGCCCTCCTTGCTCACCCTCCTGTTGTCACGTGTCCTTTTGTGTCTGATCTTCTCATGTTGTTCTCTGCTCTGATCACTGATGCCATTTTGTCTTGCTGACAGTGCTCATCATCCCTGCTTTAGAAGCTGAACTCTTCTTAGCTGCTTTAACACTTTTGTTTCTTATTCTGCCTATTGTCATGACTGTACTAATATTGCTCTATTTGATTCTGCACTCAAAGTTGTAGATAGGCAAATATTCAGTATCTTCAAAAGCTCAGTGAATAAAATATTCTGTGCTCCCTTCTTTCTGACCCTGCTTCTCCATAATGGAACTAGGTAACCTGAGATCCACAGAGGCTTTAAACAGAAGTTTCCATACTGATCGTCCCACGGAAGGGTTGCTTTTCTCACCACTCTGACTGATGTCTTCTCTGCTCATACCTGTAGTCTTTCATACAAGTGTACACCTTGTTTGTATTGTTCGTGGTTTAAAGAGCTGCTGGTGGATGGTGTTGACTTCCTTGCTTCCTTCAGGGACAGAACCATGTTACATGGAGTCCTGAAGCTTAGGTAGTTTTTGGAGCCTCTTTAAGAAAAAGAATAAAAAATATTGTGAATATGAAATTAATATTTCTCCAAAATTAAAAAGCAAATTATAACAAGTTATAATTTTTGAAAGCTAGGAACCCCCACAATCATCATATGGTTCAGAAAAATAATATATCTCTTTATGAATTTATCCTCTGGTTTTTTTTTTTTTGACACTTGATTTTTTATTATGAAAGTGTTCCTCTGATGCACCTCTGTAATTTTTTCCCTACATTTTTGGTTACATGCTCTTTAATTGCCTCTTTATACAACAAAGGTTTTGCAATATTGTTCTATATAGAGAGAGGACAAAATTCATCCTTTTCTCTAGCACAATTAATGGAAATTGGTACCTTTTTATTGACAGCTTAGAACAATTTCTGTCTTAGTCTATCCGGGTTGCTATAACAAACTGCCATAGTTTGGGTGGCTTGTAAACAACAGAAATTTATGTCTCACAGTCCTGGAAGCTGGGGAATCTGACAGTCAGCATTCCAGCAGGGTGGGTTCTGGTGAGAACCTTCTTCCTGGTTTATAGATGGCCATCTTCTGTCCTCACATAACAGAGAGAGATCATCACTCTTGTGTCTCTTCTTGCAATGACTTTGATCTTCTTCACCCTCATGACCTTATCATCTCCCAAAGGCCCCATCTCCTAATCCTATCACATTGGGGTTAGGATTTCAACATAAAAAGTTGGGGGGGCACATACATTCAGTCTCTAACCACTAAAAATCACAACTCAAATGCAAGTGAGTGCACAGTACATAAATATATCCTGCTGAATCGAAACTCAGTATTCCTTCAACTCACCTTTAGCTGGATCCAAAATTACCCATGGCCACTCCAATGTCCCTCAACAAGAGGGCAAGTATAATGAAGGTAGAGTAAGAATAAAAAGAGAGATCTCAACTCATTGCAGTTCAAATATCTTAAAAATTTCACCAAGTTAAAAAAACCCACATATTTCTAGGACCTCATTCAAGGACTTGGGAAATTGAGGGCTCTGAAGCTTAAATTTCATTAGCCCCACAGTAAATCCACCTCTGCCTGCTTGCCTTTCTCTTTCCTACTACTTCCCCACCCAACTATTTCTTATTTTCTTCCCTTTCCTCATCCCTTCCTTCCTTCCTTCCTTCCTTCCTTCCTTCCTTCCTTCCTTCCTTTCTTCCCTCCTTCCTTCCCTCCTTCCTTCCTTCCTTCCTTCCCTCCTTCCATTGTAAAATGCTTGGAGTGGGGGAAATGGGGTGATGTTGGTCAAAGGGTACAAACTTCCAGCTAGAAGATGAATAAGTTCTTGACATGTGATGTACAGCATGTTAACTATAATTCATGATACTATATTATACAATTGAAAGTTATTAAGAGATTAGATCTTAAATGTTATCACCACACACATACATACACACGCAAAAATGATAATTATGTGAAGGGATGAGGTGTTAGTTAGCTTTACTCTGGTAACCATTTTGCAGTATTTGCGTGTACCAAATCATCATATTGTATAGCTTATATGTAAATAATATCTCCATAAAGCTGAGGGGAAAACCCCAGAATTATTAAGAGTGACTGCTTGGGTTTGCATCCCAGCTGGATCACTTGCTACCTATTTGTCTTTGAGTGAGTTGCTTAACCTCTCTGGACTTAATTACTCATCTATGAATTGTGGATAATTATAATTCTGGTCTCATAGAATTAAAGAAGATAAAATGTGTAAATTATTTAACTGACACATACGGAGTGCTCAATAAATGTTAGCTTTTGTTCTATATAGATACAAAACAGAAGAGAGGTCACACTTTTTGGGGATGTGTAACAAATGTACATGAGAAATTACATCATGAATCTTCATAGTAAATGCTCCCAATAGCAGGTGGTGAATATCCTGGCAGGACAGAGTTGTTTGGCATGCCAAATAAGTGATTGAGCCATGAGTTAAGTGCTAAGATTTGGATAAACAAAGAGGAAAATGAAGGAGACATATCTGTTGGACACTAACACAAAGAACGAGGCATGGATTCTGGAAAATGTGTGGCTACTTGTACTACAATAGTAATTTTCAAATTTCATTAGAATGCAATAAGCTGGACTGTAGGTTTAAGCCACCAAAATTTAGCTAGCTTCATATAATTTCCCTTTCACCAAATTAAATCAATGGATAAAATTTTCCCAAGTCACAAGTTTTTATCCCAGTTTTTTTTTTTTTTTTTAATTAAGAGTTGACTTCCACTGCCTTGTTGACAAATGCTAGAGTGTGGTGGAAGCAAACAATACTTAGCAAATGAATATTCAACAGAAAATTTTGTACTGTAAGTAACTGTGGCAGATACCATTAGTAGGCTGGCACAATTGTCCTTCCCAGTCTCTTTCTTTTTTATTGTTTTCCATGACAGACAACAGAATATTAGATGTTCATATCAGCCTCCCTGCCAAAGTTCTATTAGTAGAACTGTACTGGGGATTTTCTGAGAAAGTTTTTGCTTTCCTGACAGGGAAAGACAAGACTGGTAAAACACTTTCTCCTCTTTCTATTGTCTTGGATGCAGACATAATGCCTGGAACCGGAGCTATAATCTTGAGACTAAGAAGGAAAGACCAAAAGAACTGTAGAGATACTGGCCCTGGCATCACAGATCCACCAAAGCAATGCCATCAGCCACAGGGGTAGAGCAAAAACAAAAACAAAAAAACCCAAAAAGCCAAAAACCCAAACTCTCTCATTATTCATGCTCAGTAGCAGTTGAGATGTGAAGTTCTGAAACAGATTACTTTTTATGCCACTCAAGAGTTTTCACTTGTGTACTAAACAGTAAGTCAGGGACTTTGAGTCTTTCATCCAAATTATCTGTGTGACCTTGGCTAAGTTACTTAACCTCTATTTTCTCATTTATAAGAAGACCATTACACCAACCTATCTTATAGGGATATCATGAGCTCTAGTAAATAAGCCTAAAGTGCTTCATAAATGCTTAATGATGATAGTGATCAGGCAAGCAGAACCCCTTTTGTAGGACACAGAAATGAGCTCCTCTGAAGAAGGTATCCACAAACACAGACGAGGAAAGAGTATGCACCTTCCGAAGGAAAGGTGATCATTTAAACCCTGAGTATCTAATCGGAGACTAAATGGAGAAGATGACAGTGTCATGATTGGGTTTATTCAGAATGCACTTGAAGGCTCATCTGTTGAGAAGAGACTCATTTTATTCGCTCTTCAAATTGTACAGCGCAGGGGGTCATGACCAGGTCAATGTTAGCATATGCACCTCTGTGAAACAGCTCACCTTTTAGCCTCATTCTTCAAATTTTGCTTACATTTTTTTTTCTCTGATAGAGAAAAAGAATTGAGATGTAAATAGCTAAAGGTAGGACAAATGCATAAAAACCTGTAATTTCAGAAAGCATTAAAATTATGTTCTAAATCAGCTTTAAAATGTAGGCATGCCTGCTGGGAGCCAGTTTTGTTTTTCAAGTGAATTCTTAGGCATAGGACTGTGGATTATCCACAGGGGTCCTGCCATGTAAATTCTCCAGAAAATTGGCAACACCCTGTTCTTCAATGATGAGACTTGGTTTAATTGAGGTAAAAATTTCAAATTCTTTAGTTTCCTTTTGCCATTTTTTTTTCCTTTTCTTATTGTTAGGAGTTTTCTTGATCCCTTTGATATTCTAACATTTAAAAATCTATACCTGAGTAGAGAACCAAAGGTAAATGTTTAAATGAAACCTCAGAATTGTTCTGTCCATATTACATGCATTTCACTGTCTTTTTGGGCTGGATATTTCAGTTGAATAGACATGTGCCTAATGAAGCTGAGTATATGGTTTCGATCCTAGTTAATGAACTAGCCCGATTTTCACAGAGAAAAATTCCACTCATTAGACAAAAGCTGTGGTTTCAATTTGTTAATATATTCTGTTGACTCCCAAGTGTGAGTGAGTGTGCTTCCATTACTGAGACTAACTCAAGGCAACACATTCTACCCAAGGAAGGAAAGGATTAGCATCTACAACATCATAGTTGATTAAAAAAGAGTGAGCATGAAAAGTGAATAAAACTCTGTTTATGCTTTAATAAGTCTTATTAAACTTTGCTTTTGACCTTCTCTTTGTTTCTGACTTTCTAGGCAGCTTGCATTGGTTGGGACTAATAATTTCTCTGAGACTTAGTGTATCCTGAGGAGGGACATGACTTGTGATGAGTTCCTATTTACAAAGCAGTCCCACTTCTCCCTTCTCTCCAGATACAGAAAAAGTCTCTTTTCTTTTTGTTGACAATTTATGACTGTCCTCTCATTCTTAGTGACTGGTAGGCTTCTGTCCCTTTCAGGTAGATGAGCTGAGAATGAATGAAGTGACTCTTCACAGTCTCAGATGTACTTTTAGTGGATGTACTTAGTAGGTAAGTGTATCGTTCCAATTTCAAATGGCAAACTTTCACTTACTTCTACTTTTCTAATGCTAACATTAAAAATTGTTAAAATTTTATATAAAATATTTATTCAATATTTATTTAAATATTTAAAATATTTATTTACTATTTATTTCTTTTTAATGCACAGATGGTTCTTTAGGTATATCAAGTAGGTCCAGAGTATTTACCTTTCCTTCCCCAAAACACACACACACACACACACACACACACACACCCCTTTTCTTCCTACATTCATTCTTTAGGCTAGTTTACTATCTGTAATTGGGAGACTGCATTTAAAAATATTCAGTATATTGTTTGTTATATTTTCACTAAAATAATTTTCTTGTTTATATGATTTCTTAAAAATATGAAAAGGAATACACATCCCCGAGTTTCATATTAATAATTCAGTGCTTCACAAAGTGGCAAGTATACTTTGGTAAACTCTTTAAACTTACCCCTTAGTGAGTTTCTCCTTCTAATGGATCTGATTTTGGTAACACATTATGCATCTTGAATGACATATTTAATACTTATCCTTTAAAAAGTTATTGGCAAGGTTGTAAGTAAGTATTAAAGGTCTTTCCTCACCTATTAGAAAAAATAAAAGGATGGGGGAAGAACTGCATCAATTATCATGAAAAGAGGAGCAGATAATGTCCTTTTGCAAGAAACACTCTTAAAAGATAATGAACATGAAAAATTAATTAGATTTCAGGTTGGAAGTATCTTTCTCTACTTGATGAATTTGATAGTGCTGCTATTGCTACCTTAATGCATAAAAAAAATGTCAAAATTAATAAGATAGTCAAGAATAAAGGGAGTGGAATGGTTATCTTTGCGGGGGCTGAGTACTCACTAGAAATAATAGCTAATTGGTATAAAGCTAACTTCGGAAAGAATCAGGCAACATTGTTTTAGACATCTTTGACTGGCATGGTTTCCAAAAACACTCTAGTTTGCAGAGATTTAAATGCATTATAATGGAAATTGGATATCTTTGGACTGAGAAATTAGTATTTGTGTCTGGCTTGTAACTTATAAACACGTTGTTGAAAGATTTTTATTTCTTGAGAGGAAATGAGCCAGACATTTAGGATTCTCATGCCTTTCATATTCCAATTTGTTCTTTCATAAAACTAAATTTTTTTTTTTTTTGGAGTTCAAAAAAGATTTTTCCGGGGCAGATGTGTGAAGAGAACTAAATGAGAGTTTTTATTTTAACCTCCCACGTTTCTCTCCTCAGTGATTATTTGAAAACCATTTATCTCTGTGGTGATAAATAAAATCTGGAAACCTGTCATCTTGTAGCTTAATTAAAAAGTTTAAGAAAAATATTTGATGCCTTACTTGGAAGAGCCCTGGACCAAATGGCTTCTTGAGGCCCCTTCCAGTTTTCAGAGGAAAACTATAAATACTTTGCTTCTAGGATTAGATCCAAATGATCCAAAGAATTTTACTGGCCTTCAATAGCCCGGTACACTGAGGCAGAGTTATACAAATACATCAAAATCACAATGGATGGTGCATGGGTGATGTTTCCCAGACTGTGTTCTGGACAAAAGAGTTTCATTAATCTATGTGAAAAGGTTCTATGGTCAAAATTAATCTTCAAAATGCTATGAAACAGGGTTTAGAGAACACAGGCTTGCCTAGATGCAATTGATATACTTAAAACCAAGTGAAATATTTGGTTGCGTAGCAAGGATAATGATATTAGAGACTACTATCCTTCTGAATATAGAGGAAACATTCTCTTGAATAATCTGAAACATCATAAGCCAGACTATCTTTAACCAACAAATAAAACAAGTCTCAATGATGAATTCAATTCAGAAGATCCATGAGGCCACTTGGTGCCATTACTTCTAAGTCTACCAGCTGGTGAGATCTGTCCTCCAATGTCAGTCAGGCTGGTGGCAGCCACATTTGTTCTTAGATTATTGCCAGAATCATTGGAGTTTGTGACATATGTGCTGGGAGTTTTGCCTGGATTTGGTTTGTTTTTTGTTTTGTTTTGTTTTAGACTGGTTTGATTCTATTTTTAGATTATGGCTCTTTATTCTTTTTTTAAATAAAATAATGCAGGCTTATGTTAATTATACTAAAAGAATAGGATACTCTGTAAAGAGACTCACAATAACATGGCTTAAAGAATGCAACTTTTGTTCTCTTATGTGACACAACCAATGTGAGTGTTTCTGGCTATTGAATAGCTCTGTTCTGTGCACTTTCAGACATTTGGCCTGACACATCCACCATCTACAGTGCATGCTTTCTAAGTTGGCTCTGGTCACCAGACAGGAAGGAGAACAAAAGAATTCAAAGATCATGCCCGGTGGAAATTGAACATTACTTCTGTTCATAGTCTATTGGAGAGAATGTAGTCACATAGTTCTGTGTAGCTACAAGAGAGTTTGGGAAACATGGCTTAGCCATGGCGCAGACAGGAAATAAGAAAGGAATTTGGTGGACAGTTAGGAATATACCACGCATCGCTTGTCAAAAAACACAATTGAGTAAAATTCAAAGAAGAAAGGGAGAATCACCCTAAATTCTACTACCTAAAATAATTTGGTGAATATCCTTCTGTACAACTTTTTTGGGGACAGATTCAGTATGGATGGACAAATATTTTAACTTTGAAATAATGCAGTCATTCTCTATATAAAATACTACATTAATTTTATTTAATTGATTTAAATTTTAGAAGAAAAAAAGGGGAAGTGAAACTTAGGAAATTTCCAGTGTTTCTTATTCCAGAAGAAATAGTAAGTCCTTTTTTTTTTTTTTTTTAAGATTTATTTATTTATTTTAGAGAGAGAGTGAGAGAACAAGATGGAGGGGCAGAGGGTGAGGGAGAGAGAGTCCCAAGCAGACTCTGCGCTAGGTAGGTAGCCTGATCTCAGAGTTCGGGGCTCCATCTCCTGACCCTGAGATCACAACCTGAACTGAAACCAGTCGCTTAACCAACTACGCCACCCAGGTGCCCCTGGAAGAAATAGTAAGTCTTATATCATCCCGCTAATGGCATAGAAACTTTTACAAGATCAGAGGCATATATTTTTTTTAAATATTCTATTTCAACTTTAAATAGTATCTGATAGGCAACCTGATAGGGAAGATGAGGGGATGAGGACTTCTCTACTTCTTTTCACTCTTCCTTCCTTCCCTACGCCTCCTGGTATTTCTTTGAAATGATTCCTCTTTGTCAGCGCTGTAGCATTACATTTTGTTCTGCAGACATAATTCCCTCTGTTAATCATTATGAGTTCTCTATTTAAATGGAAGCAACGCTCAGCACCATTTCTTTTACCATGACTTTTCCATTACTGAGCTTGCTTTTTAATTTATCACTTGGTTGGTTGGATTTTATTGTCATGTAGTTTTAAAATTTTTATTTATTTTATTTTTTTAGGGAAGGGATTATAAATTCTCCCTTCTCAGAGCTCTTTCATATTTGAGAATGCTACCTTTATACTTGAACAGCTTGGCTGGGTGCACTACTCTTGGTTACACGTGCCGGTCCTTAATATGTTACGGACATTGTTCTGTTGGCTTCTGGAATTAAATATTGCCTTGAAAAAGCATGAGGCCAGCCCGATTTTCCCCACTGTGGGTAACTTTTTCTGCTTAAATGCCTGTATGATTTTTTTTTTCTCTTTATCTTTGAAGTTCCATCACTTAATTTGGATGCGTCTTGATGTTGATGGTAATAATAGACAGTTACTATGTCTGGGCTCTATCCTAAACACTTCATGAATATTAAGATAGTACATATATAATATATTACAGCAGAGATGAATAACTGGGACAGAAACTGTGTGGTCCACAAAACTTCCCATATTTACCATGGGACCCTTTACAGAAAAATTTGAAGACCTCTAAGTGATTAATGTGATTTTTAATCATGTGCATTTTCTTTTTTTTCTGTTTTAAGTTTCTTTATTATGGTTATTTTCATTTCATTTTGTTGTTGCTACTTATCACTTATGTTTGGGCTCTTGTTTTACAGATGTTGTGTTTTCAATTGCTCCTGTATGTAGTGCTTTTCCTTTTCTTCTGGACCTCCAGCCTCAGCTCTTACTTTGTCTTTACATCCCATGGTCTCTTTTCCTCTCTTTCCTTTTGACTGTAGTGTGTTTGCATCCTTCCCCTGCTCTTGCTTTCCATTCTACCCATGTTAACCCGGCGGGCTGCACCGAAATCTTTTATTTATCCATGATATCCTTCTCAGGACCAGTTAGCTTTCCTTCTTTCAGCTCAAGTTTTATACCCGAGTGTTGCCTTCTACACCTTCCTTGCAGTCTGAGGCCCTGGGTGTGGGGCTGGTGGAGAGCTTTTGTATGGAGTAAATGAAGACCTGAAGAGCTGCTATAATTTTTTTTTTTTGTAAGATTTCTTTAAACGTTCTGTACCGAGGCCCACTCTGTCCAGAGCAGGGCACTTCCCACCCTATGGGCTTTCACGTGTTTCTTCCTATTCAGCACATCTGTTCTGGAATAATGCTCTCCCTAACTTTGCTGAGTCCTATGGTGGGTAGCGGCTTCCACTGATGCCTACTTTCCATAAAGAAGCTTCTCCCCACCCTGAAGGACATTGGTGGGACTCTTCCGCATGTTGCCGACTTACCTTTCTTCGGAACTACATGGAAGTATAAGTGAAATTAAGAGTCCATTATCTAATTTCTCAAGTAAGGCACCACACACAGTGCTTTAATGATCAAGCAGTGCTCTGAAGTCTCACCATGAATTTTCATCATAACTGCAAGCAAATGGCTCTGACCCATAATTTTGAATTCTCTCTTTGGTTTGCAAACAATTTCCTCTGGAGTGCCTTGCTTTCTACTTCACAGAGATCTTGGTTATAAACATGGATCTAAGAAAAATGAAGCCAAACAAAAGACCCTCTTTGAAATGTATATCTTGTGTAGCATTGAAGACAGCTGCTTACCCTATTTCAACCCCGCAGATCCTGGAGGAAATAGAAGAATGGCTGCTATTAAAAAAATAACAAACACCGAAAAGTTTTGACAAGTTGACTATAATTACCGCAGCTGCTCACTTAATTTTTAAAAACCGCTGTTAAGTTGCAATTATGAAATACCTGTTTTAGGAAGTACAGCCTGCGTGTAGCTGTTCTTTCTCTTCTTCTGCTCCAGTCCAGGGAGAAGAGATTGTGTATCATAAATCCCATTGTCATCTCTTCACTTACAACTAATGGTTGTACTCTTAGTGTCAACAGAGGACCTGGGTTGAAATGGTCCTGACGCATGCCTTGCTCATCCTCAAGCTCCTTACCATTGGCTATTTCCCAGGAGGAACTGGGAAGATCCGGAGTGCTACTTTAAGCCGAACCAGTTTTTGGCACCTCTTTCCGATGCATATTCAGGTCCTCTGACTAGGTATCTAGAGATGGCAGATGGGAGACACGGGGACCATTTCATCTCAAGCGCACTGCTCAACCGTTCCAGTGGGCACTCCTGCCGGCTCAGCCCAGAGCCAGCCTTAGGGTCCAGGAAGCTGCTGCCAGTCCCTCAGGATCAGCGCATGAGCTGAAACGGGCATGTCATCCTTGATAAGCATAAATGACTAATTGTCAAAATTAGAATGGATGAAACATTGAAGCCCCTTTCCCTCTTAATTCTGAAAACACTGTAGAATAGTGGACTGTCAGGTATTCCCCATTATGACAAATTTGGGTTGCATCAGAGAAATAACAGGAGTAGCAATGAATATTCAGTTACTCATTCGTGCATTCATTCTCTGCACAAATATGCTTTGAGTGCCTACCAAGTGCTGAGCAGCATGATGGCTGCTGGAAAGGCACCGTCTCTATCCTAGGAGGTTCTCAGTCTAGTGAGAAAGAGGGATGTGCATATGACAGTGTCGGCAGGGCCCCAGCTGAGGCTTGTAGGACAGACTGGGGGAGCCATTGATTGTGGCTAGGAGAGGTGGGGGGAAGAAGCCACACAGTTCAGTTCTCCTGAACTGGGCCCAGAAGCAGGGATCAGTATTAGTGTTCGACTTGTGATTTGAAGATAGCTTTAATATCTATTGTCTTCCCTTCTTAATATTACCAATTAAAATTCATCAAAAGTAATAGCGAGGGAGCAATTGAACCTAACTGTCTTTTGGGACTTGCCATAGCTATACAGCCTTACTCAGAACCCTCCAGAGAACCTGCCTCCTCTACGTGCAGCTGCCTTCCTCCCAGAGCAAGGCACAGAAACACAGAAGCACACACCTCTCCCTCTCTCCCCTCAATTCCATGCATTTTTCATGCCTGCTTTCTTGTTGTTGCCAGTGAAAGTAGAGACTTGATCCGACTAGCTCAGGGGCTTTCAACATTTTCTTGACCATGACCATAATAAGAAATAAATGTAAAATTTCAAAATCCAGCCCCTCCCTCTCTCTCTCTCTGTATATATATAATATATGTCCATATATACATAATGAAAGCAAAAATTTTCATGAGACAATAACCATCCTATTTGTCATGAATACATTTAAAAATTTTTAAAAAAAAATTGTTAAAAGTTTGGGCATGACCAAAAAATTGATTTTATAAAATTGGGTAATTCAAAATTTGAATAACGCTAGTCTAGACTATTTAGCAAAGTAAATCCAGTGAGACTGTAACTCACAAGGTATCTTTCTAAATCAGATAGAACTAACTTGGAAACTGTCATTCCGCTTGCCAGGCATTGTGCTTCTCCTGAACAATGGCATCATAAGTTTGGTCATGTTTTTCTTTGGGTTGCCACCAAGCTCAGTGCCCAAATTTAGGCTTCAGGGGATGCATCTTGTGTGTTGATTTCACTTCTGACTTTATTTTATTTTTCTTCTTTTTTTCCTGGCATTCTGAAGCTGCTTTTAAGAAACCCCATTGTATTATTTGTATTTTGTAAGGTGCATTTACAGCTTTTGGACCAAGATGCAAATACATAAATAAAATCAATATTGCCATTGCTGCTTTTCGTGCAGACAAGTGAGCACTGAAAGTGTCTGAATTCTGTATTGTGCTTTGAATTGCTTTGTCTGAATTATGAGGAATGCTCCTTGCCTTTAATGTGTTTGTACCATCATTCCATTGTGACTAGTTCAGGCTCATGCACTTGAACTTCCCTAGTTACAGCGTGAACAGAAACTCAGGAAAATGGCACCGAGAACTTGGAAATCTGCACCTCTCTCCCTAGGCAGGGCTATACAGGTGGCTCATATTTCAACGCAGTCCTATGGAACGCTGTGTTCCAATTACCTTCCATTGTGATTCACACGTTGCTGTGGTAGAGATTTTTGACAAGAACAAAAGTCTCTAGTGAAAATTTGATGCATTTATCCATTTTTAAAAAACCCTAAGCATGCTAATTACTTCAACGATGACATGTCAAGCGTATCCCTGAAAAGGGGGTTTGGTGCTTTGGAACATGGGTGTTGCTGTGACTACCCAATGGAAGGGCAGATATTTGCTTACATGCAATTACGTATGCTAATTATGTCCTGAATGAAAACAGGCTTTACGCAGCCTAGTGGCATAATTACCAAAGCCAGAGAAGGGATGTTACCATCAAGATACTGGCTCGAAATAATTCACAGGTGAGAACAGTCACCAGCCAGTCTGAGAGTCTTCTGGGGGCTTCTATGTGTCACCCATTTTGGTTGCCAAGCATACCACAGACGTTTTTCAAATGAACAGGTGCCTAAAACCGAAGCATCACATAGGTTATGTTGGGTTTTACATTGCACAGTCCTCATCATACTTGTGGATGTCTGTACTGGTTTCAAAATTTTAAGTAGCTTTTATAGGTTTTAAAGCATGAGTCCTAACAAATGATTCCACAGTAAACAGTGCATTCTGATGCCCATCATTGTGTTGTCTGCTTGCTTAAGAATTTTTCAAAAATACATATGCAAGTAATTCCCAGATTTCCCAGCAGATTATTAACTCCTGGGCCAAATCACGCAAATGTGATATGTTATTCAAGATCGAAGGAAACCTGGAAAATATATCTGTGCATTTCTTCCTTGTATGCCACTATTACTACCATTATTATCATGAGCTTTTCTTGCAAAAAGAAGACAGGAGAGCCTAAGACAGTGGTAACAGAGAGATGAGGATTTACTTCTCTGCATCCTCCTCCAGCTCCTCTCTCAAAAACCACCTAGCTCTCTGTTGAGGTTTGCTGATCTTGTTCATTTCCTCTGCTTCCTCCCATGTTAGGAAGAAGCTACCCGATAAAACAAATATTTATTGACTACCTGCTGTGTGCTAGCCACTGTGCTAACCCTTGGGCAAGAGCGATGAACAAACTGGCACTATCATGTCCTTCCCGGGGCTTCTAGTTCACGAGGGGATAGCCATTAAATAGGGACTTACAAAGGGGATTCGTGCTTCAAGAATTTATTATCTATACTTTATGCTTATCAATCCCAAGACACTGAAATGCTACAGTTTTCTGTTTTGCAAGTCAATATTTTCCAGGGGTTTCGATTTCTGATGAATGGCATTTCAATTTCATGATTTGAAGAAATGTTTTAAACAGATGCTCGAATGGTCTCCTGAAGAATCTGCAGGGAGCCCCTTCTAATGTATGCCACATATAAATTCATATTTTCCTCCCCAATTCCTTAGGAACCTTAGATTGTTTTTTTCGATATCTGAAAAGACAATGAGTGTTGGTTAATTAGAATTCTACATAAAACCCCCACAGAGACCGTGATGACAGTGTTGCCTGCTTTCGGTTTCAGCCTGGTGGATGATGGTCAAAGTTTCTTCCATGAAGTTTCTCATGTGTCCTGGATGGCTGGATGCCTTGGTGTTATTTATTTCTTTTTTTTCTGTAGAATTACAGCGCTGTAGAAGTAGCAACAGACATTAATATACCTGAGAAGTGTCTTGCTGCACTATTACATGGAAAGGGGAAAAAAAGGAGCATACATATTTTTACAAAAGAATCATTTTCCTTTTAGTTGAGGATACACAATGAGCTGATTTAATTTTAATGAGTTTTAATCTGTCATTGTCCTTCCTTATACTTATATATTCCAAATCAGCATTCATTGTCTATGCATCAGACTGGAATGCTTTTCATATATTTTCAAAGCCTTAGTTTTCCAAGGAATTCTTCTGTTTTGGAAAAACACCCCTTTGTCCTCTTTTCACCCGTGTAGTTACCTTTTTGGAGGGTCAAAGAGGCTATGGCTTCAACCGACTACAGTTTTTATCAGAAAACTCAGGGTCTCAAGGTCATGTTTTCTCGGCAGGCTGAGTTTATGCTTCAAGTTTTATGATTTACAGTGTGTTTGGTTATTAAGAAAGGTTTTTTATATGCAAAGATACCTTAAAAAATGTGGTAATAAATAAGGGTGCCTGGATGGCTCCGTCGGTTGAGCATCCGACTCTTGATTTTGGCTCAGGTCATGATCTCGGGGTCCTGGGATCAAGCCCCTTGATGGGCTCTGTACTGAGCGTGGTGTCTGCTTGAGACTCTCTCTCCCTCTCCCTCTGCCCCTCCCTCCCCCTGCTCCTGCGCACGTTCTCTCCTCTGTCTCTCTCTCTCTCTCAAAAAAAAGTATGTGGTAATAAATAGTAATCAGCAGAATTTTAAATTCTAATTAATATTTTAATCTAATATTTTTGGTGTCCTGAGTGGTGAGTCATGTGAGGAGGGAGTGATGCTATGATATCCTCTTTGCCCTTATGATGTTTATTTTTACCCACATATCTCATAAAATGTGTTTTGTCCTCTAGTGTGCATACATGTATACATGTACCTATGGTATCTGTACACACTTCTCAAACATGTGCAGATACTTACATAAAGTTCCCTCTCTGTTATTATGTTTATCTAGGAGAATTAGTAATATTATAACAACAAGGCAGTTCAATCATGTGAAATCTCAGATACTCTTAAAATTGAAGAGCTCAGGAAAATGTCATTTCTCTGTCTCCTTTGTTCATCAAAAAAGTGATCAACTGTTCTGATGAGACTAAATAAGGGGCAGCATGTCAATATTTGGCCTAAAGAATGTTTAATTTGGAGGCAGATGACAACAGAGATTTATTGGAGAAATCAGAATAGTCCAAATCAAGCTTTTTATTTATAGATATTTAAGACAGTGTTCATGATTTAAAGAGACAATTGTAAAGGCATGAAAAGGAATGGTTGAGGGCAGAAGGCAAACTCTTTTACACTGATTGATGTTAGGTTTCTTTTGATTTTGCTATAGGTATACCTAAAATGAAGGATACAGGCTGAAAAAGAAGGAGGAGTAGGGAGTATGGAACAAGGGACTAGGAATATGGGAAATATGAGCTGTCAATTCTGATGTTACCTTTGCTCTCCAGTAATCTTGTGAATCTAAGCTCCTTGGCCATTCTCTGTAACTCAAGAACAGCTGGGCCCAAAAACAGTTTTCTTCAAGTTATTTTATACACAGTTCCCTTACCCAGGGTCCCTCTGGCTGTGGTTTCCTTCTTGACAGAGCATGGAAGGGCCCTGAAGGTAGCATGGTGAAGGCAAGTCTATTTGAATTCCCATGCCCCTTCTGGACCCACCAAGGTACCATATGTCTGTTCCAGATATTGAGAAGTAAGGCTTAGTTTGTCCCTAAAGCAAACAGACACAAAATAGTTTTCTAAGACATACCTTAGAAACTCTTGGGTGTTCCATAGAGGATTTTAGATTTCTCAGCTGAAGTTTAAATATTGCCAGGTTAAGTGTCTACTATATCAAATTAGATGTCCTAGTCCTATTGCCTTGGACTGCAAGTAGTGATGAAAACTCTAAAACTCTGCAGTTTGGGTCAGATTTGGCTTTGGTCTGGAAGATTATCTTGCCCCAGGAGGATTTATGTAGAGAGGCTTGGCTGGCCTGTCAATCAAAGTAGACCTTAGAAAGTGTGTGTGAGTGTGTGTCTGTGTGTGTGTCTGTGTGTGTGTGTGTGTGAGAGAGAGAGAGAGAGAGGAGGGGATTTTGTTGGTTGTGGCACCATTGGACAGAGAAGCCCTGATTTTTTTTTAAAAGCTATGGTTTTTAGAATCATCATCAGAGACTACCTAAAATGAATAAAAGTGTTTGGGGCAGAAGAGGGTACAATAAATGAAGGGATAAATAAGGGACTAAAAAAAATAAAGGAGCGAAAAAGCCGGAAGTAGTCCAGCTTCACTTTATAGATACAGCCTTCTCTGACCAAAGGGATATTTCTCGTAAGTGGGTGGTGCAACCCAAGTGCCTTTGAAAGCAAAGGTTAAGTAGGAGCTAAGGAATGACTTTAAAGCAATTTCGCTACCAGAGCTTGAATAAACCAAAATGTGGTGACTGTTGAAGGAGGTCATCGTGGTCCTGAGGGGGCCAGAAAACTTTTTTTTTTTTTTAAAGATTTTATTTATTTTTTTGACAGAGAGAGACATAGCGAGAGCAGGAACACAAGCAGGGGGAGTGGGAGAGGGAGAAGCAGGCTTCCCGCAGAGCAGAGAGACCGATGTGGGACTCGATCCCAGGACCCTGGGATCATGACCTGAGCCGAAGGCAGACGCTTAACGACTGAGCCACCCAGGCACCCCTGGGCCAGAAAACTTTTGAGGGTTACCATGTACTAGAGTACATTCAGCTCCAGTGTCAACCTGAGCCATCACGTTTTTGTGCATTTTGGGGGAACCAGTGAATAGTGAGCTCAGCTGAAGCCTCACCCGGAGGCAGTCTTGGCCTGTATCCTATACCCGGCTCATGGGAAGCACCTACCCAGAATAGGGCTGCATCCCTGAGGCCCCTGCTGCAGCATGCAAACATCAGGGATGGTAGGAGCAGGTGAAATCGCTGGCAAAGTGAGGAGAGCAAAGAGGGAGGAGGCTGTGATTGACAGTGAAGTGGAGGAAATGCCTCGTGCCAGCTGACCCCTATGACAAAGAATAGCAAAAGCACAGTGGCAACAACCCCAGCCAGCAGCACAGCCCCCAATTCAGGAAACAGTCACAGTGAACGATATACTCCCGCCGAGCTTATTGGTATAGCTGCCAAATTCCAGCAAAGGGCCAGAGAAAGTGTCCGGGCATGGTTAGTGCAGTGATGGTGTATGGGGTAGTGGCATTTCTTGGGGCAGGCAGCAGAGAAAATGAGCCACATGGCCACGCCCCCTCCCCCCGCCCCGCTCTCTGGCAGCACCTGCATGGCACTTAGCGGGGTCAGGGTATTCAGTTCCTGAAAGACTGGATTATTCTGGCCTGCAGGGAGGCTTGGCCCAATGAGAAGGATCCCTCGAGACACGTGGGATCCTGGAAATGCAGAGCAGGTGCAATAAATCTTTATGGAGTTGGGAATGAATCAGGCCATCTACCGCCCTGTCTTTGAAGGTCTAGATTGAGCCACATTTACTGTGGGAATGAAAGCTAAGGGATTCCTGTTGGCCCCCAGCATGTGGTATGGGAAGAGTTAGTGCCAAGGATGCTGGGTTTCCCTTGGAATTCAGTGACTTGGTTAATGTAGTAGCAGCATGTCCTGTGTGTCCTAAACCACACTCAAGGCAACTACAAATGAGTCTGGGACCATTCACTGGAGTTCTCAACCACTGAGGGATTGGTGAGTCGATTATGTTGGCCCCTTCCCTTTGAGGGAGGTTCTGAATATGCCTTGGGTTGTGTGAATACTGCATCTGGTCTACCCCAAGTTTCTCCCCCATCCCGTCACTGTGCAAACTGGCTGCTGCCATTAGGGGATTAGAGAAGCTGAGTACCATGCATGGACACCCTCGTTGAATAGATGATCATCAGGGGGTCACATTTCAAAGGTCATGATATGCGAGACTGGGCAAAAGAACATGATATTGAATGGAGGTTCCATCTCCCCTGTAACCCACAAGCAGCAGCATTGGTAGAAAGGAAAAATGGAATATTAAAGCAGCAGATTAAGTAACTAATCAGCAAAACCACCTTGGGTGGGAGGACTAAAGAACTATTCAGGCTTTATTACATTTGAATGATCAACCAGTAGAACCTGCTGCCCCATAGGCCAGACTGGGGATACCTGCCTGGGACAACCAACACCATAATCTTATGGAAGTCACAGGAAGCTGACTCCTCCTGTCAGTCAGCCTCCTCCCTGACTCTCACCAGGAACTGATGCGCTATGCTGCTGAGGACACCAGGTCGCGTCACACCTGGGGAAGGCATTATCTACTGGAATTTGCAATGTGATGTGTCACCACAATGGGTGACTTACTTCCCATCCTGGGTCAGGTGGAACCACTCAGTCTCCCTGGGATCTGGTTGTCTTGCTACAAACCAGACCTGTTGAAACACACTACACGTGGCATGAAAGATCATTGAAAGAGGGGAGAAGGCGGGGGCCCTGGTCTGGCATATGCCCCACCGCCAGTCCATCTCCTCATGCCAGCAGGGCTGCTTCCCCCAGCTAATCTGGATGGTATATGGAACTGGGTCAAATTCCTAAATCTGCGGCCTCATGAACATCTAAGGGTCAGGCCACAAGTGTGATTCTTACAGAAGAAGACTTTCCCATACAAGTTCCTAGTAAATACCTGTCTTTTGTGGGGGGGGTGGTTACTATTTATTTATGACAAATATCCCACGTCCGTGATCTCCTCCAGTCAGAAGTTCTTTGAAATGACGCCATTGGCCTTGGCCAGTCAGAGGATGGAGTCATTGGACTCACCCATTCTGCGAATGGCCCCACAGATACCGTAGGTTTTGACTGGCCGTTGAACCTGCCTGTCACCTTATCAACCATTTCTGAGGCACATACATGTCCACGAACTCGCCGGCATTGTTCTGCACATTGAGGGCGCACCTGCTGCCACCACCACGAGCTCGAGTGCAGAAAGAAATATCTTTTTGACCTTAGAAGGCTGCTCCTGGGCTGTCTGGTCATGGGATGGGCACCTGATGGCAATACTTTTCTAGAGTGGGTCTGCTCGTGTGCCTGGCGAAGGAATCAGTCCAGCTGTTGGGCATGTGGGCAGCTGTCCCTCTCTAGCCCATCAGGATTGCCATAATGGGTGTCACCTTTCCAGGGAGGGGCTTGGAAGGCTGTAAAACATACGTTATGGAAGAACAAGCTGCACTAATACTCTTAATTCACCTGATATTACCCATACTGATCCAGCAACGTGGCCTGTAGCACACATTATCAGTAACCCTAGGCACAGGTCTTCTTTTCTGTCAATCACACTACACAGGCAACCCATCAAACTGCTGACTGGAAGAGTACCAAAAACACCACCATCAGAGCCATGGGTAGCTATGCTCAGATTTGGGATGAGTTCATGGGGCTCATCCAGGGTATGGACATTTGAGTACCCATTCATCTCTATGTTGGGAACAAAAAAATCACTCTAAACAGAACCAACCCAGTTGAACCAAGAATAAAGGACAGCGGTTAGTTTGGCATGACTGGTCGTGGTGCTACAACCTGGTTGTCCTGCTACAAACCAGACCTGTTGAAACACACTACACATGGCATGAAAGATCATTGAAAGAGGGGAGAAGGCGGGGGCCCTGGTCTGGCATATGCCCCACCACCAGTCCATCTCCTCGTGCCGGCTATTTAGTGGGTGGCCCCAAATGGGACCCAGTGGGTATGTGGCACAGAAAGAGGGGAGAAGGCGGGGGCCCTGGTCTGGCATATGCCCCACTGCCAGTCCATCTCCTCGTGCCAGCTATTTAGTGGGTGGCCCCAAATGGGACCCAGTGGGTGTGTGGCACAGGCCGTTGGCCATGGCTTCCACCTGGGTGGTTGGGCCACTGCACCCTGGGTTTTCCCTGGGCATAGGGGAGAATCCACCCCATGGTAACAAACATTGCCCACCCACTCCTCAAGGCAGGATGGGCATGTTCTGTTTTCTATTGTACAAACATTTGGCTGCTGTCTTTGTCCCCTTCACTGGCCTGGAGGACATTATAATGCGCATAGAAGCTCTTACTAGATTCACCCAGCAAGCCTTAAATGATAGCTGGCAAAGCCTGTCTTTATTGAACACTGAAATATCTCTAAGGAGAAAGGCTGTTCTCCAAAATAGGATGACCTTGGACTTTATTACTGCTTCCCATGGAGGCACCTGTGCCATTATCCAAACGGAGTGTTGTGTGTTCGTACCTGATAATGCAAATGTATTAAATCACATGAGGATACAAGTGAACATCCTGAGTGATCTGACCCCTAGTCTAGGGTACTTGATCAATCAGAGGTTTAGACCATGGGGCTCTTGGTGGGAAAAGTGGCTACTTATTTTGGGAATCATGATCTTAACCTCTGTTTTCTCTTGTGTGTGCCTATATTTTTGTTGTGGTATCTGCTTCCAGTCACCCAGATGGCTGCCAAATGAGCTGCCTCTGTGCTACTGAAACCCCTTGCTGACTGCTCAGAGCCCACTGCAGAAGAGGGGGACATGCAAGATTGTAAGAGTTGGCCACAGGGAAGTCATGGAGAGGCTGGGACCACTGGTTGTACCCAAGAGCAGGACCCAGCCTCCTCCCCCTCCCCTGTCCTTGGAATGTAGTTCCACCCACTGTGCACACCGTAGGAGCCATGGCCTCTATATAAACTTTTCAGATTCTGGTGGGTGGCAGGCACCAAGATCTACTCGTCTTGTGACGCCCAGACAAGCCTCATATGCAAGTTCCTTTGCTTATGAAAGCTGCTACCCACCCATGTGGAGTGGCCTGTTCCTTCCTTCAGCTTCCCCCTGCCCTCTGCAAAGAGGGACCACCTGGGAAGCTCTCGAGGTTTCACCCAACAGACTCCTTAAGGTGAAATTTATTTTCTACTTGATACTGTCCCCCTTTAGAATACTGGCTTTCTCCTTTTTGTAGAAAAATGGGAATTAAACAATACAACATCTTTAAATTCTCTTTCCTATTAATGAGCAGACTCCTCATCAGGACAGACTGCAGTTCCCCAAAGAGAAGGCGGAACAGAAAATGCTTGCTGAATTTCCTGTGTGTAGATTAGAGAACAGTCACTTGTGGGAGATTCATCCCCACAGCCATGGTTGCATTTGCTCTGTTCTCTCTTGTTTTGCACCTGTTCCTCCCTGAACAGGGTTCCTTGGGCCACTAGATAGATTCTTCTGGGATCAGAAGCAAAGTGAGAATTTGGTGCTTGAAAAGGATCAAATTCTTAATGAGCCTTATCAAACTTATTAACAAGAAACATGAGCTGTGCTTCTTGGGGACTCGGTGAAGAACTCTGAGTTGGCTCAAGGATGCATTTGTGAAGAGAAGTAACTCACAGAAACCAGAGGAGATTTTATTTCCAGCAAGTGTAACTTGGGGTGGAGGTATGACCATAGAAATGGAATCTTCAAGAGATACCAGGTGGCAAAATTTGCAGGAGATGCGAGAATATTCCTGCAGCTCCCCCTTCATCGGCTTAGAAGTTATTTTGTCCCGTGTGGGGATTCTTCAGCTGTTTCCATCTACAAATATGTTTCTAATATATAGTTATCTCTATCATTAGTCATAATTATTCCTCCAAATCAAATTAATCCTACCACTAAATAAATGTTTTAGTTGGCCAAGTTGTGTGTGAAACCTCACTGCTTTTAGGTTTATTGAACTCCTCAAGACCAGTGTGGGACAGACTGAATGGTCCATCAAGTAATCCTCTGGCAAGAGGGCTATAACCCCTATAGCCCCCAATCTGTTTAATTCAGTATAAGGACCTTGGTTTTTCCTCAACATGAATTAAAATTTCCATGAATTCTCAAGGTAATTAATTCAACCCTTTCTTCATTTTTCTTTTAACTTTAAAAATATGTGTGTGTGTATATATATATATAAACTTTAACAAAGAAGAATGAATAGGACAATGATTATCAACAACTTTGGCCCAGATTTATCAATTGTTAAAACATTTTAATTTTTTTCTCTCTATATAAATACATATTTTTTCATGAACTTCTTGGAAATAAATTGCAGATATTATGACATTTCACTCATAATATTAGCACTGATCTCTTATAAATTAAGATGTTTAGCTATCAACCACCATATCAGTATCACACAAAGACTTTAATAAGAATCACATGCGGTTGTTTAATATCTAGTCCATTTTCAAATTCCCCTAGTTGCCCTAAAAATGTGATACATGGGTTTTTTTTTCTTTCTAGGATCTAATCAAGTTTCAGGTTGTGCATTTAGTTTCTCTTAAATTAGAAAGTTTTCTTTCATCTTTTTACTTTGTTTATTTTCTACGTCAAAGAACTTTTTGAGGATCCAAGCTAGTTATCTTGTAGAATGTTGTTTATCTTGGCTTTGTCTGATTGTTTACTTATGATTAGAATCAAGGTAGACCTTTGTTTGGCAGAAATATTGCAAAGATGATTGTAGTAGATTAACTTATTGTCCAAAAAAATTTCACTACTCTTCCCTCGTCCTTGCCAACATTTCCTAGAAGAGCATATTTCCTACCCAAGTAGTGGGCTTGTTCTCTTGTTTTTTCTGAGATTAACATGAAAAAACATTTTATAGATCTCAGAAAATTGATTGATATATAGACCTGACCTGAAACTACAGCCTGGAGCCAAGCCTTGCCTGCATCAGCAGAATCTCAGCTAATCTGCAGATGTGTAAGCAAATAGTTTATTTGTTGTCTGCCCCTGAGATTTTATGGTTAAATGTTATACAAAAGAACTAAATGAGAATTGAATCATGTCAAATTTTCCTTTTAAGGTAGTAAGAAACCACATAACATGAGCTCTACCCCCTTAATTTTTTAAGATGCAGTATAGTATTATTAACTGTATTCACATTATTGTATAACAGATATCTAGAACTTTTACATCTTGCATAACTGAAACTCCACATTCATTGAAAAGCAACTCCTCGTTTTTTTTCTTGCCTTAGCACTTGGCAAACACCGTTCCACTTTCTGCTTCTATGAGTTTGACTACTTTAGACACCTCATGGAAATGAAATCATACATAACTTTAGCAGGAAAGCTTTCAGTTTTTCACTACTGAGTATGATGTTAGCTACAGGGTTTTCATACATGGTCTTTATCATGTTGAGATAACTTCCTTCTGTTCTTAGTTTGTTGAGTGTTTTTTTTTTTTTTTAGCTTTTTTTTTTATTATGTTATGTTGATCACCACACATTACATCATTAGTTTTTGATGTAGTGTTCCATGATTCATTATTTGCGTGTAACACCCAGTGCTCCATGTAGGAGTGTTTTTATCATGAAAGGGTGTTGAATTTTGTCAAATGCTTTTCACGCATCTATTGAGACAAGCATGTGATCTTTATCTTTCATTCTATTAATGTTGTATATTACACTGATTTTCATATGTTGAATCATCCTTGCATCCCAGGAATAATCCACTTGGTCGTGGTGGATGACCTTTTCAATGTGCTGTTGAATTTGATTTGCTAGTATTTTGTTGAGGATTTTTGTATCTATGTTCATCTAGATAATTGGTCTGTAGTTTTCTTTTTGGTGGTGAGTTTTTCTGGCTTTAGTATCTGGTAGCGCTGGCCTCATAAAATGAGTTTGAAGTACTCTCTGCTCTTCAGTCTTGAGGAGGAGCTTGAGAAGGATTGGTGATAATTTTTTTAAAGTTTGGTACATTTCACCAGCAAAGCTATCTGATCCTGCGTTTTTCCTTGTTGGGAGGCTTTTGATTACTGATTTCATATCATTACTAGTTACAGGTCTGTTCACATTTTCTGTGTCTTCATGATTCAGGCTTGATAGCTTGTATGTGTCTAGGAATTTATTCATTTCTTCTAAGTTTTCCAATTTGCTTATAGTAGTATAATAGTTCATAGTCATCTCTTATAATTCTTATTTCAGTGGCATCACTTTTGATGTCTCTTCTTTCATTTCTCATTTTATTTATTTGAGTCTTCTCTATTTTTTCTGAGTTAGTCTATTTAAAGTCAATTGCCAGTTTGGTTGATCTTTTCAAAAAAACAACTCTGAGTTTTGTCAATTTTTTTCTATTTCCACTCTGACCTTTATCATTTCCTTCTTTCTGATGACTTTGTGCTTAGTTTGTTCTTCTTTTTCTAGTTCCTTGAGGTATCAAGCTTGGTTTTTATCTGAGATCTTTCTTGGTTTTTTAATGAAGGCATTTATCACTATAAAGTCTCCTGTTTGTAGCCCTTTAGCTGCATCCCATGAGTTTTAGTATGCTCTGTTTTTGTTTTCATTTTTCTCAAGATAGTTTCTAATTTTTCTTTTGATTTCTTCTTTGACTCATTGCTTGCTCAAGAGTACATTGTTTGATTTCCAGATAATTTTGAGTTTTTCAGTTTTCCTCTTGTACTTGATTTCTAGTTTCGTTCCATCATGTTTGGAGAAGATGGTTGATATGATTCCAGTCTTTTACAAATTTGTTAAGACTTGTTTTATGACCTAACTTATGACCTATCCTGGAGAATGTTCAATGCACACTTGAGAAGAATGGGTATTCTGCTGCTGTTGTGTAGGATGTTCTGTATATATCTGTTAAGTCCATTTGGGCTATTGTGTTTTTCAAGTCCTTTGTTTCATTATTATCTTATGTCTGAATGTTGTATTTATTATTGAAAGTGGAGTGTTGAAATCTCCTACTATTATTGTGTTGCTGTGTATTTGTCCCATCAGTTTTGTTAATGCTTTCTACATATATTTGGGTGTTCTTATGTCTGTTGCACATATATTTATAATTGTTACATCTTTCTGGTGAATTAGCCCTTTTATCATTATATAGTGTCTTTTTTTGTCTCTTGTGACAGCTTTTGACTTAAATCTATTTTGTTGATATTCTCATTTTGTTCATGCATCATTTTCCTGAACTCATTGAGCATCTTTATTATGGATATTTTACATTCTTTGTCAGGTAATTCATTTACCTCCCTTTCTTTATGGCCATTTTCTGGAGATTTATTCTGTTCCTTTGATTGGGCTATGCTTTCCTTTTTTGTCATATGCCTTGTAACTTTATGTGGTGATCCATCCTTTTGGAAAAATAGTCACCTCTCCTAGTTTTTATGGACTGGCTTTGTATAGTGAAAGACTGTCACTGATCTACCTAGTTAGAAATTCTGGGGGTCTCTCATACCTTTTGATGGAGGTGTCTTCTCTGGACTTAGGCATGTAAATTCACAATTAGAGAGGTTTTTTTGTCACTATCTTTTTTCCAGGAGTTTGCTATCTCTTGCCTCCTTCTGGTATTTATCTGTTGTACTGCAGTTTTCTGGAGTGACTGTAAACTGCTCAGTCTTTCTCTGTTTTCAGTGTCCCCTAGGTTTCTAGAGAATGCCAGACCCTGTCAGTGTTCTGAGTCCATTGTCTTGAAACTAGTCCCTTGGGCAGCTCCTGGAAAAACTAGACATTAGACAAAAGCTCCACTCTTCTCTTTCCTCATCAAGGGGAGTTTTGTTAGCCTCTGTCTGCTTTACTGTGTCCTCTGGAGCAATAGCAAGCTCCTCAGCTCCCTTTTGCTTTCTGTGGCTCCCAGGAATGCAGGATATGCTGAGTTTTGTCAGCATTCTGAGACAGGTGAGAAAGAAATAAGACCCTCAGGCAGTTCCCCCCAAAAGTCAGAATGTTGGATGCATGCTCCAACTCTTTCCCTCCCCTGGGAGAAGCCAGGAATTGGGGGTTTTGGCCAGCTTGTTCCACGTTGAAGAGGGGAGAGACTCTACTGAGTGAGTGTGTGTTAGTTCACATCATTGCCTTTGTTTTCAGTGGCATGCAACCTGAACATTTTACTGTCAGAACTTGGATTCAGGCAAGAAAGAATGTAGTCCCTTAGGAAGATGCCCCCCTCCTCTCCACCAAGCATCTGAACCCTGGACATGTGTTTCATCTCCCCTGAGAGATGCTGGAAGTGGAAGTTTTCACTGATTGCTTCTGCTGAGATGTGGGGAGGGACTAAGGTGAGTGAGTAACATGGATTTTCCTGCTGGCTTTGATGTGCTGGTTTCATCCTTGCCTAGGGTGTAGGAGCCTCTTAACTGGTTTCTAGATTTCTCACAAAAGGAGTTGCTCCATGTATTATTGTTGAACCTGGGCCTCTGTGGGGAAGGAAGTTCTGAGGCTTCTTACTCTACTATCTTGCTGATGTCACTCTGTTTACTTTTTCCATGATTTGACACCAATTTTCTCACTATTGATGGTGCCAAATTTAATCATTTGATACAGGTAATGATCAATAAACTCTTCATTATAAAGAGATACTTTCTACTTTGTAAATGATAAGTCATCTGTAGGGTGATATTTTGAGATTGTGTGAATATCCTCTTTCTCAGAAATCTTTAATTCAATAGTGCTAACATTTGTTGGTGATCTTTGCCTGAATCAATTATTACATAAGGGTTCTGCTATGGACTGAATGGTTGCATCTCCCCTAAATCCCCAAAAAGGAATATGTTAAATCCCTAATCCCCAGGGTAATGGTATTTAGACATGGTGCCTTTGGGAGTTAATTAGGTCATGAGGGTAGAACCCCTATAATGGGATTAATGCCCTTATAAAAAAGAGGAATAGGCAGGAGATCTCTCTTTCTCTGCTTGCACATACCAAGGAAAGGCCCCGTGAGGACATAACCAGGAGGAGGTGCCCTCACCAAGGACTCAAGCATGCTGCCATCCTGATTTCAGACTTCCAGAACCATGAGAAATAAATGCTGCTTGCTTAAGCCACCCAGTCTATGGTATTTGGTACAGTGGCCTGAGCTAAGAGACTCGGACCATCCTTACAATGCTGTTTGTAGTTCTTAAAAATGATAAGGCTGATGCCATTTGCACCTCTGATTCCCCCAAGAAAGAAAAATTAGATTTATGTATATATTTGTACACTCTGGGGAAGAGAAAGTACCTTGATCAGGAAGATGAAATAACCTCAAATATCATTAATCTTTCTGTGTTTTTCTGGGGTTGGGAGCTCTGTTTGAGTCCTGATTCCAAGATAGAGAAAGGGGCTGCGGAGCTGTGGTTATGTCTTCAGAATGATTCTAGGGTATTTTCACGCTATCCCTGAGCTGAGCTCACATTTTGGCATGTTTAATAAAAGGAGGGGTTATTACTTAAAGACAACTTAAGAAATTCACAAATAGAGTGTTGGTTAAATTATGGTGTATTCATTGATGGGAATACCATGCAGCCATCAATGTTGTAGATAAATATTTGATACCATAGAAAGATGTCTTTATTATATTAAACAGTAGGTCACTGAATAATATACATTCTGAAGAAAGAAATGCATGTCTGCATGCAGTGAAGTTACATTACACAAGATTAAGTCATTTGTTAATCAGGAGGTTACTTAGAGTCAAAATGCTGCTTAGAAGTACTTTAATTCATCCATAAAGAATAATACATACGGTTTTATGTAGACACAAACCACCCAGGGACTCTTGTTCATTTTGAAATTTGGGAACCACGGGGTTAGACTAAAGGAAAGAGCTAAAGGAAAGGCCTATATGAAGATATTTGAGAACTTGAACCATTCTGTCTTTAAAGTAACTATCAGATCCCTAGAAATGAATGGGAGATGGGTGGGTTGAGAATCAGGAAGTGTTACACTTCTCTGTTTTTATTATTAAGCCTCTAAACATTAATTGGATTAAATAGAACAGTTGGCTGTTGTGAGAATTGAATGAAGTAGTAGAGATCCATCTTGGGAAAGGCAACAGATAGCTAGGTCCTAAAGTCTGTGCACAAGTTAAATGTGTGAATGATTCGATTTGTAGTATGCTGGGGTGTGGGTGTGTGTGTGTGTTAAATTCTGGAAAGAAATGTACCAAAAGTCTTAACAATGATTAATTATTTTTAGGCAGTAGTATATTTTGAGTCATTTTTATATCCTTTATATCTTTTTATAATATTTTCTAAATTTTCTACACTGAATATTTATTACTATGATGATTTGTTTTGCTTTTTTACATGTGTGTGTGCATATTTAATAAACTTCATTTTTTAGAGCAGTTTTAAGTACACAGCAAAATTGAGTGGAAGGTACAGAGAGTTCCCATATATCTCCTGATCCCACTCATGCACTGCTTCCACCATTATCTCTACTCCTCATGTTACAACTGTTGAACTTATGCTGTCACATCATTATTACTCAAAGTCTATTGTTTACATTAGGGTTTAGGGTTCAATCTTGGTGCTGTAAGTTATATATATTAAAAAAAAAAAGGACTGTGTTTTTTTTTTTCCCCCTAAGTCAAAGTTTCAGTCCTGAGTGAATCTAGGTGGTCAGCAGGACTTGCAACAAAAATTGCTTTTCTCCTGTTGGGTCCCAAGAAGGATTCACAGATCACATGTTCACAGGCTGTAGGCAGGCTGCCTTGGGTAAAGGGCAGGACAGCCTTCACTATAGTCACCCTGTGGGGCCTCAGCAATGGGTAGCACTCGAGGTCATGCTATAGGGAAAGGGAAGAGGAATAAACTAGTTAAGATTAAATACTGTTCATCCTAAATTGCTTTCTATGATATAAACAATCCTGAAGTGATGGTGTTTCCTCCTATCCAAACTAAGTGTAATTTAACGCCTTCACTATAACTGAATCAGAATCTTCTGAGTTCAGATTGCAGTTCCCAAAGGAGTGTCAAAATGCAATATAATTTATCAGAATTTCCAAAATTAGCTTTCCATGGTGGTTATTAAAATAAAGACCTCTGTTTGTGGTCCAACTTGTGGGTTGTCTTTTCACATTAAAGATCCTTTTTGTACCACTGGCCTTATAATTATACTGATTTACAAGCTATATTTAAATCATATATGTGGATATAAAATAATATGAAGGAGTAATAAAACAATTCTTTATGAAAAATAATAGCACTGGGAATCCTTTCTGTAGATGGTAAATAAGCCATACTTAAAACTCAATTCGAACATGGGTTAGATTACAGGTAATTGTCAGAAACAATAAATAACATAAATAACATTTTACTGGGCACCAGTTATGCACCAGGCATTACATTAGATGCTTCACAACTCCCTTAATCCTGTATGGTGGGCAATTTTTCTTAAAACCATTTTATAGATAAGGAAACTGAGGCTCAGAGAGTTTAGGAGTCTTGGCCAAGGCTATTAAGCCTATCAATAACAGGGCCAGGACCCCAAAGTTCATACTCCATCTGTTCTTGAAATACAATCTTCCATTTTCAGAGAACAACGAGGGCTCGGGGAGCCCCCAGATGTCAGCATTTGGGGAGATGTTTTAATGACGAAGTCAAGAAATGGGAAGCGTCTTTGAATATACTACAGCTGAAATGAAAATGGCAAGATGGCAGCAGTAAGGAAGGGGGTCAGAAAGTGAAGGGAGAGCAGTATAAACAGAGGACAGCAGCGTGTGCACAGGGATGGGACACGACAATGTGAAGGGGGAATTCAAGAAATGCTTGACACGTAGATGGATGAAAGGCAAGGCTCTGTGCTGTTTATGGGAGAGAAGTCTACTGTATAGGGCCATACAGGGGGTTGCACTGGGGGAGGGTAGCAGCAAGTTGGAAATGTAGAAGCTGGCTGACTTTCAGTTTAGCAACTGCGGTGAGAGTAACTGGGTTTCCCAGGCTTTCTGGGCATTGGCTAATTTGGATATTCTGTGGGGTCTGGGGCATAGATTCCATCCTTCCTTGTTTGATACAACCGGTCCTTGGGGAAGTTGGGGTATTTACTTAGTGGTCCTGGGGAGTAGGAGTCTGCTAAGGAAGTGGTTGGGGTGGGCTTAGCAAATTGCTTGGGGAAAAAAAAGGAAACGGAAAGTTTTTAGCCATGACTGCAATGCCAAGTCAAGTCGGCACTTGTGAAATATTATATTGCGCTGTAACGATGGTTGAAGTGTTGGAGCTTGAACCTGCAGGTTTTCTACACTCTTTCTGCCTTTGAATTTTACATGGATGTGGGGGCATCAAGACCCTCTGTGATAAGGAGATATGGCTAATCTCTTCTTTTTTTGAATTCCAAACTTTTTCTAACTGCTCCATTTTTTTTTTTTAAAGATTTTATTTATTTGTTTGACAGAGAGAGACACAGCGAGAGAGGGAACACCAGCAGAGGGAGTGGGAGAGGGAGAAGCAGGCTTCCCGCGGAGCAGGGAGCCCGATGTGGGACTCGATCCCAGGACCCTGGGATCATGACCTGAGCCGAAGGCAGACGCTTAACGACTGAGCCACCCAGGTGCCCCCTAACTGCTCCATTTTTATCAGTAATACCTCACTCTGTCAGTCTACCAGAGGAGAAGTCCCTGCTTCTGTAGCTGCCTGCATCCTCCTCGAGAATGTATTCATGCCTTTCCAGTCCTACAGCTGCCCTCTTAGCTCAAGCCTGGATTCTCTCCCATCATAATTTTAGCAGCTCTTTAAGCCTTTTCCCTTCTTCCAGTTCCAGCAAAGTATGGCCTTCAGACGAAACGCAGGCCGTTGCCTGCTTTTGTGAATAAAGCTTTACTGGAACATGTAATTTATATTATAAATAAACATCCACATTTATTTATGTATTCTCTCTGGTTGATCTTACATTACAGAGCAGAGTAGAGCAGTTGTAGAAGATGAAATGGCCTGCAAACCCTAAAACATTTATTCTCTGCCCTTACAGAAAAAGTTGCCAACTCCTGTGTAGACTAGAAGACACATACCCCATTTCAAATTCTGATGATGTCACTCTAGGAGGTAAGAAGGGGAGAGGAAGGAACTGACATTTGTTGAGCACTCCATGCACACTCCGTGCCGGGCACTTGGCATAAGTCAAACCCAGGTCTACAAACTCAGGGGAGTAAGAACCGTAACTTCTCTCATCTTTTCTGAAACTTCATGGAATTTCTATTATGAAATCCCATCTGGGGCACCTGGGTGGCTCAGCTGGTTAAGTGTCTGCCTTAGGTTCTGGTCATTCCAGGGTCCTGGAATCGAGCCCCATGTCTCTGGCTCCCTGCTTCTTCCTCTGCCCCTCCCCGCGTGCATGCGCTCACTCTCTCTCACTCGCTCATTCTCTCTCAAATAAATAAATAAAATCTTTAAAAAAAAATAAAAAAAGAAATCCCGTCCTGTGGATATTAGGGGACTTAATCTCTGTGCTTCAGTCTTGCCCTCTCTTTACCTGTGCTCTGGGCGGGGATGAGGGTACAGTGCCTGCCGAGATGTCAGATGGGCTGGGCTGCCTCTGGTCACTGTCATCAATGTCATCGCTGTCACTCCTGCCGGGTAATTGTCATCCACTCATGGAGGTCTTGCTGCCACTGTTCTTGTTCCCATTAGGAAGGCCACTTTGGATATGCTTTTCTTTGCATCTTTTCTGACACTCTGGGATTGACAGACATTGTGATAAATCTCTTACGGGATGCTGGGCTTACAGGACCTCTGAGAGGTTGTGGGAGGCCTCATCTGCTTCCGTGCCCTGGTAGGGGCATGAGATGCCTCCATTGCTTCTTGGCCATAGGCCTCCTCTGCTCTCAAATCCCATAAGCCCATCCAGTGATTGCCTCCATTCCCCGGTGTTCAGCCTGGGCTGGGTTCCTGTAGAAGGTTCTAGTTTCCCAGAGCTGCAAAATTTAGTCAATTTTATCTTCCCTTCTACCTTCCCTTCATTGCCCAACTTGGAGGACTTTGTCTAATTCAGAACTGAGGCATCAGGGGTGGGAAAAAGGAAAGTTTCTTCCTACTCATCACACTTGTTTCTAGATTGATGATAGATACACATGACTTCTTTTCATTCCTTGCTGAACTTTAGATTCCTGAAACTCAAAACCCAAGAGTTGACTCCTGTTTGCTGTCTCATGCCTTCCTTGAGGCAATGTACCCCAGGCTGACAAGAACTTGCAATAACACAGGGAAAAGCCATGGGTTAATATCTCACCATAGTCTCATCCCCCATCATCCTCCCCCACCCCTACACATTATCTTATTTGGTCCTAACAATAGTGCTGACAGGCAGAGATTTTTGCTTCCATTATATAGATGAGAAAATAGATTCAGATGAATTAAGTGGTTGAGTAAAAACATGAATTCGTGTCTGATGGCCCCCAAATGAGTATTCTTCCTCTTCTATTACACTGCACCATGAATTTTATGCTAAAGTTTGGCCCTAACATCTCTATTCTTCTGCCTTATTTAAAGTCTACTCTGTAGATTACTCATCTTATTACTCCCTTTATTGTAATGATTTCATAGCTTATTGGACTCTATGTATTATGAAATCTCTAGTCAAAAATATAAACTAAGTCACTGTACATTTTCATTTATTCATTTAGTTATGGAACAAATATTCATTGGTCCATTGAGTGCAAAGCAGCACAGCAAGCACCGCGACTCTAGGATTTCAATCCTCATCCTAGGGGATGTAATATAGGATGGGGTAAAGACATTCAAATAGTCTTCACTCATACAAGATATATTATTAACAGAGTTAAATCAATGTGCAAGAAATTTGCTGTGGTTCCACAGAAGAATATTTAATTTGCCAGGTGGCGGATCAAGGAAGGCTTCACAGATGAAGCAATATCTGAATTGGATCTTAGAAGATGGGTAAAACTTTGAATGTGTGGGTAAGTAAGTTATGGGGGAGTCTCAAGCTACCGCCTAAGCAGAGGCACAAATTCAAAGAACGTGGTCTATTCCTGGTATTTGGACTGGCAAACAGATTGGCATGTCAAATCACACAGTGAATGGATGGATAGAGTAGGATACAGACCTCTAGATATATATTAGGACCTGAGAAGGAAGAACTTTTAATGACCCACCAAGAAGCTTGAGTATTATTTCCAGGTAATAGGAAATCACCACTGACTTCTAAAGAGGGGAGTGCGATAGTGTAACCTGAAATCAATATATTTGGTAACTCTGGCATGTAATTTGTCAGGGAAGAGAAAGAGGTGCGAATCTTTGGTTAAAATTCACATTCTAATTATGTGTATATTTGAGTCCATTGTCCACATTACTCATCTTTTTAATTAACACGGGCAAAAACCAGTTGACTTGTGGGTGTGAGACCATGGTTCAGTAGAGATCCTGACTCTTGCCTGTTTGGATGTCCCCTGTAGACTCTGTGCTCATTAGTCCAGAGGTGTTAGTTCTTCAGTTCCTTTTATAAGCATCTTGTTATTTTGTCATTGGATAATAATGGATGTGTCAGAATAAATATGTCTCAACTGCCTGAGAAATGCTTACCTGCCATAGAATGCAATGACATAATTTTTGAGGTGATATACACCTTTCTTGTGAAGCCTAAGCTTGTTACCAAGGTCTGACTTTTGACTGTATATAGTTTTTCTCGTAAAGAATGGAATACATCCTGTTAACTCTTAATTTGCCCTTCCCAGTTTTCTGAAACCTTCTGTCACAGTATGTATAAAGCTCAGGAACAGTCGGTGCATTCTGGAGCACAGTTACAAAGTGTTAATCTGTTTTCACTGTAGGAGGAACAGACAGAAAAGGAATAGATTAAGTGCAAAAATGATCCATCTCTACCTCTAACTTCACCATGTAAAACTGGAAGGAATATGTTTCTTTACTCTGAGCCCTATAAAGCATTTGGATTTATTTATTGGTTCATTTGATTGGCTGATAGGTCAGAAAATATGTGCCGTATACCTTATGCTAGGTGCTGGATTGAAAGGTAGGATAAGGAGAGATTATAAGGCTCAATCCAAGGAACACATAATTGAACCTTGGATCGCATGCTACATATATCAGCTAACCAACAACAACACAATCTTCCACTACATCTAATTAGCGTACATTTCAGTACCAGGTGCTGTGGAAGATACAAAAATATGTCAAACTAGGCATATCCAAGTGAATGAAAAAAAAAATCCAGTGAATGTTCACTACTCACATAAGTAGTAACAGAAAGTAGACCTACAATAGTATTTAAGAGGTCAGAACAGTGAAGCTTTCTATGGACTTGGTCGATCAGGGAATGTCTGTGAAGGACGTGGTAGGACTTGGCCCATGTTGACACGATGCCTCCGACTTCACTCCCTCATCTTCAGTCATAAACAATGTCAATCCATTGAAACTACTGTTTGAACAGTGGTCTGAGATTGTTAAAAAAATATAAGAAATATTTTATAATTGGTATTGAGTTATACTCCAATTAGTTATTAAATGAAGACAATTTCCCAGAAGTTCTTTTAGAGATGAGAAAATTAGTTATGGGTGAGCGTAGTCCATTAATTATTTCACGTACCTGAAGACCTCCAGGGAATGCCATGGCTTCACAATGTAGCCCCAGAGTGTTAAATTTTGCATTTGATTCCCTGCATTTGTGAAGATGAGTAAAATTGGATGATTCCCTGTCGAATATGCATCTGAAGCAGTTACTGTGTGTTTGTTTATTTCCCTAGAGAGCAAGAATTCTGTAACATCCTGCTTTTAGTCAAATTATGCCTCTTTCTCCCCAAAGATCTTCACATGCAAGTAGGTTAGATAAACTGTAGGAGTTCATTGTGACAGGCCTCTGGGAATAGAGAAATATTCCTATATTGCTTTAAAGATTATTTTAAATTATAGAATATTTCAAACATGCAGAACAACATAGAAAATAATGTAATAAAGACCATGCACCCTTTATCTAGGTATAATAGATGTTAAACATATCGCCATTTTTTTTTTTTGCTTCATATTTCTCTCTCCTTTTAAAGAGATAGAATAATTATCAATACAGCTAATGCATCCGCCCTGCATCACTTCATTTTTTCTGGCTCCAGAAGTAATTGCTATTCCGAAAGACCGTATCATTTCCATGAATACTTACATTTTTTATGTCTATGTAGCTCTCAAGGAACAAGGTGTACTGTTATTTTTGTGCCTTATGATTTTACATAAATGACATCAGAGTGTATGTATCACTACACCTTGCTCTTTGCACCAGCAATTAGGTTCTTGAGACTGTCCCATACCGATGCATGTAAGCCTAGTATATTCACTTGAACTGTTGTGTCATGTTTCATTGTCTAAGTTACTCCAGGCCTATTTAGGCTCTTTCCATTTGTTTTCTGTCATTAAGGCTGCTTTTGCACATGTGCATACCTCTTCGGGAAGAATACCTAAAAGTGAAATTGCTATGTCGTAACTTTGTGTAGACTCTGCTGCCAAAAGTCAGCCAACTTGTGTTGGCTCCAAGACAGAAGTTCATTTCTTGCTCATGTAATAACCCAGAGCAGATGCTTATGTCAGTGGGTGATCTCCTCAGTGAGGGGACTCAGGGACTCAGCCTCCTTCCACCTGGGTCTCCCACTACCACTGGGCTCTTTGTGGATGGCATGCAGCTGGGGGAAGTAGAAAGAATATGGAGAAGGCACATTCACCCTCCAGAGAGCTCTAGGTTGGAGTTGGCACAAACCACTTCTACTCTTCCTGGAGGAATAACTGATTTGTTATTTACGAGTGTTCGGTGGGCAGTTATCCTTGCTATAAAAGTCACTCATAGCAGGGGGTATCTTTTGTCCCTTGCCCTGGAAAACTTCCAGGTCAGCTTCTACACACTGGCCTGGATTATTATTTTTTTTACGTGTCTTTTAATTTTTGTTTGTTGTTTACTGAAGTATGATTGACATACAATATCTTAGTAGTTTCAGATGTACATCATAATAATTTGATATTTTTATACTTTGTGAAATGTTCCCCACAAGTCTAGTTACCATCTGTAACTACACGCAGTTATTACAATATTGTTTACCATATTCTCTATGCTGTAGATTACATCCCCATGACTTATTTACCTTATAATTGGAAATTTGTACCGTTTAATCCCCTTCACCAATTTCCTCTGTCCTTCCCCCTGGCTCTGGTAACCAGGAATTTGTTTCCTGTATCCATGATTCTGTTTCTGTTTTGTTTTGTTTGTTCATTTGTTTTGTTTTTTAGATTCCACATAGAAGTGAAATCATACTTGTCTATTTGTCTTTTCAGTCTGAATCCAGACCACCCTGAACACAGCTGATCTCATTTGGCCTGGATTATTATGGATGATAAAATTGCCCTAGATTTCCTCCTTGGGGGCCAAGGTGGAGTATGTGCAATTACAAATACGTTGTGCTGTACCTGGATTAATACCTCAGACGAAATGGAGAGTCACACCAAAGCTTAGGGAGAAATCAACCTTGCTTTCTAAGGTAGACCCTGAAGGTTGATGGGGTTTGTTCAGTTGGTTGGCTCTGGGACCTGGGGGTAGGGAGGCATGGCTGAGGTCACTCCTGTAGGTTGGCCTCATCCTGCTGCTTAGAATCTGTTGAGAGTAAAATGCAGTAAAAGACAAATGGGCAGCTTCAGTCCCAGCCTCAGTTAGTAAGGTTTATCAGAGTGACTGAATGAAAGATATACTCAGAAAAATTTGCCAAAAGCCTAGATGATGTAGAAAGGAGGGATTGATGTTATTAGTAGTTAATCATCTATGGGTGTCGGACACTTCTGTCCAACCTGCAGAGGGACTGACTCTCTTTATTCTGAGTGATCTTGAGTCGTTTCCTGACAATCATGATTGTCTTCCAAGGGCAGTCGTGCTTATTATCTATTAGAAAAGAACCAGATTCCCTAAGCTCAGGGTTCTTCTCCTGTAACTCAACCCCCTGCATGTGCAGGTGTCAGCTTGTCCTCTTTAAATATCCCTCTGGAAACTAGGGCTAGGGGAGCCATCACAAGAAAATGCTGGTGCTACTGTTATTGCTGTGAGTAATAAAGGCCTTTGTCTCTGAGCCAGGAATCTCTTGTCTTCTGCCGGCATTCATGACACTGTGACAGGTTAATTTGTTAGCTTACAAGGTGAGAAAAAAAATCTCAGCTTCTTTGAAATTCTTGCCAATGAGAAAATAAAGATAACACCACTTGGGTGATCTTGGGCAAGGCACCTACCCACTGTGGGTCTGTTATTCCATGTCTTTTATTTTTTATTAACATATAATGTATTATTTGTTTCAGGGGTACAGGTCTGTGGTTCATCAGTCTTACACAATTCACAGCGCTCGCCATAGCACATACCCTCCCCAATGTCCATCACCCAGCCACCCCATCCTTCCCAACCCTCTCCACTCCAGTAACCCTGTTTGTCCATATCTTTTATAAGTAAAAAGATTTGAATAAGACCACACTGCTGTTAAGGCCCTTGAGAATCTGAGGAGCTATGGTTCTCTGATTCTATGGGGCAATGTCTTAGTTCTTTGCTCAGCGTAAGCCCACTGGAATGGGTTTTCAAGAGGTGCTTATTTATGCTATCAATCCCTTTGGCTACTTTTCCTTGGCACTTCACATTTTATGCTCCTCTGTCTTTACACCTTACACCTGCACTTCTAAGGCAGTAAGTAAATGGTAAATTCCTCAGAAGAAATTTGAGAAACCATGATTTGGAAAAGGACAGTACCATAGTATAATCCATAGAAGGTATTTTAAATCTCTAATTTAGTTAGTGATTTGAGGAAAATCCATGTTTGGTATGGCCTCTATTTTAGCAGACAGCAAATCAAGACAGCTCTGCCCATGCTGGCTTGTCTGAGGAGCGTCAAGACATTAGCATCTGCATTTTCTTGCTCTACAAGAGGAATAGAGAGGTCAGGAAGCTAAGCAAAGGGCACTAACTCAAGAGACTTAACTTTAGGTACCCTTCTTTGTTTTGAATATCAAATCAGTTGTCTTTTCTGTTGTCGTGAAAGTTTTTCACTGGTGAACTTGGTTGCTAACGATATTTTTCCCTGTGGAACTCTGTAAGGCTTGACTGGAGGGTAGAGAGCGAGTGAGAGTCCAAAGTGGAAAAGTGACCAGAATCCTGAGGCATGGCTGTGACTGAGGCATTTACTCTTTGCCCCTCAAATTATTCTTTATTCTCAAGAGCCATTGCTCACATACATGACCGGGGGCAGTGAAGAGGGCTTGCTGGACAGGGTAGAGGCCTACGCTGGGAGGGGAGTCAGAAGCGCACTGCCAAGAGGACCGCTTGCAGCCTGGGAGGCAGCCCCCATGTGGTGGAGCTCACTCTCCTGCTCAGCCCCCTCATCGGTTCATTCAAGCCATGGACCTCAGGGCCTGTGAAGCAACACTTGCTTGTTCGCTCAGGCTCCTTTTTCTGGAACATAGACGAGCACTGGGCATACAGACACCTTTTCTATCTCTAAGGCCAGTGCTGGGAAGACTGTCTTGTAGCTCGTGGTCCTGCAGTCTTTCACTCTGGAGCATTGCATGTATGTCTCCTCAGAAAACTACCCAATCCCCATAAACTCTACGATGCTCTTAAATATTCTCGAGGGGCTGCTGCTACCTTTGCACGTGTATTTTTTCCCCACTGAGGTATGTTTTCCTCTGCATTTTTCAGGCTTGCAATACTCTCACTTTAAAAAAAAAAAAAAAAAAAAGAGGAAAGATCTGTTATCGAGGGAACTTGCTTTTTTGTTATTAAGACCCTGAACCACAAGGGTGTCTGATTAAATTAACCACAAGTTTCAGAGCACAAGCAATACCCTGTTTAATCTTCAATTTTCTTATTCATACAGGAGTGATAGAAACGCTTTTCTCCCTTCCTATTACATCGGGGTCCCTTGGCACAAGAGATACTTCCTGTGGCTGGCTCTGCAGACACGTGTCTCATAAATGAGAGTCAGAATACATCAGTGTTATAGATCTTTGAGGACATTTGTTACCTATAAAATAAGATATGAGAGGGAGGAGGAATATATTCTGGGTAGAAGAAAATATTTCATATTTTCATAATCATATTTTCTCAGAACTATAGTGTATCCAAATATCCAGTACGTGAAGAGGGACCATTATGTCTGCTTTTTTTTTCCTTCCGTCCTCACTTGACTGTGTTTTTCCTTACCTGTCTTATCTTTTCATTTTAGTTCTGCACTTCACCTTGTCCTTCTCTCGTATCCCCTCCTCTCTGAATTTATTAATCAAGTAATCCGTCTTTACCACATAGGCGGTGCCACCACCACAAATCTGCACCTTCTCAGGCTGACTATGAAGTAAAGCTCTTTGAGCAACCTCAGAATGGTGACTGGTTGCATAAAGTAGATTATGCCTGTCTGGAGTACCCTGGAAATTGTTGTATTCTACTTATTACCTGTCTTTGAAATGAAAATATCAAGATAGTTTATCCTTGAAAAGCTCCTCTCCAGACGATGAGGTTGAAAACTTAATAGTATCATGAATTCAGTTTAAAACAACAATCTATTTATTCAGGATACTCTCTGCCCAATACTATTCCTTGGAAATGTCCTTAATAACACTATATATTTTAGTATTGTTTTTATTACCCTAATTTATTGAGGCCAAGGTGTACTTGAGATGGGGAGAGGCAGGAAGGCAGGGAGGGAAAGCAGGAGAGAGAGACAGAGAAAAAAATCTGTCTGAAGATGGAAGTGTTTCAGAAGTGTGATTTGCTCTTTGCTTTTTGTCTGTCTTTCTCAGATACACTCTACCTTAGTGAAGGAGTCATCCATTACTTTGATGATTCCACTTTATATCCTCTAACACTAAGACTTGAAGATTGTTAGATTTAAAGCTGCTCACTTATTTCTTTCTTCTCAGAGGAGTGGTCAGAAGTGCAAACAAAAATGGACTCCATTTCTTACAGCTGACCCTGTATTTCCACTAGTGGTTTTCAGCTGGGGCAGGTCTCTCTTACTTGCAGTGTCTAGTGACATTTTTGGTGGTCACAGCTTTGTGCAGGGGGCTGTTACTGGCACCTCATTGGTAGAGAAGGAGAGGTTACTAGATATCTTACAGTGTAGAGTACAGCTCTCCTAACAAGGAATGATCAGATCCTAATGTCACTCGTGCTGAGATTGAGAAACCCTGATTTGCACTAACCAGACTCAGAAGCAAATGGTGGAGGTGGGTGACCTAGAAGAGAAGACAGGAAGGAAATCAAAATAAATGGAGAATTACTGCAGGCTCAATAGCCCCATTTGTGTATGTTATTTCTTTCAGTTACTCCTCATAAAACTACCAGAAAAAAAAAAGTATAATTGTTCTTGCTTTTATATTTTCTTCAGTCAAAGGGGGACCCCAAGACTCAGAGAAGTTAAGTGACATGCTTTGAATCACTTGACACAAGTGTGATTCTGAAGCCCATGACGGAGACAATATTCCATTGAGGTCTCCGACTAGAGAGAATGGAAGTTGGACCGGTACGTTTAGCCAATAGATTTATACATATGGATGCTCATTTTATATCAAATAACCAAATGACTGTGCATTTCTAGGATGGTTTTAATTTTAAGTACTTGGAAGACTTTGATTTGTATCTTGGTTTTGTTTGGAAAAATCTGGCCATTCCTCCTATTCTATGCTTTTTTTTTTTTTTAATCATACTGAAGAAACTTCACTAATCACACAGACCTTAGGCTATGGTATGTGATATATAACATAAGGGTCTAGACAAAGGACGATGTGCCATTGTTCATGAATTAAGAGCACATATACAACAGATGCTCCAGAGGTGAGGCTTTAGCTAGGAAAGAATAAGTTCCTGAACTGAAAGTGATTGGACATAAAATGTCTTACCGAAAGGACTGGATCATCTTTTTCTCTGGCTATCTTGAAGAAGAAGATAGATTTTCATTCATTGGAACAATTTAGTACTTTCTTCCTTGGATATCCCTGTAAAGAATTAGTTTTTCTCTCTATGGCTACATTTTTGATCAAAAGAAAAGAGTGGGATAAAAAAATTTCCATCAAAATTCAGCCTCTTTGGGCACAATTAAGCATAAATGACAAGTAGATGGTGGGACATCATTCCTTCTCCTGGACCTCTGAACTTCTAGAATAGAATACTCAGGAGTAGAGCCTGGTGATTTATCATTTTCTATGAGGTCCACAGGAGATTTTATTTTAGTAATCCCAGTGCTCTGAATTCAGTACTATGTCATAATTACTTCCTGTTGTTGATGGTTATCTTGGTAGTTGCCCAACCCACCAGCTCTTGGGCAACATGGACCCTAATCCCAATCTCCGTTTGTTAGATTTTTAAAAGGGTTGTGTCCTCAAATGTGATGAGTAGAAATGGCTGTGAATAACTTTTAAAAGCATCAAGCTATTGCTATAGGAGAAGAGTGTGTTTCATAATAGGGCTTTAAAATTCTGAACCTTCAACCTCTCTGCGTCGCAGGCTCTTAATCTGGAAAATGGAGATGACAGTAAAGTCCTTACTTCTTTTATGACTTTAAAGATAAAATGAGGTAATATATAAAAGTACTTAGTAAACTGGGAAAAAAAGTAAGATATTGTTGGTGTATTTTTTACCATTTTTTTTAAAGATTTAATTATTTATTTATTTATTTGATAGAGAAAGACATGGCGAGAGAGGGAACACAAGCAGGGGGGAGTGGGAAAGGGAGAAGCTGGCTTCTTGTGGAGCAGGGAGCCCGATGCGGGGCTCGATCTCAGGACCCTGGGATCATGACCTGAGCCGAAGACAGACGCTTAATGACTGAGCCACCCAGGCACCCCTATTTTTTACCATTTGACACTTTGTTATACTTATTGTTTTTGACAACTTGGGTCTTTGAACTTCACCTTTAGTTTTAGAGAGTCATTTTAAATCTATACGTGTTTTAAACAAAATTCCTTACCTGATGTATGAATCCCTCTACAGAAGAGATCTCAAACTCTAAGTATATGGACCTTAATCAGGCCCATGGACATGTGTTGTTCAGCTCACCCAGTGTTTAAATATTTAAAAAAAAAAAAAATCAGTTACCAATACTTAAAAATCAAGAGATTTCTTATAAGAGTTTGGAATTCTTATTTCCATTGAGAAACCAGAACTCTTAACCTGCGTACCATCAGGGCAGCAATCCGTTCCTGCCAAGTAACCTTGTCTAGATCCTGTAGTCTGGGAATTTGTCACCCATACGCTACAACAGAGACTCTCCAAGTGTGGCCGAGGGCCAACAGAGTTTGCATCACCTGGGAATTTGTTAGAAATGTAAATTCTAGGGCCTCCCTTCAGATCTACCCAATCCGAAACTGGAGCTATGGCCCAGCAGATGGCTTTATGGAGCCTTCTCGGTGATTCGGGTACACTCCAGGGTTGGAGAAGTACTGCCCTGCAAATGCCAGTCACATGTCCCAATGACTTGTTCTGTATTTGTCTGGCGTCCCGTAACTCACTTTTGCTTCTACTTGTTGTAGAATTCTTCCTTTTATTGAGCCGTAATTTATTTCCCTGTCACTTTCATCATTGTGGTTTTTCCTTCCTTTGCTCTTTTGGACTTGAGATAACTAAGAAGAACAATGTCCTGTAGTCCTTAGCATTTTCAATAAACAACAGCAATTTGTGGTGACAGGCCCTCTTAACCCCAAGCTGATAGAGCTCTTGTCACTCTCTCGAGCCATCCTTATTTTCCTCGTGTCTGTTGACATCCTTAAAAAACTTCAATTCCTCCTCTTTCAAAACTAAGCAATTGTAAGCAGCCCCAGAAGGAATGCAAATCTTCACTTTTATTTTGATGTTTTTTTTTTTCCAACATTGATTAGATAATTTCTGATCTGTTTTATTGTTTTGTAGTAGAGTGTGAAAATTTCTAGAGGTTACTTTCCATTGACATTCCCTCCTTGAGGGAAAATTCATAGCATAAGAACTGTTATAATATGAAACCAATATTCCTGTGAGATTTGTAAATTAAATTTTCTTTCCAACTTTTGTTTAATATATTCAGTGTCACCTTGTAAGGCAACTGAGATAATTTTGTGTATCCTATCAATTTGTTTCTTGTTTGACATCTGTGTTTGTTTATATAGCTTTCAGAAGTGGAGAATTCTGTCGCCAATTAATGTTGATGGTTTTGAGTTAGAAGAGAGTATGTTTATAAATGAAAGTTTTTGTTTTTAAGTTGCATTTTATTGTAACTGAGTGTTTGCCAAATAAATATTCACTGACTTTATTGAATATTTCAATTGGGTAATGGAATCACAGGCTTTCAGAGAAGTGGGGCTCAATTATAATATTTATTTATGGGAGATTTCTCTGCCATTAACAGGGAGACAATTGAAAATACATTAAGGGAATATCTTCAAGTAATTGACCAAGTATCTATTTCCTTGTGAGGCTGAAATCTTGGCCTAAAGCAACTTTCCAACAACTTTAACAAGGACATTGTTAAGGATATTTTCTATCAAAGTAGGAATTTCTGATTTCTGATCTTCCAGATTGGCTGAAGACCCATGAGAGAACTTACTAAAAATACTAACTCAGTCATTCTGTGGTGGGGACTGAAAAGATGTATTTCACAAACTGCCCCAGGTGATTTTTAACATGTAGCTGGGTTTGGGACCCACACGTTGTGTTCTCTATGAAGATCCTGAAGAGAAAATTTCTCAGTCTGCAGAATATAGGGAATATTATGCTTTTCCAAAGCATCGGCTGTGTTTTGATCTCATAGACATTATAAATCTCATAAATGATTGTTCTTCCCTTTTTGATTTGAACTGTCAGTAAGCTCAGAGCCAATTTTGACCCCTATTAGCTTCTGCGTTGGATGTTCTAGAATACATTTTTATATTCTATATACCCCTTCATTCTGGCTTTATTTTAGCATTTTTCTTTTTTTTTTTCACTCCGATACCTCTCTTTTCATTTAATTTCTATTTTATGACATTTAAAAATATTTTTTGAAGTCATCATAAATCTCTTTTAGTATAAGGCATAGTATCGATAAATATCATAACCATTGCAAAAGGACTGTCAAATAGGTCATTAATGGAGTTATTTTAGCGAGCGTTATTTGGTAATTCTGAATAAACTGCTGTCGAACTTAGTACTCTGTTTTCCATATGCAATGCTTCTGTAACCATAAACTAGGATAGGAAAAAGAACAGTAAACCAGGTTTGCACAGTAAACCAGGTTAGGAAAAAACCAGGTCATAAATTATATGGAATTATATATTCTATATCCCACCTTGCAGGGTTTACAGTGCACATTACAGCTTAAAAACTCTGGAGAAAAACCTGCAATAAAGACATTTAAAGATCTTTTTTAAAATTTTAAAAAAGATTTTATTTATTTATTTGACAGAGAGACACAGCCAGAGAGAACACAAGCAGGGGGAGTGGGAGAGGGAGAAGCAGGCTTCCCGCAGAGCAGGGAGCCCGATGTGGGGCTCGATCCCAGGACCCTGGGATCATGACCTGAGCCAAAGGCAGATGCTTAATGACTGAGCCACCCGATGTTTAATCCAGTGCTTTCCAAACTTTTACAAACCAAATACTCCTTCTCTCCCTCCCCCCCAGAACACATGTTAACATTTCCGGAACAGTATTTAATATGGGAAGAACTGTATTATTGCTATGTTTGTAAGTGTTGAATGTCAATATGGATGAAATAAGGAAAGCCATTGTGTGGGGTGAACAGACATGACCAAGCGTAGCTGGTGGAAATAAACTTAGCTAAGTGAGTAAACGTTAGGAAAAGTATTCTATCAACTGGCACTTGTGAATAAACAGGTATAACAAGGAGAAAAAAAAAAAGCCTATAGGATAGTTGTGTTCTTGCAAATGCAGAAGGAAAAGCATGAAAAATATACATTTGAAGTAGAACCAAGCAAAGAATAGATTTCCCAGCTGATCTGAACTGGGGTTCCATGGTCCAGGTGCTTGTGGCTCTATATTAAGATCCTACACACATGGGGCGCCTGGATGGCTGAGTCGGTTAAGCACAAGACTCTTGATTTCGGCTCGGGTCATGATCTCAGGGTCGTGAGATTGAGCTCTGTGCCAGTCTCAGTGCTCAATGAGGAGTCTGCTCGAGATTCTCTCCCTCTCCCTCTGCTCCTTCCCCCACTTGCTCTCTCTCTCTCTAAATGGATAAATAAAGTAAAAAAAAAGATATTATGCAAAGTAATAGCTGTTTAAAGTGAAACAACCTCCAATAACAGAGGGAAAGTGGGGGGTGAAGTGGGGAGGTCTGGGGAGAAATTTCAGTGAGTTTATGCGTCAGACAGAGGATAAAATCATAAAGAACTTGTGGATGTATGAGGAATTAAACTTATTTTGAGGGCCCAAGGTCTCCCTAGGTTTTGCAAGCATGTCGTACCTCCTGACGACCTTCATAAGACTGTGAATTAATGGAATGTTTCATGTGTCCACACTACCTCAGCTTTGCCCATCTGTATTGCCAGGGGGTACAGGGAGAAATAGTTTTATTCTAGAGAAATTTTGCTCTATTGAGGGAAATGTTTTATAAGTGACATCCTATTAATTGGTTACTTAGTCGCCCCAACTCAGTTCACTTTACATGTTAAACATGATCTTAACTTTTGAATGAATAAAATTAAAGGGAGGTGGTGAGAAACCAACTTACTCTAATTCATTTTGGAAACACCTAACGTGTGAAGGTGTATCCTAAATTATCCATGGAAATGAACACCGAGTCCAGCACCTACATCATTCAGGGTGGACCTAATGAGAGGTGGTCATGAGCTTAGAAGGTCTGATACAGTCTGTCCACAAGGAAACTGTTCATGGAAAGGACTCAGTTCTTTTAAGAAGATGCTATCTTCTTGTGTCCATAAGAGCAAAACCAGTCAATGCAAATTCTGTGGCCCAAAGAAGTGAGTGGGCTGAAACAGTTCTAGTAATTACTTGCAAAGCAATTTAAACTACTAACATCTCAAGAAGGTCAATTCCATGATTTCTGTGTCATCATTACATTGATCACCTAAACCCATTCTTTCTGGGTGGCTGTGTTTATTAACTGGGAACTGTCAACATTTCATTTCATTTCTACTTGAGAAAACCTGCTTCTTCTGAGACCTCTTTGTCAACTTCTCTCTGTTTAAATTAAATTAAATTTGTGGTAAAATTTTATCCAAATTGTATTTTTTCAAACACAAACATCTGCCTTTGCTGTTATTGGACATGGAAATACTTTGTAACGGATAGTTTGGGATTTTTTTTTTCATTTATACATTTATTTGGCATATGATTTTCAGAGAATGTCAGGGTTAACTTAATATCATAATTGTCAACACATTTTTCTCATTTTACATATACTTCTTACCTTCTTCTACCTTATATTTCAAATGTTGCCTGTGCTACTTTAAACTATTTTGGTATTTTTCTCTCATGATTTGGGAAGAGTAGAGATTTAATATCATGTTTAGACCAAACAAAACATTTTTATATTTCTTTTTCTTTTTGGTGACAACATTTAAGTTTTACTTTGTTAGCAAACTTCAATTATGTAATACAGTGTTATCAGCTGTAGTCACCACGTTATATATTAGATACTCAAAATTATTTGTCTTATAACTGAAAGTTTGAACGCTGTTACCAACCTCTCCCTATTTCTCTGCTTTTCTATTTTGTGTTTCTGTTTTCCTTTTTTTTTTTAAAAAGATTCTACATGTAAGTGATATCGTGATATTTGTCTTTTTCTGTCTGGCTTATTTCACTTAGCATCGTACCCTCTGGGTTTATTCATGTTGTTGACAATGATAGGATTTTATTCTTTTTTTATTTTTAAATTTTTTTCATCATGATAAGTATACTTTTTAATCTCTATCCCCTTATTTCCCTCATCCCCCCCCCACCTCCCCTCTGGTAACCATCAGTTTGTTCTCTATAGTTAAGAGTTTGTTTGTTGGGGGCACCAGGGTGGCTCAGTCAGTTAAGCATCTGGCTTCGACTCTGGTCATGATCCCAGGATCCTGGGATTGAGCCTTGCATCAGGCTGCCTGCTCAGCAGGGAGTCTGCTTCTCCCTCTCCCTCTGCCCCTCCCCCCTCTTCACCACCTCCTTCCCTTTTCCCCCTCTTTCTAATAAATGAATACAATCTTAAAAAAAAAAGTTTGTTTCTTGGTCTGTCCTTTTTATCTTCTGCTCATTTGTTTTGTTTCTTAAAATCACATATGAGTGAGATCCTATGGTATTTGTCTATCTCTTAATTATTTCGCTTAACATTATACTCTCTAGTTTCATCCATGTTGCTGCAAATGGCAAGATTTCATTCTTTTTTATGGATGAATAATATTCCATCGTGTATATATACCACATCTTCTTTATCCATTTATCTCTCAGTGGGTACTTGGGCTGCTTCCATAGTTTGGCTATTGTAAACAATGCTCCAATAAACAAGGTGCATGTATCCCTTTGAGTTGTGTTTTTGTATTTTTTGGGTCAATACCCAGTAGTGTAACTCCTGGATTGTAGGGTAGTTCTACTTTTAATTTTTTGAGGAAACTCCATACTGTTTTCCACAATAGCTATACCAGTTTGCATTCCCATCAACAGTGCACGAGGGCTCCTTTTTCTCCACATCCTCACCAACACCTGTTATTTCTTGTGTTTTTTGTTTTAGCCATTTAGGCAGGTGTGAAGTGGTATCTCACTGTGATTTTGATTTGCATTTCCCTGATGATGAGGGATGTTGAGCAACTTCTTATGTGACTGTCGGCCATCTGGATGTTTTGGAGAAATGTCTGTTCATGTCTTCTGCCCATTTTTAATTGGATTATTTGTTTTTTGCTATTAAGTTGTATGAAGTCCTTTTATATTTTGGATATAAATCCCTTATCAGATATGCGGTTTACTAATATTTTCTCCTATTCCATACATTGCCTTTTCATTTGGTCGATAGTTTGCTGTGCAGAAGCTTTTTAATTTGATGTAGTCCACTTGTTTATTTCTGCTTTTGTTGCCTTTACTTTTGGTATCAAATACAAAATATCACTGCCAAGACCAACGTCAAATTGCTTAACCCTATGTTTTCTTCTAGGAATTCTATAATTTCAGGTCTTATGGTCAGTCTTTAATGCATTTTGATTTGATTTTTATGTTTGGTGTAAGATAGTAGTCCAGTATCATTCTGTTGCATGTGGCTGTCCAGTTTTACCAACACCATTTATTGAAGATACCATCTTTTTCCACTGCATATTCTTAGCTCCTTTATCAAAAATTAATTGACCATACATGCATGGACTTATTTCTAGGCTCTCTATTCTTTTCCATTGATCTATGTGTCTGTTTTTATGCCAATACCATACTGTTTTTATTACTAGAGCTCTGCAATATAGTTTGAAATCAGGAGGTGTGGTGCCTCCAGCTTTGTTCTTTTTTTTTTTTCCTCAAGATTGCCTTGGTTATTTGGGGTCTTTTCTTATCCCACACAAACTTCAGGAATATTTTTTTTTCTATTTCTGTGAAAAATACTATTGAAATTTCAATAAGGATTGTAATGAATCTGTAGATTACTTTGGGTAGTATGGACATTTTAACAATATTAATTCTTCCAGTCTATGAACAGGGAATAATTTTCCATTTATTTGTGTCCTCTTCAATTTCTTACATCAATGTCTTATAGTTTTCATCATACAGATCTTTCACCTCCTTGGTTAATTTACTCCAAAATATTTTATTCTTTTTGATGCTATTTTCAATAGCACTGTTTTCTCAATCTATCTTTCTGGTAATTAGATGTTGGTATATAGAAATGCAATTGATTTTTGATGTTGATTTAGTATCCTCAATTTTACTGAAATTGTGCATTAGTTCTAATAGTTTTTTTCTTTTCTGAACTCTTTAGGGTTTTCTATATATAATATCATGTCATCTGCAAATAGAAACAATTTTACTTCTTTCTGATTTGGATGCCTTTTACTTCTTTATGTTGCCTAATTGCTCAGGATAGGACTTCCAGTACCATTTTGAATAAAAGTGGTGAGTGGTCATTCTTGTCTTGTTCCTGACCTCAGACTCAGGATCCTCCTCTCACCTCCTCACAATCTTACAACTTGCATTCTTCTATATAAAAGAAAAATCGTACATTGAAAAAAACATTTCCTAAAGAAATCTTCTTGGTTACCCCACTAGCCTACCTCAAGCCATTAGTGTAGCATTTAGTTTGCTGACTTAGGAATTTTTGTATGCAATCGGAATGATATATAGCTCCAGCTCTAAAATTTAAGTAGCTGAGGGAAGAGGAAACTTGAAGATCTGAGTTTACTGATTGTTGAAAGACTTGTCCAGGGTGGGAGCTGGGGTTGTGGTGTGGGTAAACTATCCTAGCAGTGTGATGCCATTTCTCGCCCATCTGTTACCATTCAGGAAAAAAAGCAGGCACTGTAAAGGTAGGGAATGTGAGGTCAGGTGGTGTCATGGAAACAGAACTGGCCTGGGTCTCTGAAGAATTCATTTCTAACAGTAATAGTAGGAAATAGCAGTTAATTGAGTACTTCAAAAATTTTAGGATACTCTGGTATGCTTGCTGTATCTTGGCTCATTTAATCTTCATAATGACCCTTTCAAATGATCCTATTATCCCTACTCTATAGGAAACTTAGAGCTACACATATAGTAGTGATGGGACTGTAATTCAGACTCAGAATGCTGCATAGCCTCTAACTCTTGACTTTTATTGCTGCTGCTTCTTCTCTGTGCAGATGCCACATAAGAAATGAAGTAAATTAACTATGCAGCAGTGGGATGATTATAGTGGTCAGGGTGGGCTAAGTTATAATGCAGTTAACAGAATTCCCCAAATGGCAACATTTAAAATAACAAAGACTTATTTCTTTTTTATTCTACAGATCCCACTGTATGAGGGAGCTGAGACTTTCACATCATGTCTTCATAGTCCTCCTCAGGGACTCAGGTTGGTGGGTTACATGTCAGTTCCAACTCAGTGGAAACTCAATGGAAAGAACAGGTATCATGGCCTATAGTCCTTAGCCATGCACCCAGGTGACAGGCTACCTGTCACTGCCAACCCAATGGGGAGAACCAGTTGCATCCCCCCTCCCCACCCCCCGGGCCAAACACAGGGAAAGCAAGAAGCACAATCCCACAAGTGCTTGGGAGGAGAGGAGAAGCAGATAGAGTGGAGCTGTCAAATGGTGGCCACAGCTGCCACCAGGCTTGGTTTCCTTTGATCAGTATGATGTCACTTTCCTCTTCACTGTGATCAGTCTCCTGTCACATCAACTATTTAGTACTCTTAGCTTGGGCTATGTGCAACTTTGTTTCCCTGCACAGATGGTCTCAGGCTCTGCCCTGCTCTGCTACCTGTGTTCTGGTAGATGAATTCCCTGACCTCTCTGGGCCTGGTTTTATCAACTGTAAAATAAGTAGTCAGATTAGGAAATCTTCAAGAGATCTGCCAAATGAAAATTTTTATGACTTTATGAAAAGCAAAATAAATCCTTCTTTGATTATCTTACACTGACCAGGCAGGTAACATAGGCTATATTTGGCTGTGGAGGCAAAATCCAGCAATAGAGAGATAAGCAAGCTGGTGCTGAGCCAGGAGAGAGATTAAGGATGAACTACTGAGGTAGACCTTAGGCTTCAATCTGAGAATTCAGAGATAGCTAAGAAACAGTGAGGAAATGATCAAATGTAGGATCCTCTGATTTTGTTTTTTAACTTGTTGTTTGCCATTAAATGGTAAGCCATTTCATTTATATATATGTATATGTAAAAAATATATATAATACATATAATATGTATAATAATTATATATGTATATGTATAATTTATATGTATATGTATAATATATGTGTATATGTATAATATAATATATATAATATATACATTTCACTTATATATGTATATGTATAATATATATGTATAGTATAATATAATATAAAAATATAATATATAACATATATGCATAATATATATGTATAATATATATAATATATATGTATAACATATATGTATTAATATATGTTGTACACATATACATATTATATACATATATACACACACTTTTTTTTAAGGAAGACATTTAATGGTTATCTCCAAACTTTAAGCAAAGAGCCTCTTTTTTGAGATGTCAACAAGCTACACGAAGGCATATGTGTTTTGGTTTGCACAGTATAATCAAGATTGTTACAAATGTCTTTCACCCAGTGCCAAGGTAACCAAACTACAAGCATGAGGTTTCTGAAAGCTGAATAAGCCCCCATCCGTTGAATTGGGAAAACTAGATAAGTGACAGCAGTTGTTTTAGTAAGACATGTTTTCAAGAATTCAGACCATTTTCATTGTTCTAACGTGCTTTTTTAACTATATCCATCCTTCTCGAATTATGGCTCGCTAAAATAAATACACCGGTTCATACATCTGGGTACATGGATTTGCAAAGAGAGGAAAGGCAAGAGCAAATGCGTGGGCCCGATGCACCATCTATCTACTTATCATCTGTCTACCTATGTCCATCTGTCTCCTACTGGTTCAGTTTTTCTGGGGAACACTGACTGATACAAACTCTTTCAAGTTATTTGCATGGTGGTGTAATTGACCAATAACAAGACTTAAAAGGGAAGGTGAGCACCATTTGTGAAATAGTATCATTTTTTAAAAAGAGAAACTTAAATTGTCTTCATGGTGTAGCTCAAAGGTAGGTGCTGCCTATTCCCACCTGTTCAAACTGCGTCTCACCTGGTGTGAAATTTACACAATTAGAATTAGTGGCATCTATTGATGGAGTAATCCTAGATCTGGTCCAGAGTGTAAATGCCAAAAACTATTGGCTATCTCTTAAGTGCAGAAAAAACAAACAAACAAACAAAAAAACCCAAAAACCTTTCCAGGTAGAAAGCAGAACATTTGCATCTCAGAATGAAAAGGGATCCCAGCCATCATCGTTCAGTCCAACTTCCTGAGTTCGAAGGTGATGAAACAGAGGCCCAGGGAAAGTGAAGTGTGCTTTGCCAAGCCACAATCGTAAGAATAACATGTTCTTAAACATTTGTTTTATCACTTGAAAATGTTTTAGTGTTTTTCGGCATTGCTAAGTACTTTGCTAAAGCACATTGTTTTGGCTAAATAGAGTATTCCGTCATGGATGTGCCGCATTAAGCTAAAAACCTATTTGGTGCATTTAATTTATATTCATATATTCACTCAGTAAATACTGCGAAAAAGACCCTGGTACACAAGTCTTTGTACACATGCTTATCACTCTTGAGGTTGAGTTTCAAGAGAAGGGATTTCTGGATCAAAGGGCATGTGTGTCCTGAAGTCTTTAATCCCACTTGCCAAATTGTTCTCCAGAGATGCTTACCAGTTTCCAACACTCAGCAGTGGATGAAGGTGCCTGTGTCCCGGCACCCTTAGCCACACTGGATATTTTCGTTAACAAACAATACAATGGACATTGAGTCTTGTCTTAATTCACATTATTTATTAGCAAGGTCGAACTTTTTTTTCTAATTTTATTGGCAATTGCATTTTCTATATGCACTTCATGACTTTCTTTATGCACCTCTACTTATTTTGGAGTTTACGTTTTATTAATTTGTAGAAATTTTTTAAAAACAACGAGATTGAGTCCACAAAACAATGCCCCGGTGAACGGTGGGTGATATTATTATTATTACGGACGTTGCCTTGTTTCACTAGGGTTGTTGGTTTTATTGTGTCTGCTGCTGGGTGCCGGCTCATACTTAGAAACTGGGAAGGAGGCACTGCCTGGGGTCAAATAGGTAAAATATCTCTCTCTTTCATTGGGAAAAATTCGCCGAAACATATCCCAGTTATGCTGTTGGTTTTAAAGTCTTTCATCTGCATCCATTAGCCAGGCCCTTTTCTCCCTGGAATAAAGTAAAATGTGGTTTATGCTTCAGGCACATGCATAATAGCATGCAAGCCACTCCACCTCTTTCGTTCTCCCTCTAACTAGGCACTGAGATTCTTTCTTTTTTGGGAAATTATGGCAATTGACCTCAGAGAATACGTAAATTGCAAAGTGCCTCCCCTTTTTATATAGTATTTTACATTCCTCCTCTTATTTCCCCTTTAGAAAGTGTAAAATAACATATCTTAAAATGTTGAGATGTCAACAAGCTACACGAGCTTGGAATCTGTGTAGCAGTTTTTTATCTTGTTAAATATTTAGCAGTACCCAGTGTTTACTTTTTATGTTTTGTTCTTGAATATTGTGTTTTATAGAGGACTATCAGGGAATTTTCTTTTTCATTTGTATAGTAGGCCTCAAATTCCTGTGGGCTTGTGTTCATGCATTTCCGTGCTGCTGTGTTTGGACTCTTTCCCTAGGGAGAGGTGGCACTTGTGATGGGTAACCACATCACACAGCATTAGTGACGAAGGCTGGGTGATGATTTAGGGATATTTGGAATAATTCATTGTGAGGGACAGCTGAAAAAAATATATGTATCAGTTTTTTAATGGTTGCTTATAGAAGGTTTTACCCCCAGAAGTGAGGTAATATACATAACTTGATATCATGGTTCTTGACACGTAACAGATGCTCCAAAGATGTTTGTTGTCTTCTGTATCAATCAGAATTCTCTAGAAAAAGAGAACCAATAGGATACACACACAGATGCACGAATGTAGAGAGACTTATTTTAAGGAACTGGGAATTGGCTCATGTGATCGTAGGGCTGGTAAGTTTGAAATCTGAAGGGCAGGTCAGCAGAAGAAACCCAGGTAGGAGTTGATGTTGTAGTCTTGAGTCCAAAATCCGTAGGGTGAGCCTCAGTTGGAAAGTCAGGCAGGATTTCTATGTTAGAGTCTTGAGACAGAGTTTCTTCTTCACCAGGAGACCCTAGTTTTTGTGTGTAAGGCATTCAGCTGATCAGATGAGGTTTATCCATATTCTTCAGGGTAATCTCTTTCACCTATAGTCAACTGATTATAGATGTTAATCATATCTACAAGATATCTTCACAGTAACATCTAGACTAGTGTTTGGCTGAGCAATTGAGCACCGTAGCCCACAAGTTGACACACAAAATTAACCATCACACCTCCTTTTACCCTCCTCCTTTCCTATGCATAAAAGGGAATAGGGCTCTGTCAGGAGACCAAGGGTCTTTCCTACCTATCTCAATTTCATGAAGTCACTGAATCCATTTACTAAACATAGATAGCAAGAAGCTTTGGGAACATGCTAGGGTAAGAGAAAGAAGAGTAAGAGAAAGAAGGAGGGAGTTTGTGTTGGTTGGGAAAGTAAGGGCAGCAGAGGAGAGGTAAAAGCATCCCAAGGAGGAGGCCATTGTTTTCCTGGTATGGCCTAGTTTTGTGTTTCTATGACTTTCCAGTAATAATGGAAATAGTGGGTCGGAGGGAGAGCAGAAAAAGGACGGGCTGCCTCAAAGCATAACGTTAGGGGACTTCCCTGCTACAAAGCGGAGGATGTCATGGACTGAGTGAGGTAAGGCATTCTGGATTCTCTAGAAGCATCCTCTATGAGTTCTCAAGAATGTCCAGATCCTTCTTCAGTATAGCAGTATAGACACGGACCAGGGTGCTCTATGAGTCCAGGTGGAGGAGGGGCATGGGAGACACAATTACTACATAGAAGAGAATGGAGTTCATTCTCCAGGTGCAGAAGGAGAATGGGCTTGAATGAAACAAAAGAGTTCATCATGTGTTGCTGGTGAAGTTACTTAACCTTTCAGCTGCGCTAAGTATTTAGACATGTAGGAGGATAATAATATCAACCCACAAACCCATTTAATAGGGCAAATGAGTTAAAACTGTGATATGATTTTAAATTTATGTCAATCAGTAAATTCAAAGCACAGCACTATAATTAGAAACTCACAATTCCTGTAGAATATCCTTGTGGGCATAATTAATGCATATTGAAAATTTTTAGCAGTTATTTTAATCCCAAATAGAACCTGGTTCAGATGAGTTGATTTCTCTATTATGAGTATAAAGGGCTACCTACATATAAGGTAAACTTTCTTACTCTTTTTTCTTTCTTTCTTTCTTTCTTTTTTGGTAAACTTTCTTTAGTGATGGACTTTTCTGCTATTTCAGAAACTTGGTGCCAGTCTTTCCTAGGTGACCATTAACAGATTAAATCAGAAAACTTGGAAGTGACTGAGGGAGGTTTCCTAGGTGCAGTTTGTTAATGGAGAACACAAATAACTGTTCTAGGGGACTGAGTTGGCCACTGGCTTTATTAGATCATGCCACTTTATTGTATACTTACTTTATTGTATACTTTTGAAAGGCCCGTTCTGGTATCACGAATAAATATATATATATATATATATTTGGGCAGATTAACTGTTTTGAGCCAGATAAGCAGAAAGAAATCTAATAGCTGATCTTTAAGAAGGATTCTCTTAGAATTTGCATTTGGGTGGGAAATACATTTGCTAATACACTGGATTCATTGCTTTGTGAAATACTTTCTTTTTAATTCTTGTTTATTTGAGCAATAGAGAACAAATGCACAGTAATCCCCTTCTTTTCAATGGAGGCTTCTCTGTTTTTAGGCCAAGAATCCCAAGACACCCCTAAGCTTTCCTGTATTGGTGTTTACAAACAATGGTATAAAACACTTAAATGTTTCTTGGAGAGTTTACATAAGAGGCAATGATACAGTTTGGTAATAATGAGGGCAGTGAATTTTGGAAGCTGGAAAGTCAGCTCTGTAAGTCATCTGTGGAAGGCTAAGCACTACATCTTTGCTTTGTTAGGCTGGTGTTTGTTTAATGTGATTTTTCAGAAAAAGTTATAAGAAAAGCTTCCCCTGTAAGCAGCCCTATGACCTCCAGGAGGCAGGTCAGAGAAATGGAACAGCCCTACTAGTTACAGTGTAGGTTATATCTTTGGCAGTGATCCAATTTTCTCTAGTCTTTATTTACTAGGGAGTAAAATTATTGCCTCATAAAACAAGAGAAATGTCCAGTTACTTCTTAAGTAGGGCCCTATTAACTTTACCACTGTCACCAGTTCCTTCCACAACATTAAAATCTTTCAGCCCTGTGGCAGGGAGGATGTTCCATACCCAGATTTAGTGATCCAAGGACAATTATTTTGAAAACATACATTTCCTTGAAAGACCCAATTTTGAAAGAACTAATTTTTAGAATGATGTTCCAATGAATCACTGGATTCATAACAGCATTTTTCTTTGGAAACCTTTTGCCTACGTCAAAAGTATCAGCCAGGATCTAAAAAAAGTGAGTCTTAATGCTAAGGAAGATTGATTATTGAGAAAGAGAGTTTGATTATCAGAATGTATTACAATGTTTCACTGTAAAGTTGTTGAACTAAAGTTTCATTTATTTGAAGAATCTGGATAATTGTCTTCAGTTTCTATCTGATTATTGCTATTGTGTAGATTATCCTTTTAGTCCATACCAAGAGTCAGAATCCCATTTCTGCCTGGTATATAAATAAAGATGTTCTTCTTGCCTATGTTTTCTGGGTGAGAATAAATTGGACCCATTTGAGGAGATGTGATGGTTTCTACAGAAGAGAGAGAGGCTCTTTCAGACTTTGCTCTAATCTGCCTTGGTTATATATTGTCAAGAACTGGCAAGGGACAAAGATCAGACTTAATCAGGGATGATGTTAGTTTCTGATACATGTCTGTTCACTTTGGTTCTTAAGTTGAGCCTCTCATAACTAAACATTTGTATCCATTTGCACATTTCTTTGTACCCTTCTCTAATTGTTCCTTTCCTGGGATTTCTTGCATTCGGCCAAGTTGGGTCTGGTGTTTGTAGAGCAGTATCTGAGCTGTTTTTGGCCAATCTGTAATCAGCTGATTTGGGTTAAGCTACATTATCTGTGGGTGACTTCATAGTATGTTAGCTAGGTTCCTCCAAGAGTAGACCCGGAGACCAGGATTTTGGTGATTCTAGGAAGCTCACCTGGGGCTCAAGTCCACTGGAGATGTCTGAGAAACCAAGAGGAACGAACAGTCTCAGAATTGTCTTCTGGAAGGACAGGGACTATTTCTCATTAGTGGAGGATAACCTCAAAGAGTGCCAACCACCCCCTTGTACTGAGTTGTGTCTATGGTCTGCTGAGCAAGTTTCCATGGGGCCAGAGAAAGTCCTCAGTCAGAAAAGCTGAGAGACACAGGCTTTTGGGTGGGAAAATACCAAAACTGTAGGTAAACTCAGAGATGAGAGGGGAAAATGGGGAGGGGTTCCGGCGGAAGTGTCTGCTACCAACAGTAAACTGTAACAGTGCTTTGGAAGAGTAGAGGGCTCCTTCATTCACATCAAAGAAATGCAGAGGTAGACTTATTTTGGAGTCTTCACAATCCTCAGATGCCCCAATTCTTCCCCGGCCACTGTTTTGCTATCTCTAGGATGGTTTGTCTTCAAAATCCAAAATGACAACAAAATCTAGTAATCATATTCATATATCCCAGGTAGTAGAATTTAGGATGGGACAAAGAAGGCCTGTCTTTCCCTTTTAAGGAGATATTCTAGAAATACAATGAACTATTTTTATCTATCCCTCATAACCTAGAACTTAGCTACTTAGTTATATGGCCACATTCTGCTATAAAACATTCTGAGAAATACAACCTTGATTGCATGTGGCCATATGTCTAACTAAAAATCATGGTCCTATTACTATGAATGGACGAGAGAGTAGGACATTGGCACCTAACCATCTCTGCACTGTAGGATCTTCATTAGTCAGGCTCGCATGGCTCTTGCAGTGGGAGAAATGGTAGAAGGAAGTAGAGTAGAATTATATTGACCCTGAAATTACTATGTCGTATTCCTTTGGTAAGACTGATCATCTTCACAAAACTTTAGATACGTGACCTTGTTAAAAAAAAAAAAAGTTATAATGGATAATTTGATTTAAATGAAAAAATTCATCCACCTGTATTTTGCCTAGCTGTTTTGATAGTGAATCTGAGGTGTAATCCTATCAATGGCAATAGTGATTGTCTTAGTCTGCTCAGGCCACCGTAGCAAAATACCACAGCCTGGATGGCTTAAATGACAGATATTTATTTCTCCCAGTTCTGGAGGCTGAAAGTCCAGGATGAAAGTGGTGGCAGGTTTGGTTTGGCCTGAGGCCCTCCTTCTTGGCTTACAGTTGGTCACTTTCCCACTGTGTCCTCACATCGCCTTTTCTTTCTGTGGGCACCTCACTCGTGTCTTAATACTCTTACGAGGAAACCAGTCCTAATAGATTAGAGCCCCACCCTGGTGATCTCATTTAACCTCAATTACCTCTTTAAAGGATCTACCGCCGAACATAGTCATATTGGGGGTTAAGGCTTCCACATGTGAATTTGGCAAATGCACAGTTCAGACCATAAGAGTGATAATAATAAATATTTATTTAATGCTTTTATGTATTGGGCCTGATGCTAAGTGCTTTACATAGATTCATTTATTTAACCTTCATAATAACACTGAGTAAGAGATTATACTACTCATTTTTAGAGAAGGTGACAGATTTAAGGAAACTGAAACATGCCTAAATTTGCCTGGGAACAAGTGAGGACAACAGGCTGACATCAGAGCCTGGGTTCATAAACCACCGTGAGATGGTGTTTGTCGTATGAAGCAGAAGACAGGGAGTCCCTCACTTGAGAGATGGACAAGTGTTGTTGGTCCCAGACAGAGAAGCAGTTACAAGCTGTAGGTGATATTGGGGGAGTTCTTTGAAGGGGCCCTTGCGAAGTCGAATCCCCCTCTGCCCCTGAACAACTGGAGATGTGTATCTAAGAATGGTTACAAGATCACTTTATTATTGGTAGAAGCTGCAGGACGTGGCTCTGGGTCCATGGGCCAAATGAATCAGTGAATGAGATTAGGCAGACACAGTTACCTGTGACAGCACTCTGGCCCAGGGCAGGCCTCCAGTCCTCCCATGGGACAGATCCTCAGGAGGAGAAGTGGAAAGTCTGCCTGGGTAAATTTGAAGCTCACAAAAGGAAGAACATTGGGAGAACCACACTGAGCAAGACTGTTAATTTTTCCAGGTCTAACAGAACCCCCTCCCCATCTCCTCAGCTGGTGCAGAGAGTTAAAAGGGCATATAGCTAAGGAAAAATCCTCTCTTTGGAAACCAGGGGTGAGAAAAAAAGTGTTCCCAAGCAATAGGGTATAGGGAAGTGCTCTTGAGCTTGCCTGGACAGCTGCGTTGTGTTTTCCCAGGTGTCAGCTTTGAGGCTGAGGCAATGGGGATGAAGTCTTTCCCTTTGTTATTGGTGAAAACTTGTTTATGGGATTAATTTTATATTGCTTGGGAGCAATACGAATCATTCAAATAATGTTATGAGGCAATCAGGCTTGGGATTGCGTGTTAAGGAGTGGCTACGGTTTGGAAATAAATGGATGCCTTGGTAATACATGTAAGACATTACATTGTGAAGAATAGAAAAGACCAGTATGTAAATATGTAAATCTCCCCCAAAAGAATCCAGGAAATTTTGCTTAGAAAAACAACACTGCTTTCAGTAAGAAAACCAGTAGATTTAATCAAAGCAGTAGGTCTAAACAAAAGAATCCGAGCCAAATAAGAGAGTAGGATTTTAATCATTCTGCTTGGTATGTTCAGCCTATGATGAATATTCATTAACAACTGATCAATACACTATTTTTCTATTTCTTCAAATAGAGTTGAAACATAAAAATAAAGGAAAGTAAACATTTTCTCACTCTCCAGAAGAATAAATCCCACTGCCAACAAATTCTGCCATCTTCAAAAATAATATGTTTCAGCAGAATAATTTCATACAGTTTTATTATCAGGCTGCCTCCCCACCCTCCCAATATTGGGGCACCACAAAGGCAAGCCAGAGTGGAGACTTGAGGCATTTATCCAGAAGAATGAGGCCAAAAATCCCATTTCCCTCTGCCCCCCCAAATTGGTTATGTGAAACAACATTACATTGTTGGCATCGCCCTAGAGAGTGGACTGATTGAGGATTCACTTCGTGGGTGTAGAGTTGCCTCTGGTTTCTCCTGCAGAATAGAATGCTTACATCTGTGCTTGGGCCCATGCCAAAGTGGAGTTTTAAATTTGTTGTGTGTCAAATTGAGTTTCTCAAAAATTTTTTTCAATTGGTTTCCTCTCCTTGACCACATTTTGGAAATGAAATGTGATGATGAGGTTTAGTCATTTTGTTATTTGATCGTTCTAAATAGCTAACCTGAATAATCCTGCTTCAAATAAATTTTGAGGACTTTTTAATTTTGTAATTGAAATATTTGGTTGTCTGTTAAATAAATTAGGTAGCTAACAAACTTCTTCTTTTCTCTCTGCTGTATATAGATGCAATGTTAGAGATAGGGGATGGGCCAGGCCAGGCCTTCAGAGTTTTGTTTTGTTTGCTTTACTTTTCATTTACCTAGGTAATTTGAGGGAGATAAAATCTCTCTTAAGGGAAATAAAATACCCCCTCTTTTTTTTTTCTTTTATTCTTTCTTTTTTCTTTTTCTTTTTACAAAAAGGGTCATCTGGATTACACTGGTGTATAGGGTTGAAAATATGTATTGAACTCTTAAGATGTTACCAGAAAATCATTCAAACTCAGGATACCGGGCAACTCTCTCTCTCTTTTGAGGTTCTTTAATAAATATTTTTTTCCTTGAAGTATGTTTCCCTTAGAACTATAACATTAGAAAAACTCTTGTAATTATGGTTTTATGGTTATTTTGTTACTTGTTCATTTATACAAGCTTGAGGTGTTTTATTACATGTTTTTTGCTAAATAAAAGTAATCTTTTTCTTCAGCCTGTGGAATTGGAAATAGTGAATTCTTTGGCAGGAATACTACCAAAATAATCTTTATATAACTGCTTTTCTGTTTACTCTCAGTATTATCAAAACTGGTATACTAGGGCTTAGTAAATTTTGAACTTCACAATTTAAATCCAGTCTTTTTTTTACTCAAGACCAATTTCTCTATTCTTGGATTACCGATTTTTGGAAGCTTGGAGAGAAAAATGTCCTTAAAAGTAGGGCTCTTTCAACTGAAAATGGTGGTTTTATGTATGCTATCACTTAGCTTTTCCTAATGATTTTCAGCAGAAGGATTTAAAAGCAAGTGAAAAGATTGAAGTGACTTTCACTTGCTTAGTTTGGGGTGGAATGTCTTCCAAACACAAATATCTTTCTTCCTCTGAATGTGAATTCGGTGCTGATGATGAAAGGGATCATGACCCTGTAAAGAGATTTCTGGAAAATAGACTTTTTCTATTTACCCCTGACTTAAAGCATTCCCATTTTGTAGCCCAAAGGAGCAGTTCTCTGGGAGTGACCAGAGGTTCTTGAAAAACCTCTGCCACAGCTTTCAGAAACATGTGTGATGCTTGAAGGAGGCGGCTGAAAGCAGTAGCCTTCTGAACCTCAGGAGCTGGACATCCTCAGAATTTTCTTATATGTGTGAATAAATGTATTTCCTTTAAAATGCATGCTAGGGGGGTGCCTGGGTGGCTCAGTCGTTAAGCATCTGCCTTCGGCTCAGGTCATGATCCCAGGGTCCTGGGACTGAGCCCTGCATTGGGCTCCCTGCTCGCCTGGAAGCCTGCTTCTCCTTCTACCTCTGCCTGCCGCTCCCCCTGCTTGTACGCTCTCTCTCTGTCAAATAAGTAAGTAAAATCTTTAAAAAAATTGCATGCTAGGGGCACCTGGGTGGCTCAGCTGGTTAAGTGTCTGCCTGCCTTTGGCTCAGGTTATGATCGCGGGGTCCTGGGATCCAGCCACGGGTCTGGATCCCTGCTTCTCTTTCACCCTCTGCCCCTCCCCACTCCTCGTGTGTGCGCTCTCTCTCTCAAATGAATAAATAAAATCTTTAAAAATAAATAAATAAATAAAATGCATGCTAAATGTATTCAAAATATACTTATGTTAACATCTATTTTCTTGTTATTTTAAAAATTAATTTTGAATGAGCAAGGAGTTGGGCAAATATCTCTGATGAAGAACTTTGGTTTAAAGTGTTTTCATGTTTGTACAAAAGTCTGAAAATCAGGATGACTAGCTTAGAGACATTAAAAAACTGTCAAGAGTGCTTATCTTCCCATGTTGAAAATGCTTACAGTTAAGTTGGTCTGAGTACTTGGGATTGATGTCCCTAGCATTTCCAATGGTCTTTCTAATCCCATACACATATTTTATTATTTTTTTTCTGTGCATTCTTTTGTCTTCTGTACTGACAAAGGAACCTATGCTCCCCAGTTATTCATTGTGGTATTCTGTTGGGATTTGTATGACAACCAGTTATTCTGAAAACAAAGGGACATTTGCATCTGGATTCTGGGGGCCTGGTAAAATCCCTAGGATATATATTTTCATTCCGGGTCTGATCGAGTATGTAGCTATTATTCTTTGTAAGATACTCATGGCTAGGTGGGTGGTTCAAAATCCCCAAATGGAAGTGGAGAGACTAGAGGTTTGCCCTGGAATATAAAGCATGAAGTTTAAGTGTTGTTCAAAATGGTTTCTGGCTAGTACTTTCTCCAAAATTAAAATAGCTATACAGACATTGCAATAGGTGAAATCCATGATAATATGTATTTTTTAAAGATTTTATTTATTTATCTGACAGAGAGAGACACAGCGAGAGAGGGAACACAAGCAGGGGGAGCGGGAGAGGGAGAAGCAGGCTTCACACTGAGCAGGGAGCCCGATGTGGGGCTCGATCCCAGGACCCTGGGATCATGACCTGAGCCGGAGGCAGCCACCCAGGCACCCCAAAATCCACGATAATGTTAAGAACTAAGACTGACAACTGCCAAAATCTTGGTGGCAATGCCTCTAATGGCCAAACTGGCACAACTCTATTGAAAACCATATTCAGTGACAGAACAGCTGAGTGACTAAGATCCTAGGACAGACTTGGTTCAAAACCTGGCTCTGGCATTGTGCTGCCCTGTGACTTGGGCAGTCCGTTTACTTGGCCTTTTGGTGCCTCCACCTATGAATGGGGGGCATCATGGACTCCTCTTCGTGAATGTGCTGTGAGGCTTCATGGAACCAGTGCACGAGAGGACCATGCCAGCACGTGGGAAGCCACAGAAAGATGTCAGCTATTCATACTCAATGGCCCAGCCATACTGTGTCTGTTGGCATTAGGTCAGAATACCCTTTATCACTTTCTGTCTGCTTATTTAGTAGAAAAAGTCCAAATCTTCCAGAAAACCCAGCAGTCATTTATGTGCCCCGTGTCTTCCCGAAGCAGCCACTTCATGGCCTTCTTCCAAACGTGTACAGTTCAGCAAAGCCCTTATTGCCAAATGTAGACAAAATGTACCTCTCTTGACAGCATTGATTTCTGTTGTTTTACTACTGGCTTATGCCCCCTGGGACTCTTAGAAATGTCTCCATTCTTATTATCTCTTCATTAAACAGGCATCTTTTATAATAATTCCATATCCAAGCTGTGGCAACTCCCCATTTTACCCGAGGAGGACTGAAGCTCAATATACAGAGTGAATCAATGTCAGAATTGGGAAAAGAACTGACTCAGAGTTCAGAGATCTCCTCAGGGTGTCGACCTTAAAGGAATGTCCGTCTTCACCTTCCCGCTCTTCCGATGTTTTTTTTTTTGGTGCCTTTCACTACAGTCAGGTTGAACGTCTTTTAGGTGAGCTAGTAATATTTCCATTTAAATCTCTCTCTCTCTCTACCTGTCTATCTAAACTATCTTTTCACTTTTGTGAAATGTAAAATTTTAGGAGTGCAACAAGGGAAAATGCAGTCTACTTATGTAAGTGATAGAAATTATAAAGAAAAGATAACTCATTAAGAAATACAAATTCTGCCTCAGTGTTTTGATTGTCTTGAGCATCAGCTGTATCTCTCATGGGTCCAAACACCTGCACGCTTACTTATATCTCCATGACATTAATTAAGCATATATGTTTTTATTTATTCCCTTGACATAAAATACATGCTGTCATTTAGGTGCAGATTAGTAAAAAGGTTAAAGATGGCGATGGTTACATATACTTAGATCTCACATTATCACATGTCAGTGGCTTGGTACCATCTCTGCTCCTCTGTGCTGATATTTTTGTAGGCGTTGAAAGCCTGTGAGCTACATTTTTCAGAATCTCTTGCCAATAGGGTTCTAGGTTAGATTTTGCCAATAAGAGGCACTAGTGAAAGATTCTTTAAAGTGGGAGAGCAGCAGAAAGCATCCTGTTGTTCCTCAGGTAGCAGAAGCCTGGGGGTAGTATCTAGAACATTCCTCTGGGCATTTCCCTAGGAATCACTTACTTTTTGCTGTAGGCCGCTCTTACTCTTGCTGGTAGTTTCCCACTTTCCTGAATGCTGGCAGCAGGCCTGAGGACTAGAAGCAGTTTCCCCAGGCCTTCACTCTTTTCAGCCCTCATTTCCTTTTACTGAATCTCTTCTTTCTTGAAAAACTTAATTATTTGGGGCTTTTCTGACCCAAATCTCATGGCCACTTTGAAATTAACCAAAATTAATTCACTATGACCTTTGTCAAGACGCTTCAGCTATCTGGCTTTCATTCTTAAAATGAGTCAGCGGGGTCGTGTGATCTTTTCTAGAGAATTTTGATTCTAGCTGGAATGTGCTCTAGAAAGATGTTTCCTTGGAAGTAAGAGATGCGAGAGAAGTCTATACCAGTGGATGTGAACTGTCCAGATATGCTTATAAGTGAGTTTTGCTCTGCCTACTCAGTCCCAACAAATACTGGTACAACATTTAGAGATTTCATTTTATATACAAAATCTGGCGTTCTGGACTGTCCCTAAAACTCAGAAGGTCCTCCATGCCAGCAGTTGCCTGGAGTCTTTCCCGGCCTCCTTATTCCTGCCAGGTGTGTGCTCTCCCTGTCTCCACATCCTCTTCTCGTCTCTCTGCCTTCTGCAGCTCTGCCCATTGTCATGCGCCAGCACACAAGTGTGTTTTTTCCCGTACAGTAGAGAGTCATTGCTTTGAACTCATGTGTCTACCAAAAGTAGCAGAATTAAAGATGGAGCAAGAGGGCAATTTTTTTTTTTTTAAACAAGGAAGAGCATGGTGTTTTGTGTAGAATATTCTGCATATTTATTTGAAGTTCCCCACCCACTTCTCCCATTTGCTTCATTTGGCTGCCTCCTATAAGCATTTCAGTTGATGAGCCCTGGTTTAAATTCTAGCACTGTTTTTTTTTTTTCACCTTATTTGGGTCACAAAGCCTTTGAAGAGTATCGTGAAAATTCTTGGACACTGCCCAGAAAAAAGGCAAGAACACAAACATATAATATTCTGATCACAGGTTTCTTTGAAGTCTTGCATGTAACTAAATTTAATAAGGTCCTTGGCTCTAGAGCAGTACTTCTTGTGAAAATGAAGATTCAGATTCAGTAGGTCTGGGTGATGTCTGATTCTGCATTTCTAACAAGCTCTCATGACAGTGTTTTGGTCTGGGGCTATACTTTGAGTAGCAAGGTTCCAGTGGTTCTTAAATTTTCTTTGGACATTAGAATCCCCTGGAGACATCTTTAAAAAAAGATTGATGCTCAGGCATTGGTATTTTTAAGAAGCTTCCATCTATAGGGCTCGGGAACATTGTTCTCCATCAAAACTCATTTACTGAAATAAGCAGAGCCAGGCAGAGAAGGCTGTAAGAGAGGTCTAGGCATCAGGTGGATGGAGAGATGGAGGTCAGTGGTGCCAACTCAGAAGGCAGGGCATTGCCAGTGACTAACAATTTTGTTTTTCCAGTTCCTTTTTTCTGCAGTGAAAGCAAGAGTGGTCACTTCATGCTTCAAAGAAATTTTGAAATGGCCTGCTGTGTTGGGATCATACGGGTGGCTTTGCAGAGCCTACCCATCTTGGGCTCACCTGTTGGTTGGTTTCACAGCCGACCATGAATTGGGGGAAAAAAAGGAGTGTTTGGTAGAGCTGAATTTTCTAGTCACTGTTTATTGTTTCCAAGGCAGTATTCTCCTCTTTGGATATGGCCTTGTCCAAAGCTACCAAAAAGTCACAAAATTTGTCACTGTAGACTTTATGTCAAATGAGAAACTAGTTTGGAGCGGTGTCTACTTCCAGTGGCCGGGGTGGATGGCTCCTTTCACAGGGAGTCCATAGCAATTTAGGAAAAAAAAAAACATGAGTGTGTAACACAAAAGACATGTGTCCACGACACTACTTGATTTGGGCTTCAAAGACAGAATTGAAAGCTGAACTTCAATGGGTGTCAGATCAGTAGAAAGAAGTTCTCACAAATGATATCACAGCCTGGGTCATTAATGTTCCTCTCCCTTCACCTTACATTGCAACCTCTGTGTGCATGCCTCTAATTAGTGCAGCTCGAACAGAGGAGACTTCTGATGCCAAATGTGTGGAAAATTTCCAAAGAAGCATTTCCATTTTAAAGAGATCTGAAAACATTATCTGAATCAGCTCCCCCTTTAAAAATTCTATTCCTGCGGGGAAAAAGGTAATTATATGCATTTAGATATGGATGGCTTTTGCAAAAAAAAAAAAAAAAAAAATTAAATTTTAGTTGACATTGCCTAATCAGAAGGAATTATTTCTTAATCATGAAGTAATAGCCCTAACATCCTTAGATTCAAAGAAACCCTTGAGTAAAAATGTAGTTCCTGTTGCTTATGTGTACTTACGAAATGATGTTTTAAAATCTCTTTTGCGCTGTTTTTATTAATTTCACGATGACCCTTCTCTACCATGTAGCCATCATCTTTTGCTCTGTGGTTCCCGACCATCCAATAGAGGTGTATACAAATGGGCATGAGATTTAAAACATATCTCAAAAAACTTTCGGGATATCGCCCTTCTCTGTCTGATTCACATCTCCGAGGCGAGGATGCAGGAGATGGGATCCCTCTGAGCAGTAACAAATGGGGCTTCTGGGTGACAAGTGGTGAGGTCTTGAGGAGCCAGCAGCTGCCAATGATCCTCTTTATCTGCGAGGCCATCATCTCTGAGACACACCATTTTCTTCATATAATAGACCTGCACCTGTCATTCAGCTGGGAATGACAAAGAAAATACTTTTCTGCTCTCATCTTCTCTGTTTTCTTGTGATTTTTCTCTTTTCTCCTGCCCTAGAGAACAGATGTTCTGTGCCCACTCAGGTCGGTTTTACATTGTTTTGGTTTTCAAGGAGTGTTTTTTAACATTCCTGCTGATGATTTAGCATAAATTGTTCTTGTAATTAGCGTGGTTAATGAACTCCCCACCTATCTTTTAGTAGGTAATTACGAAGCCGCTGAATATTAGCTGGTACTGTATAAAGAGGCGGGAAGGGCTGGTGATTATGGATTCCATCCTCATGTCTCTAAGACCAAATCCCAAATGGTTTAATCATCATCAATGTCAACCTTTGCCATATCTTCATTCTACATGCCATATATTATAATGTTGCATTTATATTCCATCTTGACTTTGATATTTGCTCCTTCAGAATAGAGGTAACCTGATTAGACAGGGCGACTGGCAGTTGAAAGAAATGTTTTTAAAATATGCATGTACCATCACCAATTTTCCACTAGCGGTTCTCCCTATATCCTACTGTCTGCATTTACCAGAGGCTTGTTTTGTTTTGTTTTGCTTTGTTTTTTGATATAATTATGCCTAGGAAAGATTGGGTCTGTGGCAAAAATGACAATTACCAGCAGATTCCTTGTGTATGAGTTCTGTTCTTTTAGGCAGGGGCAGGGAGACAAGGAGGGAAGGATCTCTTCATACAAAATGTGAAGTCACTGAGTATTTCAAATGCACAAATACTCTGTGTGTGTGTGTATGTGTGTGTATTCATATTTAACATAATCCTATTATAAGGATCCCTGTCCTACCTATAATTATTGCCATCCTTTTTCTAGAGTCCTTCTCTCTGGCTACTTCATGTCAACTGCTACTTCAGTAATATTGGGCAGTCACTGATGGCAGAGACTTTCCTGAGCCAATTGACCACTGATTTTCATCTACTAGGTATGTTACTGCACTAGCAGATGAGAACATATAAAAAGAGGTGGTTGCAAGGTATAGAAGGAAACAGAATAATTGGTTAGTCTCAAATTAGAAGAAACATTTTGGCATCAAATTTACAGAGGAGTAGGTACCTTTTATAGGCACAGGCTATAAATTCAGTGTCCAGTCCCTGACTTCTTCCAATTTGACATAATTCTAATTGTAAAAAAAATGGACAGTAGTATATGAAACATTTAAGAGCCAAATTTAAGGCTATGTCTAAGATAGGATACTACTGCAGAAATTGTTATAAGACAATAGGTAGTTGCTTGCCAAATAATGCTCTCCACATTAAGTGTTATGAGTTCCAGTGGGGAGGCACTTTCTATATGTTAGAGTGGTCCTGGACGATTTTAGCAAAAAAAGACAATAACTGGTCCTTCTAGCCTCTTTTTAGATTAACTCCTATATAATGCCAAAGGACAAAAATCTAATGTATACAGACTTCAGGTTAGAAGTTATGTGTTTCTTGATAGAAGGCATGGCCTTCTATCTCTCACAATTGTTTCAGTAAATGTCTATAGTCACAGATATCAAAGAAGCAGAAAGGGGTTGATCTCCTTCTCCCAGTTCTCTGGGATTAGGGTACAAGCCCATGACACAGACTTTGCCGATCACAGGCTCCTCCTCTGGTCCCTAAAACTTGAGGGAGGAATGAAAGGCAAAGGGAGCTTCACGTGCCACCCAGAGCAAATGGGGAGCTCTGTGCCCAGCACAGTGGTGGTGAGGGTCAAGTGGGGAGACCTCTAAGCACAAAGATGAAACCACCCAGCTGCCTGGAGCCCAGCTACTGTTTATTGCATGAGCTACCCAATAGCCCTGCAATAATCCCCTGTCTGCTAAGTTAGCCATGGTCAGTTTCTGTTGTTTGCAGTGAAGAACCCTGCGTGACACATCCAATTGTCCAATTTCAGTATCAGTGGTTTTTCCAACACCCTCAGCCTCTTATAATAATTAAATTTGATATTCAATAAAGCTCTAAATACCTAATATACGCTGTCCTAAAAATCAGAAAAACTAGTGTCTCATGTTCAGGAGAGATAGTGCTTTGACCAGAGAGAAATGGCGTGGGAGGAAAAGGGCAATAAGTAGAGGTGATGGCCGACTGGGTAAGGAATTTCTTATAAGCTTTGCAAAGGGCATTGTTATTTATGGCACATTTGTACATATATAACGTCCAGTGACTTGACTGTGGTGGGGAATTAGGCCATGCCTTCTATCAAGAAACACAAAGTAGTGCACCCCGCTAGTGCTGATGAACAAAAATGGCAAAAGTCTATTGCATGTGGGTTCAGTTGTGTCTCTTTTTCCCAGTTGTGTGAGCTGTGGCAAGCCACTTAAATTTTATGAACCTCAATATCTTCTTTAAAATTGATAGTTTCTGGGGCACCTAGCTGGCTCAGTCAGTGAAGCGTGGGACTCTTGATTTCCGGGTTAAGTTTGAGCCCCAAGTTGGGTGTAGAGATTGCTTGAAAATTAAACCTTGAAAAAAATTTGATAGTTTGTGATGCTGTGAAGATTAAATAAAGTGACACATGTAACAACTGTTTGCAAACTGGAAAGCGCCACAAAATGTAGAAATAATGACTACCCCAGTGAAATATTTCTGTAATCTCCCAGGGTACCATGAGCTTAGAAATTCACAAGGTCTGAAAATAGTAGCTCCAACTGACCATGTCAAGATTTGCTTGCATGCTCCCAGGTGTCTCCAAATATGAGATGTTAGGGCAATGTCACTAGGGATGGGCTTTAAATGATGTTGTATGCTGATTAAAAGAAAGCACCTGGGTGGCTCGGTTGGTTGAATGTCCGACTCTTGATTTCAGCTCAAGTCATGATCTCAGGGTCATGGGATCAAGCCCCTCGTTGACGTCCACACTCAGCGGGGAGCCTGCTTCTCCCTCTCCCTCTGCTCCTCCCCTTGCTTTTGTGTGTGTGTGTGCGCATGTTCTCTCTCTCTCTCTCTTTCTCAAATAAATAAATAAAATCTTTAAAAAAAAAAAAAGGAATTTGCTTTTCTGCCTTTCCCACTTATTCAATGGAAGGCAGCTGGAGAAGTTCTCTGTCACCATACTCTTTCCTGGAGCTGCAAGAGTAACTATTTGAAGCAGGAACAGCATAGGAATAAAAGTAAGGCATTTGGGGATTGGCCAATCCACTTTAAATACTGTTCCTGGAAAATGGAGTTTCCATAGGCACTTCCTCAGGACCCTTCTGTTGGCATGACTCCCGTGGAATTATCACAGATGCTCTCCCTGAATGTCCTTTATTACTGTGTGCATCTTGTTCCCAACCTTGTGCTTTTCACTGGGCACAGGGTATGGGAAGAAAGCAGGAAGACACTGTATCACCACTTGTGTTTATTTTCTGGATTGACATGGTGGCTCTCATTTGCAGCAGGGTTCCATTATCCCCTAGAGGCATCCTTCTAGGAAGGGGATGCCTTCTGTGAGGTGCAGCCAGAGCAGACGTGCCTTAGATGACGGCTTCAGAGCATGGACTTGCGCATGTCGAGCGACTTGGTACAAAGTGGGCGGTCACGTGACACAGTTGAGCTCGTCCCCTCACTGAGGATGAGGTGAGGGGCCTTCAGTCCACCAATGCCTGCTTAATTTGTTTTGCAGGGTCTCCTTCCAAGGGCTAGATAATTGAACTCTGTGTGGGAGGCCTGCACATGATGAAATGCAGCCCATTACTGTCTCCCCAAAGTGGGCGATGCTTAGTCAGTGGGTTTTGTCCCTAATAAAAAGATGAAGAGACAGTGAGTTCCCCTTTTGTGAAGACCTGAAAAGCTCTGGGAACTGGCAGGTTCTCAATTTTGATTTTTATTCTAATTATATAGTGAAAACAATTCACAGAATTTGGTGTCTAATTTGAGATATTTTAATCCCAGTCTCATCCATTAATTTGTTAAGACCATGTGGAGAGAGAAACTTGAAAGCAAGTTCTCCCTGGCAGGAAAGCCTCTTCAGGGCCTAGATGAAAAATCTATCTTAATCACATATTCACTTTTCCTGGAGCACCCTGAACAAAGAAAACCACAGCACAGGAATGAGCCTGAGCACAATTCCTATTTCACGTAGTGGTAAATCACGCCGGGTGTAATCTCGACCCCTTTCTATGACTAATCATTTCTGCATCCCACAGCAATTAATTGTGCAATGTTAGGAATCCCAACCACTGTGGGTCTCCATTTGCCCATCAATACAATGATAGTGTTCACTATTTGATCTTTAAGGCTCCTGTCAGATTTTTAGAGATTTCTCTTTTAAAATTTTATCTTATTAAAGACAATGTCAGAGAATAAAAACAATGCATTGTCATTTATTCAAGTTTGTCTAACATTGATGTCTTAGTACTTCAAACTTAGAGTCGTTTATTCTCAGACTTAATTATTGAAGACTTATGAACACAGATTCATGTGTATAGTGAATTATAACTCCCCCCCCTTATTTGGGGATAAACTGGAAATAAAGTACATCTATGTTGAGTAAAAAAAAAAAATCCAAACTTCCTTTTGTCTTTTAGATTTTAAATGCTTGTCTGTGCTCTCCTTCTCCTCCCCTAAACCAGGCAGGCATGTTCTTTGTGTCAGTAATATTAGAAGGAAATGCATGGTGTGTGTGTGTGTGTGTATGTGTGTGTGTGTGTGTGTGTGTGTAGGAGATGCGTGGCATATAGCACATGAATTAAATAACGAGTGAATATTCAAACAATGTGTTTCTATCTTACAGATGGTCTTTGATAGAGTCACATAAGAGCCAACTGAGCAAGGCAGTTCTTGTGATAATAAACCATTATCAGTTCTATTATATATTCCCTTTTTACTCATGGGTAAAATATATTTCCGTGCGACAACATATTTCTTCTCTGCCATTACCATTGGTCTTCACCCACACCCTCAAAGGGCACTAAGTGTCTTTTAAAGTTGGAAAGACATGACATGTGTAAGCCTGATACCTGAATTTTTGTAACTCCCTGCTCCTCTCCCCACCACTGCTGAAACCTGTACAAGTCTTTGTGCTCTTACTTTTCGAAACAGCAGCTTGTGATGTGATGTGGAATCTGAGGTGTGAGAGATGGGCTGTATTAGTGGATAAGCTCATGTTTTTATATAGAAACAGGTCATGTATTGGTAGGAAATCTTACTTGCTGCAGAATCCAAGCAGAGTTGAAGGGCAGATGACAAAAATCAACACAGAACTCTCTGTTGTTTTCTTTCCCCTTGTCGTTTTAGGAAATTTCTCTTATCACTTTGATCATGCTACTTTGTGGAGCTGTTTGGGCAAATCCCCACTTTTAGACAGGCCCACTAACTTCAGCCTAATAGGGTCATATTTATGGGGCTGGAGGCTCTGCCGACTGGCTTCATTCCCCCAGGAAGTAACTCTTGGCTCGTTCTGGCAGGGACATTATAAGCTCACAGGCTTTATCAAATCTGTGAAACCAAGTGTGATTTACAGCTCCAGCTGGGGCAAAGAAACATACAGCAGTTGGGTTCTAAAATCAGTAGCTTCCTCCCTGAAGAGGTAGAGGGAATTTGAGTCAGAAGCCAACAAATAAGACCAATTTCAGCTTATCTTGAAAATTTCCAGACTTATTCATAAATTTGACAGGAGTGTTATCGGAGAGAAACACTTTGAAATGATGAAAAGTAAACACTCGATATAAGACCCAGAGATGGGGATCTCTTTCAGACGGCTGGGCTCGGTGCAGAGGGCCACGGTGACAATGGAATATGATGCCACATCCTCTCCCTTTTATGTTCCTTTAAACAGCCTGTGGCAGTGTGGATAGGGTGGGAACTAGTCAGTCAAAAATGTACTTTGAATGTTTAAAATTAAGAAATAGGGGAGAGTTGAATGGGAAGTAATGAGGATTTTCTTTCTCGCGCGCTCTCTCTCTTTTTTTTTTTTTGACAAAGAAAAATGTTCAGGAGGACACAGTGGACAGAGTTTCCATTTTTATTATTTCTCTGAGTAGTAAATGTTTACAAAATAGGAGGGATTTCTTTGCCCTTTGACATCTGCTCTATTGGCAAAATCAAGTTGAGATGGAAGACGAGCAGAACTCTCCCTGATTATCCCATTTGATAGTTTGACAGTATGACCAAGAAATTGCTTAAATTATCTTGGGATACAATATTAATATCTCCAGAGAAAATGATAGATTTTTCTTAATTTTAAGCATCAAGGAACTTAATTATTTCCCACTGCCCAGAAGGCCCACTATCTTTTAAAAAAATGTCTACCAAAAGTAAACCTTATTCAGTAACCATTTATCCTTTCTCATGTTTTTATTAATAAAAACTTGGTCAGAGCCAAGTTTCTGGTTGGTTAAACTTCTGACCAGCTTGTAAAAGGTAACCAGCTTTGCCATGCTGAGTTAAAAACCCAACATAAAACAAAGTGCTTTGTTATGTCTGCTGACCCATTCGGTCTTGCCAAGAGTAAATGTGTGTGCGCACGCATGTGTGCATGCATGTGCACATGACACACACGTGTGCGCCATTTTGAAATGCCAGATGTTGTTGGAGAAGCCTGTTCATCACCTTCAAGGATACCTAAGTCACTTAAAATACATTGTGGAAGCTGTTGAACAATCTCAACTAACACAGGAATAAGTAATCTGTTTTAAAGTAGTCCTAAGCAAAACATTTAAAAAATACTAAGTGAGTAATTATGGTAGCAAGCAATTTCACAGAGTACTGTGGGGGTAATCTTTATCTTTTAAAATGGGGGATTATTTCTGTCATAAAGGAGGCAGGGCAAAGGAAAATTTAGCCTTCCACCAGGAACATGTAGACCATTCAGGCAAAAAGAACAAAATTAAGAATTCTGCTCTATGTGGAAAAACAAAGGAACCTTGACCTGAGAATTTTTAGTCCTGAAATGTTCAATGAAACACTGGGAAAAGGAGAGGTGAACTCTGTGCTTGACCATTTCCCTGAAGCATGGGCATCCTCAGTGCCCAGCATGACAGACTTCCCCTCTGCCAGGATTAAGTGTGTGTGTCAGGAGGCGTGGCCTAGGAGAAGCACCAGATTTTGTTGCCACACTTGGCCTGGCAGCCAGTGCATCTCCAAAAACTGACATTCATCCCATGGCGCACCTTTGAGGGTGAGACGACAAAGCTTTTTTCTTTCTGACATTTTAATTTTCACTTCTCCCAGGGAATCCTGCCATATTTCTAAGTGGGTACAACACATAGTACTTAATTTATGCATTTAAGTAAGCATATCTGACAAAACCATAAAAGCTGCATAAGGTTTATGTGAGTAAATTGCCACTTCTTGAACTTTGAAATTTGCATGCATCGTAAGTTGGGAGTTTGCTAATTAACTCTATGCACATGCCCAGAAATAAACTCACAAATATTGTTTCTTGTCACTGAGAATGTGTTTCAAGTATGCCAAACAAAATGCACCTTCCAATGATATATCTAGGTCAAAAAATACTGTGTATCATAATATTTTTAGCTTTGTGGTCTCACCGTTTTTCACTACTTGGCACAGTTGTCTTGAGAATATTTTCTATCGGTGGTTGTCCTCTGTGTAGAATAACAAAGTAGAATACTTGTTTTAATCCATACAATCCCTTTTGGGGGAAAACTTGCAACTAGTATACCCACTGGAGACAAACCATTAGATGTTTTGCCTATTGGACATAAATGAAATCCCAGAACTTTAGAATAAGGAGTATAAAATTTAGGCATTAGCTAAATTTCTGAAAGACAAAAATCACAAATATAGGGACCCGAGGAAGAAATTTATTGTTTTTCACATAACAGTCCAAAGGTGAGCAGTTTAGGCTTATGGGGCAGGCTTTGCTCATGACAGTCATGCTGGGACCCAGGTTCCTTCCATCTTGTGGCTCCACCATCATTCAGGGTGGTGTCCGTGTCTGAGTCACTGCCACGTCCACATGCCAGCCAGCAGAAGGAGAAAATAGAGGGAGGCATAGACTGGCAGCTTCATTCCTAAGATGATAATGTGGAAGTTGGCCACAGCACTTCTGCTCACATCTGACATGGGGCCATGGAGGGGCCACAGGTAGTGAAGGCTATCAGAAATCCTGAGACCTGATTCTACTTGTCACTCTGGCTGGCAAATCCATAGAAACAGGTGAATCATGGTGGATATGATGGGGAAACACCATGAGGTTTCCTACATCTTCATTTCTATTGATTTAATAAAGAATTGATAAAATAAAAGAAGTTAACCATTCAAGAAACTTAAAATAGCTTTCTCTTGATCTAAGAATCATGTAAATTAATGGCATTCATATAGCTTAGATATAGATGTAGTTTCTCTTTAGTGTGTTTTTATTTTGAAGATAATTGGAAGAGGTCCCCCCCAAATTTTCCTCATAACTGATGAATCTGACTTCTCCTAATGATCCTAAGAAAGGATACATTGATTTGTTGAACAAATGTTATTTATTGTACATTTATTGTACACCTCCTGTGAACCTGTCATTGGGATAAGCACAAGATACAAAGGAATAATCACAAAGGTCTCAAAGGTCAAGGTGGGCAAGATTCCTGGGTCCAGTTGTTCTGAGATTATAAAACTTGGGTATGAAGTGCTCTCCACTCTGATCTTTGCAATACCACTGGATATAGTATTTCTAAATCTTCACTCTTACCTGAAAGAGAGATGAAACAAAAATTGGGGGACTTCTGATTCCCTAATTAGTTGAATGTTTCGTGATCACCCATTATCTATCAGGCATGGTGCTAGGGTCTAGGAAAACAGTGGTGGAAGATAGTACATGCCCCCATGAAGCTCATGCTCCCTGTCACTGATTCCCAACCACTGACCTCAGAGCTACTATGCATATAAGCCTGCTAAATTTCTCATTCAGCAATAGTAGCAGACGCTACAGCTCCAAACACAGTGATCTTCCAAGTGTTTCGTCATTCAAATGGGGGCCCCATACCTCGTACTCAACCATTGGTCTAAAAACATGTTGATTCAGCCGAAAAAAGAAGCAGAGATTCTGAACTCTAGGAAATATCCTGGGGTCCAGTCAGCGATTTTAATTCCATGTCAAGGGAATCCTAGAATCTCTTCTCTCAGAAGCTTCCCACGTGATTTTCACAAGTAGTCAGTTTGGAGAATTACATTTATGCATGTAATAGGATTCGCTTCAACACTTTTTCAGCTTCTGTCTTTCTGGTGCATGATAGCCGGTGGGTCTCCTGGGTTTTATTGATGAGAACTTGAAACCTGCCTAGTGGTTTGTGGCTATGATGACCCATTACTGGCCCTCCCCTCAGTGTTTAACCACAAATTTTGCCTTTGCCCTCTGCCACCACCTTTAGGTTTAGCTTCCCAATGAATTCCAATATTTAGAGCATTTTTTTTCTTTACACTAAATACATAGATGGTTCTCCACCATCAGCCTATCCCTTGGTTTTGGATTAATTGTAAAAGCACTTTTAAGTTTCTACTTTAAGCAAAGCACAGTACATTACAAATGCATTTATGTATTCTCTTAAAAAAGTGACTCCAATTAATCTCCTCACCATGATTCAACATATATCTAAAAGAAAAACCATCACGCATCCATCAATCATCTGAAGCCTTCTCCCAGCTGGAGAGCTGATCAATTTAAGGACATTCACTTATTTTTCTGTGCACGGAGAATATGAACTTTTCATTGCATTTTAATTCATGTTTCTCCCCCTTTTATTGTCACATTACCTGTCAAATATGAACTTTGTATCCAAAGGTTCTTTTCCCTTATAAAGCAATGTGAATATTTGGTTAGCGATTTTTTTTTCCTTCTAACATTATTTCCCCCCAAAGATACCGTCTAAAATGACATTTTGACTTCCTTTATTTGTTTTATAACAGATATAGTGTCAAATTGAGAGCAAATAAGAGTCGTCTTCCCGAAGCTCCTTTTAGAGACCATCGAAAATATATGGAATCTGTTTGCTTGATTTTAAACCCCCAAATTTGAACATCATTCTCAAGTTAAAGCTGTCCCTGAGGACGGGTGACATTTGATCTAACAGCTATGGTACTCGGGTGAGGCTGTTCTTTCTATATGGTTTCAAAGCTAGAAGCTCAGAAAATCCATTAAAGCCAGAGTCAGAGCAGAAATAAAGGTGATGACATAGCCATTTGAGGTGAGAAAGGTGAGCTTCTTCAGAGGGTTTCAAGAAAGTGCGTAATGAAAACAACTTTGGAGCCATGCCTCTGTGGTGTTCCCAGCTGCCTAACTCAGATCTCCCAAGGATGAGATGCAATGCGACCTGATTAAACCCTCATGATGTTCTCACCGGCTCACCTCTCTCAGATAAACACCCCTCTTTTAATGGTGCCCTCATTTCACAGGGCCGATTGAACTCTGCTAATATAAGGGCTGCTTCACGATGCCATTCTGAGAAGGGTGCTGAGCACCAACGTGCATGATGCCTGCCCTCCAGAGCACATCACAGAATGAGGGAAAATCATCTGCACCGTGGCCACGGAATGGGGAGGGATTCAATATACTGGTAGTATTGCTGCAAAAGTTACCTATGAACTTTCACTAGAAATCATTAAGAAATGCCTTTTTTTTTTTTGCCCCTGGCTCCCGGCCTCCTCGACCGCTTTTAGCTGAGCAAGATCTCCATCCGTCCTCAACAACCTACCTCTCCACTAGCCTAGGCATTTAGACTCTTCTCCACTAAGCACAGGGCTATCTTGTATTTCTTATTCCAGACAACTGGTATTAGCCATCTTTGGGGCTTACTGTTGGTAGTCTTGTCACTCAGATTCAGCAACAGACATGAAGGCTCCTTTGATTATATTTCAGTTCCTTAACAACTGTTCTATTACCTCATCTGATTGCTAAAAAGCCATAGAGGTTCTTCTCTTGTTAAATGTAATTCTGTTGCAATTACTGTCAAATATTGAATTAAAAGTGGTTAGCTCATTAACAGCTCGCCCCCAACAATCGATTAAAAAAGTGTTTTTTTTTTTTTGTTTGTTTTGTTTTAATATGAAGATGGTTGGCATTTACTTATGAAGTCCCTTCTCCTCTTGGAATCTAATTATAGTGGCTAGGAATGCTCATTTTTCACTTGGTCTCTGAATTCCTGGGGTATGGGGGTGGGGTATGCCGTAGGAACAGAGAGGTGTGGCCAGGAACCACCTCTGAGGAGAGGCCCGGTCTGGCAGTGAGCCAGCTGAAGGTGTGGGGTGCAGGATCAAAGGCAGGGCTGTCTCCAGCCTCTGAGAGGTTCATCAGGATGTGAGAGGGTGGGCTTCCTGATGTGGTGGGCAGAGCTGAGGTCTGGGGAACACAGGAACGGGTGATACTTGAAAATACAAGACAGGGGGACAGTGGCACTTAGCAGTGGATAAGCAGAGAGCAGGGCAGTAGCCTCTGGGCTGACTTCAGGTGGAAAATGGCCAGATTACAGCAGGACCCCGCCTTGGAAGGAGAAGGCATGGTAAACTAGGCAGGTAACTTGGAAAGTAATCATAAATAGCAGTAAAAATATGCTCTATTTCTCCTAATCCATTTTCACCATAGCATCTGGAGTGAATCTTTTAAAAATGCAAAGCACATCACACCACTGTGCCACCTAAACTTTTCAGCGGCTTCCTACAGCAGTGTTCTTAATCTCAGAACGTGCAAAGGCATTGTCCAGGGATTTTGTTAAAATGCGGATTCTGGTTGGGTGGTCTGGGGTGGCGCCTGAATTTCTGCATTTCCGACGAGCGCCAGGTGATGCCAGGACCACACTTGGAGGAACGAGAACTCGAAGCACAATCAAAATTGTCCCACCCCCCTTCACCCTGTTCTCTCCCTTGGATGTCCACGTTCCAGCTGCTCTCCTGTCTTTGCCTGCTTGTCTCTGTTCCCTGTGCTTGGACTGCCCACGTCCGGCTCTTCTGGCTTCTCCTTGTCTGGCTGCAGCTTAAATATCCCCTCCTCACAGTGGCTCCCCCGACCACCCTCCTTCCTGCTTATTCTCTATCAGAGTCACTGTTTCTTCCGTCATTGCGAGGCCTTACTCAATGTATAACCATTTATTTATTTGCTCCATTACTGCATGTGTCCCCAGTTAAGTGTAAACTCCCAGGGAGACACGACCCATTATTGATATGTTTTCCACTGTATCATTTATTAAGTTCAACCTATGTGCTAGACACTACGCTACCTGATTTACGTTTATCTCATTTATTGCCAGCATCAGTTCTGTAAGTGAAGTCTTTTTTTTTTTTTTTAAGATTTTATTTATTTATTTGAGACAGAGAGAATGAGAGAGAGCACATGAGAGGGGGGAGGGCCAGAGGGAGAAGCAGACTCCCTGCCAAGCAGGGAGCCCGATGCGGGACTCGATGCGGGACTCGATCCAGGGACTCCAGGATCATGACCTGAGCCGAAGGCAGTCGCTTAACCAACTGAGCCACCCAGGCGCCCCTAAGTGAAGTCTTTTTAATTGCTAGTTTTCAGACAAAATAATTGACACCCCTTAAAAGTAGCAAACAGAGACTTCAAACATTTGAGCCTCATGGAGATCCGGAGAAAGGGTTATAGCTTGTGCTGCTTCTGACTCTCTTCCTGCCTTTCACCTGTGGGTGGAGGTACGTAGATGGTATGACCTCTCCCATCTCCACGTGGTCCCCATGGGTGCGCTGCTTAGGAGGGGACAGCAATTCCGTTCTTGATCCTTCCTTGCATAGCCGAGCTAATCCGATGCCAAAGACATCTGCTAAATACTGCAGCAGAGCAAAAAGAAATTCGATAAGGCAAGTAACTAGACTTTATCAACATTACCTACTACCGCCGACTGCTATGTATTGTGCTCCCGCCCCAGGCCACCTGCTTAAAAGGTAAGATCAGTCAAAATGACTCGGGAGAGATTTCTGTTCCCAGGGCAAAGGTGTAGCTTACCTTGGATGGGCATGTGTGCCTCTGAACCACCTCTACCATCAGTAACCAGGGGCAGGAATGCTCTGGCAGTTCCTGTTTTCTCCTTTCTGTAAATAGAAATTCCAGGAGGAGAGCATCTTGACAGTATTTGGCACCTGGGGTCCATATATAGCTTTTCTGTGCAAGACAGAGCATTTGTAGGCGTTGCTTTACTGGGGAGGACATTTCAGGGTTGAGAATTTGAGTATTCTGTCTTTGGTGCTCTGGATGACCCTGAAAGGGGGCAGATGAGGTCTCTTACATAATTTTGTGTACAAGTAAACATTTCGTTTCTTATGGTGGAGGGAAGAAAAGAGGAGTGGGAGATTTGGGGCTCTGATTCTAAAGCCCTTTCAAAGACCGCCTTAGCTGCTGACCCTCCTCGAAGGCAGGAGTGCACAGGGGCCTTCTGTGTGCTTGTTATTTTTGATGGATTGCAGTCTAGCTGCAGGGCAGGAAGCTCAAACCCCTGGGGTTGCATCACTGTAGCTGGCAAAGAAGTGGAGGCTTGAAACGGCTTGGCTTGTTGTAGCCAGACCAATGAGAGTTTCGGGTACTGTCTTCAGGATCCCCTACTCTTCCTTCTTCACGCACACCCCAGATGTAAAGAATCACGCCAAATTGCACTCCTCTCCCACACCCTTCCCCACATACCCTCATGCTGAAGATAAAAATTGGTCTCTAATTGTTGGGTACAAGCTTGACTAGCTTTGAATTAACAGCTAAAGCTGTATTCATTAATCTGAGCAGGGAAGAGCAGGCAGACTGTCACAACACGGCTCAGTTCAGTAGTCATGCAGAGCAGGTGAGGGAATGGGAGGCTCTCTGGAAGTGCGGCAGTGATCCCCATCAGCCCCATCAAGCAGTGATGAAGAGGGGAAGGCGGCCAGCCACAGGACCGCCAGGAGATGGATGGCATACCTCAAAGTCCACTGTCGCAGGGGCATCCCAGCAATGATCGATGGTTATCTACAGCAATTAAACTTCAGAGCTTTTAAATGTCACTCTAGAATGGAATGCCATCTCATAAAGGTGTTGTTTAACATTTATCAAACATGGGGACCGGGTGGGGGTGGGGGGCCGTGGAGTAATTCTTTGGGGAAATGTTAGAGCTTTTGAAGTGAGACAACCATGAGAATGAAATTTGATACTGTTCTAATGTGTTGTCTTCAATATTGAAATAAACTGGAATAGAACCTCTTTGGACACTGCGAGATGGTTTATAATGTTGGGATTTAGTGGGGGTGTGGTGGGAAGAATGTACAAGAAAGGGTCAGGAGAAGCAGTTGTCACCCGTTGCTTTTTCACTTGTGACGATGTGTCTTGGATAAATGACAACTCACCTGTGTAAATGGGGGAGGTTCACCACCCCCAATGTGTTAGAATCACCTAGGGAGCTTTTAAAACATATCAGTGATTGGGACTTACCTGATCCGTTAGTTTAGGGTAGGATGGATTACATATGTATTTGTAAAATCTCCCCAGGTGATTAATAGGTACAGTCAAGCTTGAAAACCACTGTATTAGATAACCTTAAGTTTTTTCAGCCCTACATTTCCATGATTTTTCTGTCTTATGGGGATATTCTCAAAGTAGATGGCACTTGCTAATTAAAAAAAAAAAAAAACAACAACTTTCCGTTGGAACAACATACAGTGTTAAAGGACAATGAGATGGTGGTTAATGTTTTTTCTGTCACCAATTTGTATTTATTCATTCATTTAATCATAGATTGAATAACTCTTGGCAATTATCAAATTCAAGGTTGGAAATACGAGGGTGCTTGCACATCGAGCAGTGGGCAGAATGAGGAGGTGTGGAGGTGTGTTGTATGGATACCAGCCTCTATCAAAGGCAGTTGGAGCAGAATTCTCAGAATATCAGAAAATTACCAAAAAAGTTATTGACACTCCATCCTCCATTTTGGCCTTCTTGTCTGTTTATTTCTCTCTTCTGTTTCTAGCTCGATGGTGGCATGATATGACTGAGATATTACCAGATGCTTTTAAATGTCTTTCATGTTTCCTTGCTCCTTCTTCCCTTCCAGCATTCAAGCAGTTAGCTGGCTTTGTAGTTCTCACCTCAGGGGAAGGATGGAGGGGAGAAAAGTCATACGCAGGGATGTACGTTCCCCAAAAGGGCCCTTTTAGAAGATTGTTCTAATAGAGGCTATGCCCTCCAGAGTATGGATTCCTCAAGGTAGAATGATGAGGAAGGAAGGGGAAGGGAGAACAGAGACCTCAGTGTGCCCAGGAGATGGGGAGTGGCCTGGCTTTGTTTGTAGGGAGCACTGTGGAGGCAGAACCACGTAAGTAGAGGGTGTGAGACCTAAGGGCAAAACACTTATGTCCACTTTGTCAGGGAAAAGCCCAGTGAGGGGAAGGCTGTGGGGTCCGTCTGAGAGCACATGCCCCAGACAGCTCATCAGATATTCCCCCGTCCACAGGCAACAGAAAGAAATCAGCAGAGCTGAGGGGGCCACTGGGACAGGGTCATCGCTGTGGCGTAGCTGACAGCAGAGCACCAAGATGGACGATGGGTAGCTGTTGGTGCTTGCAAAGATGAGTGACATGAGGCCAGACAGCCCACCCCTTTGCCTTGAAACCATGTAACTCCAAAGAGCAAACGGAACTGGAATGATGTGGTAGGATAGGGTACTCGAATATAAATTAAATTGCCTTTAAAAATCTTCGGAGATGTAAACCTTTATAGTATGTCCTTTTGATAGAAGTAAGGGATAAAAATGAATCATGTAGTAGAGTTTGACAAAGACACATAGCCATGTGTGATTGGCACGACAGTCAAGATTCCGTGGAATATTAAAATGGATTCCCATCCAGACTATGGCCCCTGCTCTGCTCAGAGAATTCTGTTGCTTTAAATGAACGGCGAGCAGGTAGAGAAGCAGATCTGTAAGAGATAATTCCATTTGCAAAAGAAGAAGTCTAATCTATTTTCATGCCAAAGTGTAAAGGACTCTTCACTTTATTCATCACTTCATTAATCTCATTTCAAAAGGGAAGGCCAGGGCTGAAAACAGAGGTTATTCACATTTCAAACAAGCTCCTTAGGCATAATGAGTGAGCAAAGCATTCAACTGTTAGACTTTGTTGCTTTCCTACCAGCTGGAGACAAGTACTACAAAGGTCATGCTATTTAATCTTACATACAGAGAGATGCATATAGTTGGGGTTGGAGAAGAAATTATTTTGAAAAATGGCAAATTAGAGATCTGTGACGCACTGAGGAGCAGGGCAGAGTTTGGAAGAACAGGAATAGTTCAGTGGTATCTTTTCCCATCTTGTTTTAGTCTCAGAATGACCGAATGAAAAATTCCAGGGTAAGCCGTGAGAAATAGCGAAAGTCGTATATCCCAAACACCATTCTGCAGCGAAACGGAGGGGTTTGGAACGACTGGAAATACTTCCACCCCAGGAATTTCCAGGACATCTGGTAAGTCAACAACATTATCACAAACATTATGGCCAACAATGTGAGTTCTTGCAACAATGTATTCATTTTCCAAATGTTCCAGCTGAGAAAGCCACACAGAACATTCCCACCATCTAGCAGATGGCTAATGGGGAAGCCAATATTTTCTGTGGAAAGCAAAGTTTCTTCTTCTAACATTAGACAATTTCAGCAGAGAGAACAAATAAGCATTTGTTTTTGTATTCTATTCTCTTGCACTCATAAAGAGAATGCATTATAGACCATTAATTTTAAAAGTGCATAAGAAAATGAGTTTTTCTTTGAGATTACAGAACTAAGACACTTTTCAGTCCAGAAATGTCTGGTGGTGGGGACAAGGGCTACTGCTTCCGCATCTAGCCGGAGAGGCAGGGGTTAGGGAAAACCTTAAACATTATTTATTATTATTGCTGCTTGGTGGGCAAAAAAACAAAACAAAACAAAAAACCTTAAACTATGTGGGTGGAAATGAATTTGCGCCTACCTACATCAGATTTACAAGCGACTTGTAGGATGTGGAGATTATGAATGAGATTTTACTTTCTTAGAAAATGAAATGAAATGAGCAAGGCATGGTTGCCAAGTTTGTTTTAGGAAAGAATGGGAGCAGGTGGTAAACAAAAGATAAAATGTGTTATTTGAATAACACTGAATTACTATGTCTAGTTTCACAGACCTTATTTACTGTGCCAGGAAAGTGGGTCGATTTGCCTTTAAATGTTTTACCTTCACTTATTATTACCAAGCATTCAAGTAAATGTATATGTAACACATATAACAGGTACTGTAAAGAGTGGGAGCTTGTTATAAATAGTTTCACTTGTTTTTGTTTTGTTTTCTGAGCTGTTTGGAGGACTAAAATGAATTTCTGCTTATCCAATTTTGAGTGCTTTATGTCCCTTCTGTCTGACTAGAACCCTACTATTTTTAAATTAATTTTGATCCTGCCATGCAAAAATACTGGCATATCAAATTACACCTATTTTTATAATAGGCTCATTAACTCTTTCAATAAAGATTAAAGTTACTATATGCCTACCCTGCAGGAGGAAATATGCTCTGCTCTGCTGGAGTTACAAGAAATTTACGTAGAATCTAATGGTGCAAAGACAGGCTAACTTTCAGCACCTTATCAATCATATCTGTCTCCTTCCTCTAAAGACATGGGTGTCTTAGCTGAAACACTCCTTTGGTGGTTGCTAAGAGTCTGGCTTTCTAAAGCTCATACAAACTGGAGTCTAAGATGTTGTCCAGGGTTGACTAAAAGATGAAGATGTGCTCTTCCCGGAGTAGTTTGGTTCAAGAAGCAAGAGAGCCAAAACCTTGTAAACAGCTCCTTACTCAGTGTGGTAGGTGAATAACGTCTCCCCTGCCCCCCACTTTTGTCAAAGGTGCCCATGCTCCAATCCCCATAACCTATGAGTGTGGCATGGCAAAAGGACTTTGCTGATGTGACCAAGTTAAGGATCTTGAGATGTCAAGATGATCCTAGGTCATCTGGGTGAGCTTAATGCAATCACAAGGACCCTTAGCAAAGGAAAACATAAGGGTCAGAATCAGCAAAGCTGTGACAATGGAAGCAGAGATTGGAGTGATGTGCTCTGTAGATGAAAGAAGGGGCCGCGAACCAAGGAGGGTAGGCGGGCAGCCTCCAGAAGCTAGAAAAAGCAAGGACACAGATTATTGCTGGGAATTTCCAGGAAGGAACACAGCAGCCCTGTTTGATATTAAACTTGATTTAGCCCAGGGTGACCCGTGTTCTGTTTCTCACAACAAAACTGTGCAATAATAAGTTTGCATTGTTATAACTTGTGATCATTTGTTACAGCAGCAATAGGAAACTGAAACGGCCAGAAATTCATAAATAATTGCTGTAAATTTTTTTTTTTTTTGGAAGGAAGGAAGGAAGATGTAAGCCTAAGTATAAAGAATCTATGGCATAGCAAGGATTGGTCATCTTCCTTCACTCTGGCAGAGTCCTACCTGCACAGACTGGCATCAGTTTTACACACGAAGTAAGGGGCAAGGGGAAAAATGTGTAAAGATGCTTCTCCTCGCGCTCTCAGCTGCCACCTTACCTTTCGCTCTGATTGATATCCCTTCTAAATAAATCAGTAGCCTACAGGAAATAGGCACGTATGGTCTCCTCTTGACAAGTTGTGGACACCCCTGAAATGATGCAAAAATAATCCTGGCAAAGGCTCAGTTGAGCAGTAATGGGTCCTCACTTCTGATTTTAACATGACCTGTTTCTATGTCAAAAATACTATCCGGGAGGACTGGAGGTGATGATGACTTGGACCAGACCATCCTGAAGTTCTTTGATTTCTTTGAGCTCGATGATGTTTGTTTTTTTACAGAAATTTAAGAAGTTGCTCCCTGTTATTGGATAGCTTGGTGGACAGATATCAGAGAAAACAGAAACTAGGAAAAACAAAAACACTTAACTTGTAAAGGGAACGAATCCTCAGAAAACACATAATCCCCTAGCCCTAGATATTTTCCGTGCCTTGTGTGTGCGTACATCTGTGTAATAAGCAGGAATAAGAACCGTAGTCCTGGATCTGGGTCCTGTTTGTACCAGGATTGAATGTTGGTCCCACCTCTGATGCATATTTTTTTTTTATTATGTTCATTTAGTCAGCATACAGTACAACATTAACTTTTGATGTAGTGTTCAATGATTCATTAGTTGCGTATAACACCCAGTGCTCATCACAACACGTACCCTCCTTAATACCCACCACCCTGTTACCTCACCCCCCACTCCCTTTCCTTCTGTAACCCTCAGTTTGTTTCCTGGGGTCCATAGTCTCTCATGGTTCATCTCCCTCTCTGATTTCTCCCCCTTCAGTTTTCCCTCCCTTGCCCTATGGTCCTCCATGCTATTGCTTATATTCTACATATGAGTGAAACCATGTAATAATTGTTTTTCTTTGCTTGACTTACATCACTTAGCATAATCCCCTCCAGTTCTGTCCATGTCGATGCAAATGGTGGGTATTCATCCTTTCTGATGGCTGAGTAATATTCCATTGTATATATGAAACACATCTTTATCCATTCATCTGTTGAAGGGCATCTCGGCTCCTTCCACAGTTTGGCTATTGTGGACATTGCTGCTATGAATATTGGGGTGCATGTGCCCCTTCTTTTCACTACATCTGTATCTTTGGGATAAATAGCTAGTAGTGCAATTGCTGAGTTGTAGGGTAGCTCTATTTTTAACCTCTTGAGGAATCCCCATACTGTTTTCAGAGTGGCTGTACCAACTTGCATTCCCACCAACAGTGTAAGAGGGTTCCCCTTCCTCCACATCCTCGCCAACATTTGTTGTTTCCTTTTTTGTTAATTTTTGCCATTCCAACTGGTGTAAGGTGGTATCTCATTGTGGTTTTGATTTGTATTTCCCTGATGGCTAGTGATGTTGAGCATTTTTTCATGTGTCTGTTAGCCATTTGTATGTCTTCTTTGGAGACGTGTCTGTTCATGTCTTCTGCCCATTTTTTCACTGGGTTATTTGTTGAGTGTTGAGTTTGAGAAGTTCTTTATAGATCTTGGATATCAGCCCTTTATCTGTAATGTCATTTGCAGATATCTGCTCCCATTCTGTGGGTTGCCTCTTAGTTTTGTTGACTGTTTCCTTTGCTGTGCAGAAGCTTTTTATCTTGATGAAGTCCCAAAAGTTCATTTTTGCTTTTGTTTCCCTTGCCTTTGGAGATGTGTCTTGAAAGAAGTTGCTGTGGCCACCTATGTTCTCCTCTAGGAGAGGTTACTACCTATGTTCTCCTCTAGGATTTTGATGGATTCCTGTCTCACATAGAGGTCTTTCATCCGTTTTGAGTTTATCTTTGTGTATGGTGTAAGGGAATGGTCCAGTTTCATTCTTCTATATGTAGCTGTCCAATTTTCTCAGCCCCACTTATTGAAGAGACTGTCTTTTTTCCATTGGATATTTTTTCCTGATTTGTCAAAGATTAGTTGGCCATAGAGTTGAGAGTCCATTTCTGGAGTCTCTCTTCTGTTCCATTGGTCTATGTGTCTGTTTTTGTGCCAATACCATGCTGTCTTGGTGATCACAGCTTTGTAATATAGCTTGAAGTCAGGCAATGTGATGCCCCCAGGTTTGTTTTTCTTTTTCACCATTCCCTTGGCGATTCGTGGTCTTTTCTGGTTCCATACAAATTTTAGGATTGTTTGTTCCAGCTCCTTGAAAAATGCCAATGGTATTTTAATAGGGATGGCATTGCAAGTGTAGGTTGCTCTGGGCAGGATAGACATTTTAACAATGATTATTCTTCGGATCCATGAGCATGGAATGTTTTTCCATCTTTTTCTGTCTTCCTCAATTTCTTTCGTAAGTGTTCTGTAGTTTCTAGAGTATAGATCCCTTACCTCTTCGGTTAGGTTTATTCCTAGGTACCTTATGGTTTTTGTTGCTGTTGTAAATGGAATCGATTCCTTAATTTCTCTTTCTACAGTTACATTGTTAGTGTATAGAAAAGCAACTGATTTCTGTGCATTGATTTTGTATCCTGCCACATTACTGAATTGCTGAATAAGTTCTAGTAATTTGGGGGTGGGGTCTTTTGGGTTTTCCACATAAAATATCATGTCATCTGTGAAGAGAGAGAGTTTCTCTTCACAGTCAAACTCTGATGAACTTTTATTTTGTAGGATAAGATGTCTATAGATGTTTTTTTTTTCTGAGTGTAAGCTTCTGAAATCACTTCTGCATGATGCCAGAGGAGCCCACCATGTTCCCCTGGATTCTTCCCATAGATCTTGGTCATCTTAATAATTATTGCTCTCATCAAATTGTATTATTGTTTTTTATCTCTTTTCTGCCCAACAGACCATGAGCTCCTTGGGATGTGGCATGGAGTCTCACCCACCTTTCTGTTTCTGGTACCTGGTGTGGTGCCTTGCCTGAGTGAGCACTTCATACATGTTGCTTTTCATTGTTGAAAGGGGAAAAAAGTCCCTTTCTCCCTCTGGAATCATTCAGCTTTGTCAACAATCTTGATGACAGGCTTGAATCCTAAAGCCATACCGGATTCCCCTCTTTACATTTCCATTCACTGAAATATTCATTGTATAGTTCATGCACTCATTCTCCATGGTTGTACCTCCCTTTGCATTGCTAAGATTTTCACTAAAATCGGATCTTAGCTCCTCATGCCTGAGTGATTGCAGGCAGAGCATTCCAACTGCTCGTAATATCTGTGACAGAAGAAACTCTTCGTATCATCTCCTTGGGTTAGAGTGGTTATTTCCAAGTACAAGTCCATGGACCAGTTACAGAGTAGCTGGGCCATAATTACTCAGGAAATTTATGGCAAAGCGGGCATCATCCCTGGAGGTTCTAAATGAACATAGAATTTCCTTGCTTTTAAGAGCTTTCCAAGTATTGGGTTGACTTGTGTAGCCCTAAATTCATGTAACGGTATCCTACTCTCCAGAAGCTTAGAATATGACCATATTTGGAAACAGGGTCCTTGCTGATGTAATAGTTGAAATTAGATAAGGCCATACTGGAATGGGATGTGCCTCAATCCAGTTTCCTGGTGTCCTTATAAAAAGGGGAGATTTGGCCTGCACACAGGGAGAACAACATATGAAGATAAAGGCAGAGATTGGGGTGATGCTTCTGCAAGTCAAGGAAGGCCAGAGATTGCCAGCAAACCAGCAGAAGCTGGGGAGGCCGTGGCACAGATTTTCCTCACAGACCTCACAAAAGGAACCAGTCCTGCTGATAAGTTAATTGCGATGTCTAGGCTGCAGAACTGTGAGACAATAAGTTTGGGTTAGGTCATCTAGTGTGTGGCACTTGGTTACAGCAGCCCTAAGAAAATAATACACCAGATCATTCTTGTATATGGGCATAGTTTTTGAACTGGATTCTTATCCCTCCCCTGTATTAAAACTGGTAATAGCTTAAACAGTGATTATAAGGATTAAATGAATTAACATTTGTAAAAATGCCTAAAGCAAGACTTGGCACATAGTAAGTACCTATATGCATATTAAACTTCCAGAAAACCTTCTCACCGAGAGCACTGATATTACTGCATGTGTGCACTAGGAGATGATTTTAGATGGCATGAATATGAAAACAGATTCTTAATAATAATGAAACTGGCATGTCAATTCCATAATTTCTCAAATTTAGGTTGAGGCCAAGATCAGTAGGTCAGTAGTAATCCATCTTGGGAAGACACTGCATCTTCGAGATCTATGCATGCTCATGAATCTTCAAACCCTAAGTCACTGGAGCTTCTGGGGTATATTGTTTGGATAAAGGAGGGAGTCCCTGTGATGTGGGTCACCAGGATGGAGTCTTGTTAACCGGGTCTCCATAGGTGTGATGGCCTTTTCAGGAAAAACATGGCACCTGCTTTTGTTTATCAACACACAACACAGGGAAGACCCAACCCAACCGAATGCAATTGACATACAAAGGCCAACGGAATTAATGAGAACAGATACCAACAAGGAATGTTTACTATCTTCCATGCATCCTTTTAAATGGTTTGTCTGTATTCTTTCATTTCATTCTCATGACAACCCATGAAGTTGGTAGTAAATTATCCCTGTTTTTACCAAGGGAAGAACTGAGGCTCAGAGGAAGGAGGGAACATGCTGTAGAATACACAGGTGGAGAGTGGCAAAGCTGGGTTGGAAGCCCAGCCATTGTAACACAGTGCCTACCCTCCTAGCCTTCATGTTTTACTGCCTTTTAAAAAATGTGTGTTTGGGGTGCCTGGTGGCTCGGTTGGTTAAGTGTCTGCCTTCGGCTCAAGTCATGATCCCGGGGTCCTGGGATCAAGCCCCAAGTCAGGCTCCCTGATCAGTGGGGAGTCAACTTCTCCCTCTGCCTGACACTCCCCCTTCTTGTGCTCTCTCTCTCTAATAAATAAATAAAAAAAATTTTTAAAAAGATAGCATATGCACATATGTATACAATTAAAAGAATATCTACAAAGCAGGTATTTGTATAAGCAATGGCCCCATCAACAAACAGAACATTGCCAGTGTTCTAGAAGCTTCTCTGGCAACCTTCTGTGACCATGTTGTCTTTTGATAACACCTCGTTACCTAGAGGTAACACTTTCTGATCATTGTGATGACCGTTTTCTTGCTCTTTTATAATTTATCAAGGCTTTTAACTCTATGCTGTTATTCTACTTGTCTTGCTCTTTTGTAATTTTATCATCAATGCTTATAATCCTATACTACCTTTTTTTTTTTTTAACTTAGCGTTCAAAGCCTTCCACATAGAGGCTCTGTTCTCATTTCCTATTGTTTTCCTACTTGAACCCTCTCCTTTATCTTGTGATGAATTTATATGCCCCCTAATATATTATATACATTGCTTCCTCCTTTACACTTGTTGTAGCAGATCCCTTCCTCCAAGCCTCCTGTCCCCAAATTCACCCTTTTCTTATGGCCCAGCTGCCTAGGGGACCCCTTCTGTTGGTTTTATTCCAAAGGGATTCCTCTCGCCTGAACTGCTCTGGTCCTTGTATCTACTCCACCCGTTTTATACTTTCCTTACAGTGCTGTGTGATGCTGTGCTCTATTAATATAAAGCCTTCACGTGTTTGTCACTATCACTAATGTTTATTCATAGTTAATTTATTCATCCAGAACTTCTCTATTAAGGATACTGTGTGGCAGACATAGGGCCTGTATACACAGCAGAAAATAAGATATACCAAGTTCTGCCCTCATGGAGCTTACTTCCTGGAGTGGAAAGGCAAATAAAAAACCAGTAAACAAGTAAATAAGATAATTTTGGTAAGAGATCATTGTGAGAAGCCTGAAGGAAATGAAATGGGTGGGGGTGGTGGGGACAGGGGGATCCTTGGAGCTGAGATGTTTTCTATCATCTGGGTAGTAAGCATCAAGTCAGAGAGCCAACTCAAAGGCGCTGAGGCAGAAACAAGCCTGGCCTGGAGGAGATGAGGAGTGAGCAGGAGGACAAGAAGGGTTAGAAGTGATCATGGGTAAGTCATGTGGAGTCATTTAGTTTTGAATGGTAAGTAGTAATTGTAACTGATAACTAGTTTTAAATTTTTCTAGATTCAATAGGATAGCACTGCACAGTTTAAAGAATGGAAGGGAGATACTTGTCCTTACTTATGCGCCCTTACTTCATATTGTCTTTTTGCTTTTTATATACATGTTTTTTTCCCTCTAACTAGAGCATTCAGTCTTTGTAGTTCCTTGGAAATTGTTACCGTCAATACTGCTAGTCATGTTACAAAGCCCGTGTGGATGCCCTTTCAGGGCTGTAATTATCCTAACACTTTCAGTTTTTAGCAATGTCAAACTTTTCGGAGAGTGCTAAGTATATTCAAAAACCCATCAACTCCATAAAGTTTCAATTGGACAACTGAAGTACCTTTGTGTGGTGATTACACTGTCAAGGAACATGACCCACTGTGCGGGCAACTCAAGAAGTGCCAAAATAGTTGTGAGTTGTTCAAGACCTAACGTGTGCCCTTTTATGATGAGGGCTGACTTGATGAGACTGCATTCCAACTGACCTTTTGCGCATTTCTCAAAGCAAGATGTACAGAGCGAAGGAGAGGAACTCTGCTTTCCGATAAACCTGGCAGACGTAGCCGTTGCCTTTCTACTTAAATTTCCCAGGGACTCTGCATTTCATCTCCATACGGCATGGGCCGTGCTTCTGAGAATTTTAAACAAGCAGGGCAACTGTCACGAAGTGAAAACGAACCCTCACCAAATTTTTTTTTTTTTT
>NC_138371.1:129292489-129353045 GCF_054177405.1 Leptonychotes weddellii
GCACTTCAGAATTGGAAAGAAGGATCTGTAGTTCTGTGAAATAAGATAGGCCAGGAGCAAGGCATATGGCTGTTAGCCTCAGGCAGGTTTCTCAGGACTCAGAGGAGAGGCTCCTTTGCTAGCAAGTTGAGATTAGTTATTAGACAGTGGCCCCAAGGCACGGCTGCCCTGGAGGGAAGCACTGATGTTCTGATCACACTCCATTACTCCTCCGTGTTGCTAATGAGCCAAATTTCCAAAAGGGATTGCTCCCTTTAAATACAAGTAATTTTATACTCAGCAAAATGACCTGAAATTGTACTTACAAATGGATCATATTTAAATGGCTCAACTGTCCAAGTAGCTGGTCACTTGATCCTCATATTAGAGATATAATGACTCCTTACTCCAAGGATAGCCTGAAAAACGTGGGTTTTATGCTGTAAAACAACTATACTTAAAAATGTTCCCCAGAGATGTAGTTTCAGGAGGAAATAGTAAAGTTCCAGTTGCCTGGTGCCTAACTCTTCAATTTTAAAATCAGTAAGTATTTACTGAACTTCTGTCATTTTCCAGGCACTGTGCTAGATGCTAGGGATACAATGGTGAACGGGACAGAAGGGGACCCTGCCTTCATGGGACAGACTTCCTAATGCAGAGACAAAAACATACAAAAACATACGGTAAAGACTTACATAAATAAATGATTGGAAAGTTATATTTAAGGCCAGTAGAGAAAACAGAAAAGAGGCGAGATTATAAAGTTGGCAAAACCAAACAAACAAACAAAAAAACCCCATAATGTTTGGCCTGATTTACGTAATAAGAAAAGGTCTCAGTGAAGGAGTGACTCGGTGTTGAGATCTAAAACAAAAGAAGGACTTAGTCTTAAAAATATTGGAATGGGGCAGGTGAGAGTCCTCCAAGCAAGGTAACAGCTAGATGGGTTCTGAGAACCGAAATGTACCAGAGTGTGTAGAGTGTGTAGGAGGAGAAGGAAAGAACTATGCATGATAGACAAAGGGTCTGAGCAGGCCGAGACTTTTTAGCCATGGGAAGATGCTTGGATTTAACCTAAATGCAATGCAAAGCCATCGAAGGTCTTTAAGTAGGGGGAGGTATGCTCAGATTTATAGTTTGCAAAGCATGAGTATTTTTCTCTGAATTTCCCAATATGCCTGGCATATTGATATAACTTGGGGAATCTTGGCAAAACCATACTGTTCTTTTTTTTTTTTTTTTTAAGATTTATTTATTTATTTTAGAGAGTGTGCATGAGTGGGGGGAAGGGCAGAGGGAGAGGGAGAGAGACTCTCAAGTAGACTCCTCACTGAGCACTGAGCCCGACTTGGGGCTTGATCTCACAACCCTGAGATCATGACCTGAGCTGAAACCAAGAGTCGGACGCTTAACCAACTGAGACACTCAGGTGCCCCAAACCATACTAAGTTCACAAATTTCGAATATTTCTTCCTTTCCTATTATTCATTTTTACATATTTTTTGAGTGTCTATGATATGCTACATAGTAAATGTGGATACACAGGGAAGATAGAAGATCATTATTTAGGGTGGAAGACCATACAAGAATGGGAAATCTTCATCCATGTGTTGCATACTCCCCCAGCCTGAAGTTCAGAGACTCTAGGAGTGCGAAGAGAAGCAAGTCCTTGAACCTGTGGTCATGAGAGCTGCCCTTCAGGTGGTTGCTCTACTCCCCAGCCCCACTCCCTACACCCTGCACCATCCCAGGATTCTGTCAGCATATTTTAATACTTTGGTGCTTTGGATGGATGGTTACATAAGCCCATATAAATAACAGGGAAGTTCTTATGTATTTTACTTTCTGTGTGTGTGGTTAATGGCAGGGTAGGTTCAGAGTAATAAAAATCAGATGATTGCATAAAGGCCAGCCCTAGCTTTGCAGCTTGATCAAGCTATGAGAGTCTTTGTAACAAAGCAGTGCTTAACCTCACCCATGATGCTTAGAAATATTATTGCAGAAGTGGTATCGTCATAGGTAGTCGTACATACAGCGAATCAAAACTGTCCCTGTTAAAAATATTGCATTATGTAGCATAGAAGAGTGAAACTCCTAGCAGATTTTGAAAGGGAGCTGAGCAGGAACACAGGTCTTAAGGGGATTTTTGGTGTTATTTCTGATGACTTAAAATCTCTCTCTGTTACGTCAACTAGAAAACAGCTCTCTAAAAAGCTAATGGATGGGCTTCCTGGTATCATAGAGCAAAACATATGTGCCTAGAGCATAAAGACTTATTTTCACCTTTATTCTTATCTTGGTAAAACAGTCCACTGACTGTATCAGCCCTCGTCTGGCTGAGGTTTAGTGCGTCTGTAGTCGGCATTGAAGCCAGAGGAAGAGAGGGCACCAGATACTCTAACTGCCACAGGCATAAGCCATTATCTTCGCCCTGTGAAAAATTGCCTGATTTCCTCTCTTGATAAAACTAGACATGGGTTTAAAAACATTACTTAGAAACATAAACCTCAAATACTGGAGTCCGTCCTTCTCTTCCTTTATCACTCACCAGAGCCTTTGAGAATTGGCCCGGGGCAGGGGTGGGGGGCACGGGGAGGTAGCTACTTGTAATGAAATGCACTTAAGGAGGGGAAAATGTAAGGTTCCATTTCTTTGACGCACAGCTGATAGAACCATTATCTCTGGAGGGCTTATTCAATCAAGAGCCGGAGATGCTGAAGCAAGCAGAGGGTAAGAGGTGTGAAAAGGCTTTCCTTGAGGCATCAAAGCAAACCCTGTGAGCCAGGTCCTCCATTGGCTCCCCTTGGCTCTGGCCCCCTTAGGGCATGCACCGGCCCTGTTAGGGCACGTACTTCTGTAGGGACCATACGGCATTCTCTCTGCGGAGGGGACCATTCTCGGAGTGTCCCCTAAGCTCGGTCTGAAGACCTTGGCAGAGCAATGATGCTGTCTGCTCTCTGTCCCCAAGCCACCTTGCCTGTGCTGTTCCCATATCACTTCCTTTTCAACCACCCACTGCTGTGTCGTCCCAAACTCTCCATTGTTCTGCACAGCCTCTTGTACCTGTCTCCTCCTATGCCTTTGTTCCTGAGGTTCTTTCACACTTTCAGATTTCACTTTTTTTCATTAAATCTCCATAACTCTATTCTGGTCTTTACTGCCTATTTTCTGTCTCCATCCCCTGGTTTTGCATTTTGCTTCCATGCCCTGTTTTAGCATTTTCACATTCCTCTCTTATTCTACTTGTGTTTCTATCTTCTCTTCCCTTCAGTCTGTGAGTTCTTTGAGAACAATGAATCATGTCATCACTGCATCTCTCTCCGAAACTTGCACATCCAAAGGATATTTATTAGGTACATTCTAATTGCATTGTTCTAGGTGCCAGGGAGACAAATAGAACAAAAGAACAAAACCCATATAGTCCCTGTTCTCATGGAATTTGTTGGGAGAATGACAATAAACAGGAAACATAGGCAAACAAAATAATTACAAATTGTGATTCAAGTTATAAAGCAAACAGGATAATGGGATAAAAGAGTCTCTGAGGAAGGGCGATATTTCATTAGTTGGGTATAAGAGCAGACTCCCTTGTAGTGATGACCTGAAGGCTGAAAAATTGCCATTCTGGGAAGTGGCAGCAGGCAGGCCAAGTAGAACATTCTGGAGAGTAGGATCGACAAAATCCTGAGGCAGGAAAGGCTTGGCATATTCTAGGAATGGTCTGAAGTCATATTGTGGTGAGGGGGAAAGAGGTAGGAGTTGGAACTGGACAGATGGGCAGGAGCCACATCTCTCAGGACCAGGAGTGTGGGTTCTGTTTTTTTTTTTTTAAAGATTTTTATTTATTTATTTGAGAGAGAATGAGAGGGAGAGCACATGAGAGGGGGGAGGGTCAGAGGGAGGAGCAGACTCCCTGCCGAGCAGGGAGCCCGATGCGGGACTCGATCCCGGGACTCCAGGATCATGACCTGAGCCGAAGGCAGTCGCTTAACCAACTGAGCCACCCAGGCGCCCCTGGGTTCTGTTTTAATGCAATAGGAAGCCATTGGAGGGTTTTAAGCAGGAATGTGATATTTTTTTATTTCGATTTTTCAAAGCTAATATAGATGTTGAATTCAGCTGTCTCTTTTAAGACCAGGGTTTATTTCATCTAAACTGATATTGATGGGTTCCCCCCCCCCCACTGGAAGCATTTGTAAGAACTCTGTGTGTAAGACTAGAAAACCATTAAAAAGAATACTAATTTGTATTTTTCATGTTCATTGTCTTGGCCAGGTAGTTTTAATTGTCTCATTTCTATTAATCTATGAAAAAAGTTTTGCTGAACACACTTCTAGTATATATAGAACATTGGGGAATGGGGTGGTATGTGTTTATGTGAGTATGGTACCCCTTTAATTGAATTCTGAGAACAAATATTTAAAAATCAGCACAATAACTCGTCCTTATAATTAAAATCTTCTCCCTTCACTTTCTCTCTGCGTCTAGGATCACTCTTCATAAATGTGAGAAATCCTCTTATTGTTTTAATTCAAGAATCCGCACATTTTGGGGAGTGATTAATTTAACTTTTAACAGACTTCTTTGTGGTAGGTGAATCTTTGCTGGTCTTCCTTCCAGGTAGAATGAATAAGTGAAGTGGTCTGGGGTTTCTGTAGAGCAGTTACAAAGAGGAGAAATGTGATGGGAATGGTGACTTTTAGACCCGAGTGGTAGAAAGGCTGAAGAACAGACTTTATCAATTCTAACGCTCCTATAAAACTTTCCTGGTACTAATTCAACTTGGAATAATGCAGCAAGATTTTATTGGTAGCCACCTATTTGTAGCTGAGAAGACTGGAAATAGTTTCACACAATGAAACCCAGCTATAAGGCAAACTGACATAAACCAAATGTTCCTGATAGATCCGCCTACTCTTCATAAACAGAATGGGGTCTGCAACAGTGGGAGGCTGGTCCATCTCTAATTTTATTCTCTTATTGGTGCTCATCCTCCCTAGATTGGGGGTGGAGTACATGTTTCAATTAACTTAAACATATAACCACTCCAGTATGGGTTTCTAGATTCCAGGTTTCATTTAACAACTGTGATGGGCAAAAGCAAACTGTTTCATTTAACAACTGTGATGGATAGTATACTTGATCATGCAGTTTCTAACAGTTTCGAAAATGGTTTTTGGAATGATAATAGTTGTAAGAGGTTAAACTATTGTATATTTATTAATAGCCTTTAAGTTTTTTATGAAGTAATCCAATAAAATTGACTTCAACCCAATCCCCACTATCCTCACTTTATTGGCAACATTTCATCTGTGGGTTGTTGTTGAGACATTTTTACTGTTTACCAGATGGGGTAAGATTTTACATAACTTAAAACATCTGCTCTCATTGCAGTCCAATATGATCATCTATTTATATTTTTGAATTATATTATTCATTTCCTTTTAAATGATCATGAAACTGTTTTCAGAAGGATAAGTTTACATGATATTTGTCAAAGACATTTAACTTTTCTCTCTCTTTTTTTTTAAATCTGATATTAGGCTAAGCCATATTGTGAGCTATGAGTGTAGTAAAATATTTAGATGTAGCTTCACTTTGGAAATATTTGATTTCATAATTAATTGTTGTTAACATCACCTCTACTTTCCTGCCTGTATACACCTGCATATAGTAATTTCAATATAAATATAAAATATAGAAAACTATTTTAGATTGTCCCACAGGTCTGACATAAAATAAAAGTTTTCAAAAAACTTTCCAGAAACTAGGAGAGAAACAGAGAATGGATTCTCTCCCAGAGCGTCCGGAAGGTAGCAACCCATGCCAACACCTTGAATTCTGCTTCCATGCTCTGGAACTACAAAAGAATGAATTTCCATTGCTTTAAGCCACGAGGTTTGTGTGATTTTTTTCATGACAGCCCTAGGCAACTAAAATAGCTGTTCTCTTCTACAATCTACATAAAGAACACTATTAAAATATCATAATTTTGGCTACTTTTTTTCCTTGGATATAGGAAGCAGGATAAAAGGGCAAGGTGACTAGAAATGCCAATAGAAAAAGCATTAGGGGATGGCAATTCTAGGATATCTCACTAATGAATTATGTAGCTCTGGAAGAGTCACTGAACTTCTCAGAGGCAGTAGAGCCACCAGCCGTCTTGAAGTTTGCTAGCTTGGCACTACTGTTCCCCCAGGAGCGGAACATGGCTTGGCAGAACAGGGCCACCTGTGTGCAGATCCTACCCCTACCATTTGGTTGCTAACCCTCAACTTCTTTTCCATACAATAATGGTCATTATGTTTACTTTAGAGGGTTATAGGTGGGTTAAATGGGAAAATGTGTGTAAAACATATTTTTGGCACATAGTAGGTGCTCAACAATGATTTCTCTTCATCATTAAACTGTAGCTTTTGTTTCAAATACTTCAGGGCCAGTTTACCATCATGTTGACTCAGTCCTGAAGGCCTTTCTAGTTATTGTCAAGCAGGTGTCTTAATCTTTTTAAAAAAATTTCCATTATTTTTTTTCAGTTTTCATTCTTGGCTCTGCCTTCTATGTATCACCAACAGACAAAGACATGTGTATTGAATACTCTTAGTTTGTTCTGAAAGAATAGATTGAAAATAAGTTTTTTTTTTGTTTTGTTTCAAACTATGCTCTCATCACACCCCCATAAACCCATAGCCTGAGAATTTAAAAATCTCTGAACTAATATTTTAACTGTGACTCACTGGAAATGGTACTCTGCCATTGTCTGACAAATACAAATGATTGACATTTCTAACTGATTTTGGAGGAGGGCTATTTATTTATTTATTTATTTAATTTTATTTTATTATGTTACGTTAGTCATCATACATCATTAGTTTTTGATGTAGGGTTCCATGATTCATTGTTTGCATATAACACCCAGTGCTCCATGCAGAACGTGCCCTCTTTAATACCCATCACCAGGCTAACCCATCCCCCACCCCCTCCCCTCTAGAACCCTCAGTTTGTTTCTCAGAGTCCATAGTCTCTCATGGTTCGTCTCCCCCTCCGATTTCCCCTCCTTCATTCTTCCTTTCCTGCTATCTTCTTCTTCCTTTTTTAACATATAATGTATTATTTGTTTCAGAGGTACAGGTCTGTGATTCATCAGTCTTACACAATTCACAGCGCTCACCATAGCACATACCCTCCCCAATGCCCATCACCCAGCCACCCCATCCCTCCCACCCCCACCACTCCAGCAACCCTCAGTTTGTTTCCTGAGATTAAGAATTGGAGGAGGGCTTTTTAAATGAGACAATCTTCAGTATATAACTTAAAAACACCTAGAGCCACCACTTGCATAAATTTAGGCCTACCTAAGAGTGATACTATATAACAAAGCAGGGACTCAGAATGATAATGCATAATATACCCTTAAAAGCATAGATGAACTGGGGCACCTGGGTGGCTCAGTTGGTTAAGCATTTGACTTTTGATTTCGGCTCAGGTCATGATCTTGGGTCCTAGGATCAAGCCCCACATTGGGCTCTGTGCTTAGCTGGGAGTCCGCTTGAGGATTTTTCTCCCTCTGCCCATCTCCCTGCTCACTCTCTCTCTTTCTCTAAAATAAATAAATAAATCTAAAAAAAAAAAAGCCTGGATGAACTATGAAATTTAATCCCCATTGGCCTTTTCCGGCTAAAAGAAATAAATTTCACGGGGCGCCTGGGTGGCTCAGTTGGTTGAGCGACTGCCTTCGGCTCAGGTCATGATCCTGGAGTCCCGGGATCGAGTGCCGCATCGGGCTCCCTGCTCAGCAGGGAACCTGCTTCTCCCTCTGACCCTCCCCCCTCTCATGTGCTCTCTCTCTCTCATTCTCTCTCTCAAGTAAATAAATAAAATATTTAAAAAAAAAAAAAGAAATAAATTTCAGAAACCCCTGAATTTTGAAATAGCAAATATTTGTTACATTTTCCAGACTAGGATGGATAGTCAAATGCACGGTCCTGAGCAGCACTTACTAAAACCCTAATTTCTCTCCTTTCTGGTTTTATCACACCCTAGAAGCTGCTCTGCAGCTCCCAGACTTACTTCAACCCCCAAACCCAGCATCCTACCCACCTTTCTCTGGCTCCCCCACCATTCCTTTACAACGCACATTGACCTGTCCTAGCTCTGGCTACATGAGCTCCATCCTGTTTGCAAGCAGGGAGGAGGGACAGGGTTGGCCTGGGCAATGCCAGGAGGATTCTCTTTCTTTCCTTTCCTTTTCCTTTCTCTTAATTTTTTAAATTTAAATTCAATTTAGTTGACATATAGTGTATTAATAGTTTCAGGGATAGAATTTAGTGATTCATCAGTTGCATATAACACCCAGTGCTCATCACAAGTGCCCTCCCTAACGCCCATCACACATTTACCCCTTCCCCCTACCCACCTCCCCTCCAGCAACCTTTAGTTTGTTTCCTATAGTTAAGAGTCTCTTATGGTTTGCCTCCCTCTCTGTTTTTATCTTATTTTATTTTTTCCTTCCCTTCCCCTATGTTCATCTGTTTTGTTTCTTAAGTTCCACATATGAGTGAAATCCTATGGTATTTGTCTTTCTCTGACTTATTTCACTTAGCCTAATACCCTCTGCTTCCATCGACATCACTGCAAATGGCAAGATTTCATTCTTTCTGATAGCTGAGTAATTTCCATTGTATATAAACACCACAACTTCTTTATCCATTCATCTGTCGATGGAGATCTGGGCTCTTTCCATAGTTTGACTCTTGTGGATATTGCTACTATGAACATTGGGGTACAGGTGCCCCTTCAGATCACTAGTTTTGTATTTTTGGGGTAAATCCCTAGTAGTGCAATTGCTGGGTCGTAGGGTAGCTCTATTTTTAACTTCTTGAGGAACCTCCACACTGTTTTCCAGAGTGGCAGCACCAGCTTGCATTCCCACCAGCAGTGTAAGAGGGTTCCCCTTTTTCTGCAGAGGATTCTCTTTCTTGAGCTGGGGAAAATGCTATGAACTTTATGTAAAAAGTAATTTTTAGACCTGTCACAATAAGTTTATAATTATAAACTTTTCACTTAAATGTACTTTCAGACATATTATCACATTTCCTCTTTAAGATATTTTATGACATTCTCATAATACATTACTATTTTTAGGATGCTAGCTGACTTGGCTGAGTTAAGTGTAGAGGCAAAACTTGAATCTGGGTCTTTTAACTCCTAGTCCTGTGTCTCTATCTATCTATCTATCTATCTATCTATCTATCTATCTATCTATCATCTCCCTATCTATCTCACCATCTAATCACCTATATTTCTTTATCCACCCATCTAGTCTCATTGCTTTACCGTAACCATACTCAAATGGGTGCATGTAACTCATGTTCTAAGAGTAGAATGTGGGAGGCAATGGTCATAAATGGTTGGCATCCTCCCAGCCACATAGTGCTGTGTGGTGCATGCCAGTCCTCACGGTCAACCACCACTGAAGCTGCCAACACGTTCTAAAGGGTCGTAACAACTGAAGGTAAACTATCAGAACGGAGGACCAAAAGGGGAGAGATATAGGCAATGAGACAATTTTATGGGGTGGGTATGCTCTAACATTTTACTATCACTTATTCCTAATTCCACCTTTCCTGAGTAATGTGTCTGATCAAAATGTAATGCAATAAAAATAAAATAAAATAATTGCTTTCCTAGTCCATAAGTGGAAATCAAAAGTCAGTGGAGAGGCAGCTTTTCCAAGTTAAAAGCCATTCAAACTATGAATAAATTGTATCAGATCATTGCTATTAATTAACCAATCTATTCAAGAAACTTTTGGGGGTAGACATAGCAGAGGTTAAACATTAGAAAGCCTTCCTGAAAGGCCAGCAGGGTCTGATTTCTATTCTAGGCTCATTGTAATCCTCATCCCAGTTCTCCCAGTAAAAATGATTTTCAACACACATGCTTTCTTAAAGATGAATTAAATAAAATCAGTAAGATTCCTTTTCCTAGTTTAGGGGTCACAAATCTTTTCCCATAAAGGGCCAGAGCATAAATTTTAGGCTTTGTGGACTGTGTGGTCTCTGTCACAACTGCTCCCCTCTTTCTTTGTGGCTCGAATGCAGCAATGGACAGAAATGAATTATGTGTGATTCTGTTCCAAACAACTTTATTTACAAAGACAGGCAGTGGATGGATTTAGTTTGCAGGCTGCAGTTTGCAGACCCCTTTCCTAGATCAAACTGAGAAGTCAGAAGGTGGGGTGTGATGCTAGGAAAACCTATGTTTTTGCTGAATATAAAATGTAAGACAAACATCTGTACGCGTTGCCTGACATAGCTGCATTAGCCCATCCCGATTTATTAATATATGCAAACACCTTCCCTCCTCTATGATTCAAGGATCTCTTTACTTTTCTGTAGCAGAGAAACAGTTCCAGTTCTCTTCAAGGCTAGGCCTGCTCTAAGGGGAATGAAAATGATTGCAATTGGAAAAGCAAATATTCTCCCTTACCAAAGTTTTAAGATAGAAAGTGGAGAAATAAAAACTTCATTAGTAGCCAGAACTGGGCCTTGGATGCTCATTGGTTTTGAAAGCACCAAATAGGCGAAAAAAACGAATGCATCAATCTTTCAGAATCAATGCATCTCTCTGCAAATAGAGCTAACTTTCTACTTCTACCCCATTCTCCCTTCATTCACCATAGAGACACCAGAAATCAGATCATCCCGGAGTTAAACTACATTATGGTGCCAAGCAAAGATTCTTGGTATATAGATTCTTAGCAAAATGACAACCACGCTGTGAACTTTAGAAAATGTAACATAATGTAACATACAATCCATGGAGAAGCCTCCTAAATAGAAGGGAAGCCAGCAGCTGTGAGCTGTCGAGCTGTCGCTTTCAGCACCTGACCTCCCGAGATGCTTAATAAAATAGCCTACAAAGTATTACTCTCTCATCAGTGCCAAGAAGCATTGCTGGGGAGATAAATAAAGCTATTTTCCAAACGGGGAATATTCTGGCGTGCCGATATTGAAATGACAGTTTCTTTATGGGATAGGAGATGGGCAGGAGAACACCAGCCAGGTAGTTGCCCCCGTGCCCACCACCAGTCTAAGGTCTATAATGAGATTCCAAATTAGATCGCTGAACCTCAGAGACGAGGTGCTTCACATCTGTGAGATGTTCAGCTTGACTTCATAATGAGTTCACCGAGCAGAATGAACCACTCTTGAAATCAAATACTTTGCATTCAGGATGAAATAAGTGGGGATCAATCATAGTCAGGGAAGCAGCATTTGCTCGGAATGTAATGCTATACTGAGCAAAAAAAAAAAAAAAAGGAAAAAAAAGGGACAGCATGACATGGAGTGTATAAGAGAGCGGTCCGTGGGTGACACAAACATGCACCATTTGTGCTGGGGCAGAGCTGCGCGTATTAGCCTCTGGAGATGATATCTAAAGAAGGTGGGATGGTGAGAAGGACAAAAGGGTCATACTGTCTACCAACACAAATCAACATGCCCGGGAAGCACCCCCAAAAACCGCCATCTTAGGAATGTTTTCGGAGTGTACTCTTCCCAGAGGCTTTTGTCTGGGGACAGCTTTGGGGAACCAAGCACAGCAGTCTTGGTAACAAGGGTGTTTTATTTTGCATGCAGGTGAGATTCTAGACGGAGCCAAGCAGACTGCACCTATGGATGGCATGAGTGAGTGTCAGCAAATGCCCAGGACACTGCTGTGGGCAGCTAAAGAGCTTCACAGGAGAACCTGCACCTTTCACTGGCCAGGCAGCTCACTCGCCAAGTCCCTAATGTGAGTTTCTGGGGAAAGCCCTGTAGGCTGGCATGGCCAACACCCCAATAATCCAGGGCCTTTGATCCCAGCCAGCCTGCCATGATTAGTATACCTGCCAGGGCCAGGGTTCTCCCAAGGCAGGGGTTGGCTGCTGGAAATAATCAGGGGCACCCCCAGGTGTGACCCACCTCTCCTTTCTCAGAATCGAGATCGTTACCTGTTCACTGTCTAGCGGGGAAATGTCACTGGAGGCCTCATTAACAGCAGACAGTACAGAGAGTCATCCTATAACTTCTGGCTTTTCTGCATGATTTGAAGCTTATATTATAGGAGGAAGAAAAAGAACAGGTGTCATGACTTGTCTTTCTCTTTTTTCATCCTGCAGCTGTCACTCACAGCATTCCAAACAGAACGAAAAGCACCAACAGGAAGCTCAGTGAGTTGCTTGGCTTGGGAGGTCAGGTTTGTTCCACTCATTGTTTTTTACCAGAAGGGACAGTGACCCAGTGTCCCTCTCTCCTACTTTCTCTTTCAAGATTCTCTTTTGACTTGACACAACCTTTTGGCTGTCAAGCTCCATCCAGATCCCAGCAACCACCTGCTTGGATCAGTCCTGGACATGGACCTGCTGCTGGCCTTAGGCTACTTTCTGGAATCTTCCAAAAGTCACAGGGGAGCAAGTAAGTGCATTTCATTCTCTCTGTTCCTCACTGTGTCTGCAAATGAAAGCTTTTCTGCCATGGGGGAGAGAGACTGGCCCATCTGGTGCTCCTTTGTTCCCAGTAAGATTGTAGGAATAGAGGGGAGATATTTTGGATGGCAGCCTCTGGTTGCTACTACAGTTCCTTCTCTGGACTCACCCTGCCATGCCAAGCTGTGATTTTCAGCATGGAAATGGACTGGAAACAGTGAGGAATGTGATGGAAGGCCTTCAGGGTCAAAGAAAAACAAGGTGGGGACATGCAATACATAACACAGCTAAGCAATGCTAGTGTGTGGAATGCCTCTTTAGGAAAAGGTGTTTCCCAAACTGCTCTACCAATTAACTTCTTCTGGAGCGTTTCCCAAGACTGTTATTCTGGGGGGAACTTTAAGGGTTAAATGGTGAGAATGATCATTGCTGTTCATTATACCTACATACCGAGGTAGCATACTGACAGCCCACACCAAGAGCCATTGCCATCAGGAGACAAGAAGACTGTGGTCTCTCATTAAGACAGGTACAAATTGATCCAGGGTGTTCAAAGTCAAACCATGAAAAGAAGTGCTGTTGTTCTGCTATTTGTCTCCCTCTCTTTCTTTTAAATTTACTCCTCTCCAATTCATTGAATCCCCACCCCCCCCATGCCATTCTTAGACTCTCTTAGGGAAAATTCTGTGTACTTTTCTAAGTTGAATCTCATTTTTCTATTCTTGTCCGTATTCTTGTTCCTAGGGGAAAAGACATGGCTAGAATTCTTGTGTGTGTATGACTGATAAAGCCTTTAGAAAAAGAGATAATGAGGCAGAGACCAACAGAGACTCAAAGACTCTCCAGCATGGATATAACACAACAACTATGTCATCTCAAAAGAAATCTTGTCATTAATATGCCGGGGATGGGAGTCCTTGTCTGAGTGGTCATGCAGGTGGGCCGCATTTTCTGAGTACCTGCCGCGCTGCAGACAACTGTCCCAGTCACAGTGGGGAATTATGTAGGAGCAAGGCACTCTAATAAAAATAAGAGGGACCGAACAAAAAAAGCACTGAAAAATACAGAGAGGAAAAAAAATGTACTCTCAGAAGCACTTGTGTAATCCGGTACATCATTACCTGAGTGGTGAGGGTGTGCCTACAGTGGTGGAGGAGAAGCTGTTAGAGCCTGCGAGAAATTGTCTGGGGAGGCCTCCTGGGGTGGGGAGAGGGGGCTCTGAATACTAAGACAAATTTGCATCTAGTAGAGGAGAGATTAAACAAAGGGTTTCCGGGGGCCCAGCAGTGGGGAAGCAAAGCTGCAGGAAGGCCCTGGCCCTCTCAGCTGGTTCTTTATCCAGTCCCTCTTGGGTTAGAGCCCCTTTCTACACATATTCTCTCTTAGCTTGCTGTGGGCCTTCTGGTTTGTGAGAGCCAGGAAACTTGAAGCTTTAGGAACAAAGATTGGCTTCCTTTAAACACAGGTGCACTGCCATGTCCTCCGTCTTACGAATTGATAATGGAATAAAGAATTTTCTTTTGTGAACGGAAGTGCCAATGAGATCAGGTCAGTTATGTCAATATCCTCTCTGGCCCTTTCAACTTGGTGAGGCAGTGAAGATGCCATATGACAGCTACAAATAATAGCCCTAGGCAATGAAGGCTTTCAAAGCAACTGTCTTGGATATTTCTCCATTTATGTGGTGTGTTTGCCATCATCTTCCAGGCTCTGCACTCCTGCTTTAATCCATGCTTCTGGCCTCTTTGTCTTTGGCAAACCTTTGGATTCCTGTAGGCTCATAGCTCCTCGGTTCCTAGCTCGGTCCCTTTTCCTGGTGTCTGAGTTTCTAACATATCCATGGGGGAAGAACCTTCATTGGCAGGAGTGCTCACCTCCTCTCTCTGCGTTCCCACGCTGCCCTCTTCGCCTCCCACCCTGTCCCCCACTATCCTTCCCCTCCCCGTACACATCACCGGGAGAAGATTCTGACACAGATATCCCAGCGATTAAAATTCTTATGCTTACTGGGGAAAGAATACTGTTAAAATAATTTCCCAGAAGTGATGAAGTAATTTTTACCAAGTTAAAAAAATGATAGAATAGGAAGAGCCAGGTCTAGGGGATTTGATTACCTTTTAATTACTCTAGTAGTTTTCAACCTTGGGGGTGATTTTGGCCCCACCCCAGGGGACATTTGGCAATGTCTGGAAACATTTTGGTTGTTGGAGAGAGGCAGGTGGTTGCTACCTGCTCTAGAAGTTAGGGGTCAGGAATGCTCCTTATATCCTTCAGTGCACAGGACTTACCAGGCCTAAAATGTCAGGGTGTTCCAGATGAGAAGACCTGAATTACCCTAACTGTAACAAAGTTGTGTTGTTTACATTTTGGTAATTTAGTTTACCTAGGAAGAAAAAGATACATTTTTCCCTAGCTAGTCAAATGAATGCAAATTTCTTTGGAAGAAATTTTTATTCTTGGCTCCTCCCTTTACTCAATGTCCAAGAAATTTCCAGGGATTGGCAAACATTTTCTGTGCCAGCTACTGAATGTTTTAGGCTCTATAAGGTTAAGAAGCAAAACTGAAGATATTTATACAACAAGGGAGAAAATCTCTGCTGTTTGCCTTCAGTGGGCTGTCCCAGGTGGTGGGTAGGCTTTGCACCTGTGTGCTAGAGGAAGAACAACTGGCTCGAGAGGTGTGGCCTGGCAGTGTGGTGACTCTTGGGCTGAGAGTCCATCACTCAGTGCTAACAGCAAAGTCCCTCACATTCAAGGGGCAATAAGAGCTGACTTTGGGTAGCAGCAAGGCTCAGCTGCCAGCTAGGGAGGGAGGTGGGGGTGGAGCATGGATCACAGAGTGGATGCCTGGGTTTGGTCTCCATGACTCTGGTGCTAGCCAGTGCTGTAGATAAAACAGAAAGATAGGGCCTGCAAGCTGTAGTTTGTCAAGCCATGACCTGTATTGTTCTGGATTTTGTATTTCAACATCTTCATTTTTCTGAGAGGTTTCTTTTTTTTTTCCATTTACGATTTTTATTTATTTATTTATTTGAGAGAGATAGAGCACAGAGCGAGAGTGAGAGGGAGAAACAGACTCCCCGCTGAGCAGAGAGCTCGATGTGGGGATTGATCCCAGGACCCTGAGATCATGACCTGAGATGAAGGCAGATGCTTAACCCAACTGAGCCACCCAGGCACCCCCTTTCTGAGGGGATTCTTCTGTTTCAACCTGAAGAGAATTTCCAAATGTTTCTACAGTCTTTAGTAACAGCAGAATTTAACTTAATCATGGAGCAAAATCATATATAAAGATCATTTTCCCTAAATGGGGTCAATCCTGTTCAGCTCTACCATGTAAAACTTTGGGTTGCTAGACTTTGAGGGGGGCATATTGGATTCATTAAGATGTCTATATCCAGATTACCCACCAGCAAAAAAAAAAAAAAAAGATGAGACTAGTAGGCATAAACTCCTCTTTATTCCCTAAACCTGTAAATGTACAGCTCAAAATATTGGTCTGATTTTATTGGCATAATAGCTATGAGAGTTAGTCTAAATAAGTTAAATACTTTATATATTTTATATGAAAGGAAGGGAAGTAATTATTAGAAAACAATCAAAACCCTTCCCACTTCCTTTTCTCTGTTCTTGGAGAAAGAGGTACATTCGCCTTTGTATGCCAATTTGTTCAAGCTTATTCCTCTACCTGTATCCTTGGTCCAATTTTTATCTCCTTGGAAATAAGCTCTTTAACAATCTTTGTCTTATATCCACTAACATTTTCAAGAAGTACCATTCTAAATGGCGAACCCTTTAGAAGCATTCTTATTATATTTGTAAACAACACACTAATGCTTGCTGTCTCGGCTATGAAACACTCCAGTGGAGGTCCTAGAAAATTGCAATAAGACAAGAAAAAAAGAAATTATCTATTTGCTAGTTTATCTTCTTCTGCTCATCCCTGAACTGGTATGTTTTCAGGCCTATATTTTCAGTGCTTTAATTTCTTATTGTATATGCTCCCCATAGGTGGACTCGTCTCCCATGGCTTTAGTTATAGTATATAAATTAAGTGTCCAAATCTATATTGAAAATTCAGACTTTTCTCCTGAATCATGCTCTTAACATCTAATTCTTTATTAAATAGCACCACCTGTATGTCACAGAGGCATCTGAAAGTTAACATATCCAATATATTCAACACTGAACTCATTATCTTCCCCTGTAAATCTGCTCTTTCTCTATGTACAGGGTTTATTCATGCCAAAATGTCAATAGTATCTAGATTGGGAAACCTCCATTTTTTTCTGTATTTCCTATCATGGGAACAGAGCCAGCCTTCACTCATCCCACAATCCTCAATTCTGGGAGTCATTCCAAACTCATCCACAGACAACTGTGCACCAAGATTTTGTCATTTCTGTCCTCACTTTTCCTTTTCTACCACTACTGCCTTAGATTAGGCTTCCATCATATTTCTCCATAACTATTGTAATAATACATTAATTGGCCTCCCTGTTAATTCTTATATTCCTCCACAGTATTGCAGTTACAGGGACCTGTTGAAAATGAAAGTCTAATCATATTATTTCCTGACTTAAACTTTTTCTGGAGTTATAAAAGCCTTGGCAGGTAAAGCAGAAACTATTTAGCATATACACAAGGTCTTCCACTTTCTGGTCCTGTACTGTTAACAGTCAGTATTCATCTATTCTTTGTATTTATTACAGTATTTACTTAACATTATGTGCTAGGCATATGCACTTATGTATGTTTAATTTAATCTCAAAACAGCCCTAAAATGAAGGTATTGTTTTTATTCCCTCCATTTACAGTTCAGGAAACTAAGGCACAAAGTCTTTAAAGAATTTATCCAAGATCACACAGCTAGAAAACCACATGTTTGGAATTTGAGCCCACATGGACTGATTCCAGAGCGTAATACTCCCTTCCCACTCCCAGGAGGACACAGGAGCTCAGGAACACCCTTTTTCCCTCCTTTTCCTTCTTTTGGGTCTTGGTTGCACAGAATCAGCTTTGTGTTTGTTTTATGACACATTCCCAACATTGCCATGCATGGATAGTTCGTTATTTTTAATAACGTTATCACACTCCCAAATGCCACCCAAAACATGACTCTTAAGACCTTGACAATAATCTAAACCTAAAAATATGACTCATGTTTTTATTTCCCTTCCCTGTTTCTCTGAAGTTACCATCATTCTGAATCTACTTTTGTTTTAATATACACTTATTGCTATCATATGTATTCCCCAAAAGTATATATTTTTATTTTAGATGATTTTCACTTCAAAAGGCTATCCTAATTCTTTGGGACATACTGTCCCGAAGACTGACCTATATCACTATACTTTGACCAGTATGTAACAAACCGTTTTGTGAATATACTACCTTTGGTTGATCTGCTCTTTAGTTGATGGACATTGGCTTGTATCCAGGACTTGGTTGTTCTGAATAGTGGGCTGCCACTCTTAGACATGTTTCCTTGTATGTGTGCACAAGTTTTCTTTGGGCAGAGCTCATGTTCTTCATCCCTATGCTGTACAACATTGCTTCCTGGCTATACTTAGAGTCATTCAGTCATTCAACAAATATTTATTGAACACCTATGTGTTCTAGGTGCTGAGGAAATAGAGAGAAAATTCTTCCTCTTATAATGCTAATGGGGAAGACAGAAAAAACAGAGAAGTTAATGAAACACGTAAGTAAGGTATAACATATCTTTTTCCATTTCTCACTTTACAGTTAATGCTACAGCAGTTCTAAACTACTGGAACATAAGGTTTGATTTCTCCAAATTTTTGCTCATATTGTTTGATTTGCATGCAGTGTCCTTTTAGCCCTGGTGTTTTCTGTGTAACTTTTATTTCCTTTTGTCTTTCAAGATTCAACTCAGATAATACCTCTGTTATGAAGCTTTTGGTGGTACCTCCTTAGGGTAAGGTCCCCTCCTGTGTACTCAAATAGATCCTTATCATATCTTTATCACATCTCTTTTCCACTTTCTTCCTCCTCCAGAGTAAAAAATCAAATCTTACTATCTTTAAATAGCACTAGTGACCAGTGTGATAGCCACAGATAAAAGGTGTTCCATAGATGATTATCAGAAAAAAAGCTGAAATACTTCTCAAAATTCTAGGACAGTATCTTCTGAAGGAATTCACACTTGGGATTTTAAGAAAGAGACTTAGTTCTGTATATGAGGATTACAAGAAGTAGTTATGATGAGTGCATCTCTTCACTCATGAAAAACAAATGTAGTCTGGTCATGCCCTTACTCAAGGGAACGAGACAACCTTATCATTAATTAATTCAAGAGACGTGTTGTCAAAAGTTCTCCTGTTCCTTTTGCACAAGAGATCAAAAATGGATTTGGAAAAGAAACTCCAATGAAGTGGTTTGGAAAGCAATGTAATTTAGCAGAAAAAGCAATGCCCTTGAAATGAGAAGAACTTGGTGTTGTTATAGGTAGAGGTCTTGAGCTTATGGAATGGGAAAGAGAAAAAAAAATCAAAATCATGGAGAATGTGATCTGAAGGTCTGGAGAATAGATATTCTATAGCCACCCTTTTCATTCATAATGATTTTTCTTACCTAGAAGAAAGTCCACCTTAGATATTTAAACTTTAATCTGACTTAAAGTTAAGATAAATGGATTCTTCTAATTTTTTGATATCTATTCATGAATAAAGATACAGGTTATCTCTCTCATGTCTGTATTTGTTGTTCTCCTTGTCAGTGAAACTTTTGATTGTGAAAGTACTATAGGCCCTCCCCCCACCTCCTTCCATCCTTAATTCCTAACTGGTAATAGAGGATTATGTCAAAGAAGGCTACATTGATTTGCAAACAAAGAAATAGGAATTAAAGACAGTCTTTTGAGAGTTCTAAAACAAAGTGGTGTCCCAGGACCAGGAAGATGAGGAAAAGACAAGAAAGATGGGAGAATTCTACAGAAAGAGGGGACCAGAATGAAAAAGATGGGTAGTAAGAAATGTCTATGGTGTTTATGGTCAGAAATTGGACATGAAACACAACAGCCATGTCTGTCAATGGAATCAAAATTAATGATCCAGTAATCTACTACTGGTTATTTACCCAAAGAAAATAAAAGTACTAATTCAAAAATATATATGCACCCTGTGTTTATTGAAGCATTATTTACAATAGTCAAGATATGGAGGCAACATAAGTGTCCATTGCTAGATGAATGGGTAAAGAAGGTGTGGTATATGTACACAATGGAATACTACCCAGCCATAGAAAGGATGAGGTCTTGCCATTTCTGATAACAGGGATGGACCTAGAAGGTATTATATTAAGTGAAATAAGTCACACTGAGAAAGACAAATACCATATGATTTCACTCATACATAAAATCTAAAAAACAAAAGAAATGAATAAATAAACAAAAAACAGAATCAGACCTATAAATACAAAGAACAATCTGATGGTTATCGGAGGGAAGGGGTGTAAGGAGATGGGCAAGATGAATGAAGAGGAGTAGGAGAGGCCTGCTCATTCCACAACAGGCCTCCAGTTGGGGAATGGATAAGTCACAGGGATGAAAGGCACAGCGTAGGGAATATAGTCAATGATATTGTGGTAGCGTTGTGTGGTGATGGATGGTAGCTCCACTTGTGGTGAGCATTGCATAGCGTAGAGAGATGTTGCATCTCTATGTTGTACACCTGAAACTAATGTAACATTGTGTGTCAACTGTGCTCAAATAAAAAATTGAAAAAAATAAAACAAGAAACAGAAAACTAAAGAAAAATTTTAAATGTGGAAAAGAAAAAGAAACTGATGAGAGTTAAGTGATGAGGAATGTAAGCAGTGTAGGGACTCCTCGGGTCTCTGGGCTGCATAGGACTGGAGCTGGTTTATGTACACATTAAAAGAAAAGGTCTTCCAGGATGACTAGCATTTGTGAAGACATGGGAGTACATTTAGAATTGTAATAGGCATTTGGGACTGCATATACTTAATGAATTTAGGGTTGCTCATAATATTAAATAATACTGGGATGTTTCCATGTAGTTTTGAAAGTATGGGCATATAGGTTTAGAGCTATCAGCATCACACAGAGTTCCTTTTCTTAAAAAAATGTACAGTTTTTTTTGTTTGTTTTTGATTATTTTAAGGACATATTTTAAGGTATAAAATAGAGTTCAGAAGAGGTGACCAGAAAGGATCATTTAATCGAATGACAAGTACAATGGAATATGTGTTCTTAAGAGTACTCATCATACATATCCATATGAAAGAAAGATATCCGTCGAACTTTTATGTCTGTATCAGTTTATGGCTGCATGTAACTGACACCTTCAAAGAACAATGGTTTAATTAGTATAGGGATTGACTTTTCTCCCACAGATATGAAGGCAGGAATAAGCAACCAAGGGATGATGTGGTGCCCCAATTGGTTCATCAGAGATCTAGTTTCACTCTATGTACTTGCCTCATTATCACCAATATATGTCTTCTACTTCGTGATTCAGCTTCTTACAATCCAGCTGCCATGTTCTCATTTCAGGGAATATGAAGAAGAAATAGGAAAAGGGGTCTTTAAGAACACTTCTGGAATTTTTACCTTTTACTTCTGCTTACTTCCACTTAATAGGATGTAGGCTGGGAAATGTTACTTTATTCTGGGAAACCATGTGCCCAGCTTAAAATTGGAGACTGGGGGAAAACATATAATACCTGCCATCATGTTTCATATAGTCTTAGTTCTGGGGCTGTCTTACCCAGTGGAGATACCACTGCAAGGACCAATCAAATGGTGGGCATGATCGACAGATCTTTAGGAACTGGGTAGTATCCAGTGAATGATATAAAAATAGTAGCCAAACAGATGTTAGTAGTCACTATATTTTAGACAGGACATTACCACTTCTTGGCATTTGAAACTGTATCACACTGGGGAAAATTTTTTGGTCATTGAAAGGGGAGAGAGAGAGAGAGAGAGAGAGAGAGAGGGAGAGAGAGAGAGAGAGAAAGAGAGAGGAAAAATATTAAAGAGTAAGGCATATTTCTTTCTCTAAAATATTGATTTTTCCATTTTAAGTTAGAGTCAAATATCAATATAGGTAAAATTGGTAGTTCCCAGAACTGATGAGTATTCACAAAGCTTAACAAATGAATGCATGGCTTGATCTTACTGCAGCATATTTAGAGAGAAAAGAATGTATTGATCAACTCGCTTTAGGACACCTTCTATGAATTACTACTGTTTGAAATAGCCCTATTACCAGAAGCCTATATAGGCTATATTTTGTTCATTATAAGGGAATTCATACTTTGCTGGTTTTGAGTCATGGTCTAATATTAGGGGTGTCACAAGGATATGTAATATATGAGTTGTGGGTTCTTGTCTTGCCTTAGTTGCTGAATCATAGTTTAATCTTGTATGAAAAAATAGAGTGTCCCTGCCTCAGTTACACTCCTAGGAACATAGTATTAAGGATTATTCATTTCTAACCACAATGGAAGAGAACATTGTTGTAAAAAGTCACCTCATGGTATACCCTTGATTACCAAAGGGTAAAATCCAACCTTCCTAAAAGTAGAATGTTTATGAGGGTATCTTCACTTTTGTTCCTCCTTTGACTTACTTTTAAGACAGCTTTTATTATTTTGAGTCACAATTCATAAAAAAAAACAACAACAAAACAAAACCAGCCTGTAGCTACAACTGTGTCTAAAGGCATTCATGCTTTAATTGCTTCACATATAACATTTAATAATTACTGAGTTGACACACTTCATTTATCTAAATTTATCCAGCTCTAATGAAAGCTGCCTACATAATTTGCTATTGTGAATGACAAATACACAGTTATATCACAACTCTACTTATTTTGGAGTGGGCCCCAAAGAAATCGACATGTATTCTATATATACCTTGAAACTTCTGACCATAAGGAGGCTCCTATATCTATTTGGAGGTATTGAAGATTGGAAAAAAAAAAAAATAGTTTGCCTTATTAAGTTAAATTCTGCAGGAAAGAATTTAGCAGAAAATCTATAATAATGTTTATAAGTGGATGGTGCCTAAAGTTATTTTCTTTTTGTTTAATCAGTTTTGCAGAATTGTAAAATGTTAGATTCAGACACTGAATTACAGATTCTAAATGCTTAGAAGAGGAGTTCAAGAGAACAGACAGGAATCCAACAGCCTAGGACTCTTTTCCAGATATGGAGAATGTAATTTAAAGGAATCAGTTAACATTTGACTCTGTCAGATTTAAATGATATCAGTAATAATCTTTTATGATACATTTATATAATTATTATGATTAGTTAGGTAAGAGCCAAGTGATATAGACTAAAGACACAAGTAGTACAGGAATTGAGAGTTTTTGTGGATAGAAAGATGGGGGAAGCCATGACCTTCTGCTGGATCATGATGGGTAGATGAATCAGATATAGATTAAGGGAAAAAAACAGAGAATCATATTCCTGGAGGATGCAATGAGGGAGCAAGAGCTTGAAGATGGAAATGAGTCAAATGTGTTCTGATTTTTGAGAAAAATAGAGCATTCATCCTAGGGGATGATAAGCATGGGCTTGATTAATTTGGTTGGAATGTGATAGATCTTGAACTTGATCAAGTAGAATGTGAATGAAATTCCAAGCATTTGATCTACAAAAGACATAATACAAGTGGTGTTTGCGATGATTAAATTCAAGTATTGCATGGAATGGTAATAGGAGACATTAGCAGTAAGACCATGGCAGCTTTCAAACTTGCCAATGCTAAAATCACCTGGCCCAATTGTTAAATTTGTAGCACTTAGAACAGCACCTGGCACAGAGTAGGTACTCAGTAAGTATTTGTTGGGCTGAATTGAATTTTGACCAGTCTTGAGCCTATCCTACTCCAAGTGTTATTTATTTGTTCATGGTTTATGAATGATCGTTGTCATAGATTTTGTGTTTCCGTATGAGAGGCCAGAGAATTACTAAATCTTTCAAGTTTCAAAAGAAAAAGTTGTAATGGTAGAATTGATTCATCCATATGCCATATGTTTATTAATCCATTCAGTTAATAAATTTTGAGCATCTACCATATGATTAGAACTCTTCTGGTTGGTAGGGGTACAGAGGTGAATGAGACAGATGAGGTCTCTGGCCTCATGGAACTTATACTTTAATGTGGGGGGGGCAAAAACAAACAGAAAATACTGTTAACATAGTAAAGTAATATATTTGGTTTTTGTCCTCAGTTCCTACCACAGAGCTTCAAAATTGGAATTTTTGGAATTTCCTTGGAATTTCCCTAGTGATAGGAGTATCTTTGTTATGCTAATGAGATGACAATAGTGAGTCGGTAGTTTCAGGATGTGGTCACCAGAAAAAACAATTATGTGAGTAGAGGGTTGGAACTTTTGGGCAACCTGACCTCTGGGGAAGAGAGAGGGACTGGAGATTGAGTTCAATTTTATAGCCAATGATTAAACCAATCAATCATACCTACATAATAAAATCCCAATAGAAGCTCTGGACAACAAAGCTTAGTGGAGCTTCCTGGTTATGAACACACTGCTGTGCAGGGAGGGTAATGCACCCTGACTCCCCAGGGAAAGGGAATGAATGCTCTGTGCTCCCTCCCAGACCTAACTGATGTATATCCTTTATAACAAAACTATAATCATAAGCATTAAACCTCCCAGAGTTCTGTGAACTGTTCTAGCAAGTTATTGCACCTGAGGGAGTTGTGGGAACCCTGGATTTATAATCATTCAGTTAGAAGTATGGGTGGCCTGGGATTCCTCAAAGTGTGGCTGTCATCTGAAGAAGGGTAGCCTCGTGGAGGACCGCAACTTTGACATGTGAGGTCTGCATTAATTCTGGGTAGTTAGTGTTAGAATTGAATTGTGGTACACCCAGTTGAGGTGGAAACTCAGTGTGTGTGTGTTTAAAATGTTAAATGCTTGTAAATTTTTACTGTGTCGCATTTTAAGATAGATGCCAAATGGTGAGGATGATGTTTAATGATAGTGGAAACTAACCTGTTTCCCTCTCAAATTGTATCATGCAAAGGGACACCTAGTACCCGTTAATTTAATACTGGGACTTTGGGGTTGCTTTAAGGAGAGAATAAAACACAAGTTAGACCATGAAGAACTGGTAATATTTGAGTAAGCAGAGAAGGGAGGTAAGAAAGGACTAAAGTAGTTTGAAGCCCTGGCAAGGGCTAGAGCCAGCCCTCTGGACATCTAAAGTTCATGGTCTTCAGCTCTTTCCCCTTATTGGCTAAATAGGGGTAAGCATCCCATTGACGTGAAGCCGTAAGGAGGATATCATTTTTGCTGATACTGTTATTATGAATAATGGTAACTCTCATGTTCCTCCCTGATTGCAGTTTGCCAGTGTATTTTATATGTTACCTCATGATTCTTTCAATGACATTCTGAGGTAGATGATTATTTTCTGCATTTACACACATGAAAAAATTGATGTCTAAGATTAAGAGATTTGCCAGTGGTTTTAAAGGCAAGAAAGAGACAGACTGAGATTCCAACTCATGTCCTTACACAAGAGATCCAGGCTCTCTACACTAGACCAAAGCTTCCCTTTAAAATTCAGGGCCATAATTTTCTTGTTTGTTGTTTTTCCCACCCTGATTTACTTGAATTACAACAAAACTCCAAGCCATTATTGAATAGAATAATTAATGGATCCTGAAGGAGGATGGAGATAGATTCTGCAATTCCACCTGCAGAGTAGTGTCCTGTTTCTCATTGAACATTCAGGTCTATTCCGTAAGGGTGTGGAGTAAGAAGCAGCTTGTGACTTGAACACCAAGGGGACAAGAAATGAAACAGGATTTTTTTTTTTTAACAACGGAAGGCATTTATCAGATGTGTGTGCCAAAAAGCAATGTCTGTAAACTGTAAAAAGGGGTTATTTGAGAACTGGGCATAATTCGGGCCCTTTTGAAAGGATGATTCTTCCAGAAAGTAAGTTTTTTTACCTTGTGAAGTGTCCTTCAGTGAACATCTAAGTAAATATCCATGCACTGAACCTATGAATTTCCATTAGGCATTTTGAAATAGAATGGAATTTTGCTGAGTGTTGAGGGTTCAGCAGCTCATGTTGGTCATTATCATGAACGACTCCTCTTTGTAACAAGATCGCAGCACCTGTAATGTCCTCAGCCATTTCTATTAAAAGTTATAACAATGTCCCTTTGAATAATATCACTTACGAAAATATCTTGATGGTGAACTTTTCTTATCTTTCAAGCTTTTTAGTGCTGAGGTGAGGAACTTGGAAATGGTTTTCTTACGGTGAAAATTTACTTAATGTTAAACATACACAAGAAACCAAACTTTATACTTTTCTTTCGAAATAAACACAGAAGCAAATGAAATGTGCTAATGTGCTCCCAATTAGCACATTCATTAAGGGCTATGCTGAACGCAGTAATGAACTTTTCGCTTCTGATTGAAGATAGAATTCACAATGATAAATTAGCGAGTATATCTGCTGAAAGTTGCCAAATTATAGGGCTGAATGAATACTACTAATAAAATCACTCACCACCCACATGAAAATGATAAATATGAATCCAAAAAACCTGAAAAATATCCTTCACAAGAATGCATATCTTTCTTTGAGGAAATACCAGGTAAAAATTAATCTTGAACACTAATGTGGCTTCATCTGGTTGATTTGTCTGTCCAAGGGTTTAAGTTTGAGGCATTAGCTTTTCCTGTGTGCAGACAAGGGTGACTCCTGTTAAACATAGAGTGAAATGAGAGAATCTCTTATTTCAAGTTGTTTTTTTTTTTTTAAAGATTTTATTTATTTATTTGACAGACAGAGACACAGCGAGAGAGGGAGCACAAGCAGAGGGAGTGGGAGAGGGAGAAGCAGGCTTCCCGCTGAACAGGGAGCCTGATGTGGGACTTGATGCCAGGACTCTGGGACCATGATCTGAGCCGAAGGCAGATGCTTAACGACTGAGCCACCCAGGCGCCCTCTTATTTCAAGTTTATCAGGTACTGCTAACACCACAAGAATCACTAAGCTTGAGGCATGTTAACCAGCATGAGTGTGAGCTGGCTAGAGGAAACAATTTCAGTACTGATCACGGTAGGAATGGAACATCAGAAATGCTTAAGTATTAAATTCAACTCTGTTATTGGTGGTGGGGATAGTGGCCATCGAAGTGGGTGATGATGTGATGATGATGATCATTATTAACAATTGTTTCCATTTGTTGAGTTGTTCTCCATCAGACAATGTATTATATATATTACTTGATGTATCTTTATGTGAAGAAATTATTACTATTCTCTTTCTTTGGAGGAGGAAACAGAATACATCAATATTGGATTTTTTTTTGAATTCAGTATTTTCATGATAATTTAGACTCTCTCTATACCCCCCCCCCCAAAAGATCCCCTCTGCCTGAGAGGCTCTGTTTTCTCTCCATCAATCTGTATGTCTTTTTATATTGCTATTCAAGAAGTGTTCACCTCCATGAATGTCTACTCTCCAACTTTAATAGTTTGCCAATGTTACTTTGTTTCAGTATTTTTTGATAATTTTATAGTTATGTTTTCCCTTCTCCCACTCGAAGTTCTTCAGAGTTAGGGATAGGTTTCTATTGCTTCTGAATACTCCCAAGACTCTCCAGTATAGTGCTCTACTTAGAATAGAAATCCAATAAATGTTGTTGTTCAGTGAGATGAGAATCTATCATGTTTTTAAATACTTCTGAAAAATGAGATTCCTCTGCCTCCCTTGGTAACACATCCCAGGGTCTATCAGCCTTAGCTGTCAGGAAATTTGCCCTTCATTCTTATCTGTATACCTCATGCCATTTCTCTTCACGGAATCTTTCAAAACATTCTTTGTGTGATGGCCCTTCATACACTGGAAAGTTTGTTTCATGTCTTCCTTGAGCTGCTCCTCAAGACAAAATAATGAGCCTTCAAATGATCATTATGGGTTTTTTTTTTTAATATGTATGTTTTCCCTTTAATTATGTTCAAAAGAATTTACATCAGATAAAACATAAGAAACTAAAGAAAATAAAAACTAAGTTATTTTTCTAATTCTCTTGTAATTTTGCTTGTAGAAAAGTCATGACATAACTTCTTCAAAATGGTTGTAATGATTACTTTTGAGAGTAGTGACTTGATTGCAAGACTTTGTGAGCTTGGTTTTTTTTTAAGTTACATTCATAGATGTTTCTTTTTTTTTCTGTAGAAATTTAGGTTTTAGTTTTCCTTAACAGATTTTTGATTAAAGGCAAAGAGATTGATAAATTGGAAAGGTGCCAGGCTACTTCTAGCCAGAAACGTTAATCTTTTTATTCCATTTTAGTTGTGTTTTCCCCTAAGAATATTGAGTCTGTGCTTATAAGCTGGGTTTTCTCATGCCGGTAGATAGAAGTATTGGTGCTTATAATGGATATGTTTCAGTATTTTCCCTGAGCAGACCAGTCTCTAATCCCTGTTTTAAAGTCTTTCCTTTAGTGTCACATTACAAAATTAATCTTTCCATTTGCTTCACTCCACACCATTTAATACCGTTTGACTCCGCATAAAACACCATGACATGAGCTTTAAATAAAAGCTGGATAGGGCTAAGTTGTGTGCATATTGTGTTTGGGATTAAGAAACTAAATTCGACAGGTAATGGAGTAGGATTTAACTGCTCCGTGATGCTAAACTATGAGGTGTCGTGTCAATCATCTGTCCAGGAAATAAAAGCTATAAAAGGAAAGTGAGATGTATTTCAGATGCCTAATCACACAAGCAAAAGGTTAGCTCCTCAAGGATGGGAGTTTGCAGACTGCTACCTTCATCTCTGGAGGGGACTCTGGGAGCTAAGGCCATCATACAAATAGGCTTGTTTGTATTTGCCTGAGGATTAGATAGGTTTCCTAGGAGACGTGATAAAGAAATGTCTGCGACAAATGGCCAGTTTCTCATATTAAATAAAGGGGAAACAAAACTTTAAAGCAGTGGGGGAATGGATGTAGGGTGTTTGGAGAGCTTCCTACCTGTTTAGTAGAAAAAGCATGGCATATATATAGAAGAGAAATAGATTTTGAAATATTTCTTGCTAAGATTGTTATCAATAGCATTAAATACTTGTTCTTATTCTTGACGACCAACCAGTTTTGAACTCAATTTTATATTTAATCAAAATAATTATATCCATCAATTCTTTGATAAATTTTATTCTTCTCTGTGCTGTAACTTAATATTTTTCCAACCAATTGAACTGTCCTATTTTTTTTTTTTTACTGTAATTCTTTCTTTAAAGGAGGTACAACACAATTAATAAACAAAAGATAAAACGTCCTCTACGAATAAAAATAACCTATCCATCTCTCTGGTCTGGAGGATGACACAAAGAGGGCTGGGAAGTGAATCGCTGAAGTGTATGATTACACATTTAGTCCAACGTCTCAGCTTGATGTGCGGCGCTTTTACTGCGCACTTCCCATTAACGCTGATTGTCCAATTTAGGGCTTCATTAATGAGCCATAGACCACTTGTAAATTTCCGACTTATAGAATCAACCACATTTAAAGTTTTATTCTCCTGAAAATGTCTCTACCTGTCAAGCTGATAATAAATACTTTGCATTCTTCCACCCACTTAACCCTTCTGTCATGTCAATTTGGGCGATTGTCAGTCGCATTCCTGTTTCTTAAACATATGTAACATTTATAGCAATAATAATTATAAGAGCGAACATTTTTATGGCATTTATTCTGCACTAAGCTTAGATCTTAGAATCACTTCTTGATGGCTTATGATGTTTCAGTACCGTTGCAAGCATTCTAGAGGCATTAACTCATTTAGTCCACTGAACGCTGTGACGTAGCTCCTCTTACTATCCCCATTTTACTGAGAGAGTAACTAAGAAAGGTGAAGGGTCTTGCCCAGGGCTACAGATCTGGTAAGTAGAGGAGCTGGAATTTAAACAGGGGTGGTCTAGCTTTAGCGTTTGACTTCTAAGGCTCCATCTTATGGACTAGGTATATATTCATCCTCAAGAAATGGTAAGGGCTTTACAAAGGAACTGATGGCTTCGCCTACAGTATCCAAAACATTTGCCCAATAATCAGCCTTTGCATAAAAGTTTTGCTTTTTGCTTTCTATAGAACCCTGAGCAGCCATACTCACAATTATTCTGTTAGCTCTAAGGCAACATTCTGTGTGCTATGTCTTATATTCAGAAAACTGACAGTTTGCAGAGAAGCACTGACCAAATTGACAATAAAGCAATTGCGATTTTTATCACCAAAAGTCATAATAGTGTCATTTGGGTCACTACACTTCAGGAGGAATTAGTAAGTGATGAAAATGCAAATGTCATTAGCGGTTGTGATCAATCAAGTAAATAGAATGAATAAAAACATATAAAAACATTGGCAAGTTGTTTGAGAACTTGACTTTGATAAGAGGAAAAGAACGGTTTCCTGCCTGAAGCTAGAAGAAAAAGTAATTATATGTGGAATGTGCTTTTACCCAATTCTGCCCATCAGAATCATAAAGTTCTTCAAAGTCTAAGTCTTCAGAGGATCTTTCCTGACTTCTCTAGTCCTCTACAGTATTATGTGCTTCTTTGACATTTCTTCCAAAACAGTGCCTTGTACATTAGCTTTCTCTGTATTCCTCTCACATACTCTTTGGTAAATTCTCTGAAGGTGGGGACTATATCTTCTCCATGTTCGTGTTTATAGGAAGTCAACAAATATACATTGATTGATCGACAGGCAGCCTAAGGTGGTCCCAATGGTTTTCTACCTTTGAATCGGGTCATTAGCACTCTGGGGAACCAATCTGTAAATCAGATGCAATCCATGAGTTATAATGAGTGGATAGATCTTAAAATTATTAGAGGAAACGAAAATGAAACAGCCGTCACATAGACAGCCTATTTGGAGTTGCTTCACCTTACAAGGCAAGTGGAATGAGCAAGTTCTCAGCAAATTATCAGAAAGCATCCATTGAAAATGTAGAATGGGAATATTTTTGTGATGAATTAGAGATTCTTTTATCCTTGAAACCAGAAAGCAACTTGCTTAAAATAGAATTAGTTGCACGGCATCTATAAACTTGGAATTATATTATGAGAAATGAAGGAAAGTGGCTTAATGACAAATGCAAACAAAGTCTCATCTCTTAATGATGTACACTATAATGAAAACTGGAGGCTGAGCTCGTATCAGAAATGACTCTTCAGTTAATTCAAAAGTGAGGGAGAGATTATGTAGTAGAAATAACTAGAAGTGCAAGTTCTGTTTGAAAGTTCAAATATAATAAAAATTATATATCTGGTTTTACTATCTAACTCCTTTTGTTTTGATTCTTGGCTTGACAGAAACCTTCAAATTACCAATTTGGCTTTCCCCAATCTTTGATCCTGTTAGTGGATGTCTGGAGTTAAGGCTCAATTGCTTCAGTTTCCCTTTAATTTATATCCTATTGATCAATACCCTTTAGATTAATATCCTGATTTATCAATAATTCTCCTGTAGGAATGGATAATGTGGGTCAGTTTACAAAATCTGTTCATTCTCAAAGATTGATTTATTATTTTAGAGAGGAAGAGAACGTGCACACGTCGTGCACACACACACACACACACACACAGGGAGAGGGAGAGGGAGAGAGAGAATCTCAAGCAGACTCCCCACTGAGCATGGAGCCTGCTGCAGGGCTCAGTCCCACAACCCCAAGATCATGACCCTCACCGAAACCAAGAGCTGGACGCCCAACCTACTGAGCCACCCAGGCACCCCTAAAATCTGTTCATTCTTAAGTGAACAGTTAAGTGTTGGGTTTTGTGAACTTGCAAAGTCAAGAATTCACTGGAGTTGTGCCAGAAAGGTTTTCACTGACCCATAAGTGATGCTTGGGGCCTGGAGTGAAATAGTAGGCCAGGCTGATATATCTCATTTCCTTACATCTCATTCTCTTAACTCGCTGATGTTGCTTATTAGGCTCATGGGGGTATGTGAGCCTGTGACCTGTATGTTAACATGGGTGTATAGTCACGGAGGACTGCTTCTCACCGTGTAGAACTGGGGTAGATTGTGTTATTGTTCCTAATTATTTCCTCACCACTTCTGGAAGAGCATTATACCTCTCCACTCTGTTGACATCAATCTTGGCCGCGTTAGTTTTTTTGATCAGTGAAAGCTCTAATAGCCATTGCTTGGTTCTGCTATGGTTCTTCTCCCAGTGCAATAGAACAGCCTGGGTGAGATGCTTGCCACTCCTTCACCCTGGATCCCAGAACAGCCACAGTGTACTTGCTGCTGTCATCTTAGTGATTCTGTGAAACCCTAAAATTTGGGAGTTGTTTGTTCCTGAAACTTAAAGTAATGCAAGCTGACTGATATTAGCACTCCTCCTATAAAGTTAATTTGACATTTACTCTCATGTCTTGCAAATTTTGAAAATTCTTTATATCTTTAGGGTCTGCTCTTAATTTTCAAATTGTTATCACCTGCAAGAAATAGTTCATGGAGAGGCAAGAGAGAGGTCTTTAGGCCATTCATTCTTATATTTTATGTAGGACAACAGCTTTATTTGAATTGAGATCTGGATAATTTGGAAATTACAGCCTTACTGGTTCCTAGATCTCTAGAGAGAAAAGACATAGAAAGTGGTATCTCCTTTGGTAGAAAGGCAGGAAGGCACGATGACTAGGGTGAGCCCACCAATCTTACCTGAGAAGAATGAATGCTTTGCTATGGCTGAGAGGAGAGGTGAAGTACTGAAGCCGAGATGGGTCAGCTCTGTGAATAGCCATATGATAGCCTTCCCTCCTGGAGGAACTCTGCGTACTACATTAAATTACGCAGAAAATTGAGGACATGCGTTTCAGGAAGAGTGGATGAATCCCTGACCTGGCACCTTTATTGCTAGAACTGTGAGCACTGCTTAGAGGAGCAGTAAGCTCTGACTGACTGAGGCAAAACATTTTAGAATTCTTTTCTTCCTAACCAGTACATGCGGGGAGGGCTGGGAGTCGAATGTCCAGGAAAAGACACATGCCAGAACACAGTGGACCACACAGGCAGAAGATGGGGACAGCCCTCCTCCATGCTAGTGAGGAAGGCTGAGGTTAGACATGGCATGCATGGGTGCTTCCAGGATGCTGACACAAAAGCAGCAGGCTGTATTGGAACCTATCCCAGGAGACTCTCACAGAATGGTCTCCACGTGTAGAAGCATTCCTGATCCAGGCACTTTGACTCTTCATGGAACTTTTGGGTTTTAGGATCCTATATTTCATCTGTAATGGAACAATGATCACTAAATTATCTTGTGTTTAATACCTTTTGTTTTTGTTGCATTTAGCAAAGATAGATCCAAGTTAGAAAATACATTCCAAATTAAGAGACTTGTTAATGGAGACATAATGCCACATTTTTTTCTCAGGGATTGTGGCTAAGGGAACATGCCCCCTTTCCACACACCGTACACATGCAAACCCACCTTTGATCTTTTTAGTCAAAGGTATCTCTCACTGAAGGGTTGCACTTAATTTCTAGAATTCTTTGATGAGATAACATATTACTGAGACCCCACACAATGAGAAGCTAGTGTCTCTGGGAATCACACAGATTTAACAGAAGACCCAGACTTTAGGTCATGTGAGTAAGTTTACTCGAACATCTTGTATTGCCAAAATTAATACCTGACCATTGATCTTGGCTATGATAGTGGAAGTTTTCTTTCATCTTCAATCAGGAAATGGACCCAAAGTCAAAGCTACTGTGTGTGCATGCATGTGTGTGTGTGCACGCGCGTGTGCGCTCCTGTGCATTTAATGCTGTTTTCGTGTCCGCAAATAATCCCTTCCTAGGTCAACCTCTTGTCACAATCTTTTCACAGTGCACCATTTTCTTGGATATAATTGAGGAAACAAAGCATATGCACAATTACCCTCCTGGGTTTCTTCTGTGCTTTTATGCATATTCAGTCAGACCATAATAGTTACTGTCCTTTGGGCAGGGTGCTTGCCAGATACCATCATTACATCTGGCTAGACTCTTTGGGTCCTCTGAAGATACTTTCTCAATATCATTTGGCTTTTACTCAGCTACAGCTAATTCGCCACTCCCTTCCTTTCTGCCTGTCCAAAAATCTCATCAGAGTGAAAGATGTGTTTCTCTCACCATGAGAAAACAGAACTTTTCTTCAAAGGGTAGAGCACATATTCAATGAACAATTATGTATCTTAGCCAAAGTTTCTCTCTTAAAGAAAAGGCATGGAATATGTGTGTAACCTGAGCTCATATATTTGCCCTTCTTTTTGATCCCTTTTAATTACTGTTATTAACCGTATTTCTTGATTTTAATATTAAAAGAGTATCCCATTAAAATAGACTTTAGTTGGTAACAGCCAAGTAGCCAGGGCTTGATAAATGACTTTTGCAAAGATAGAACCAATGTGAACAACCCCTGAAGCTATCAGGAAAGGTAGCGGGAGTCATGAAGAATCATTTGGTTATGCCCCACAAGGGTGGCAGTTTTCTCAATGAATGAGAAGTGAGTTCCAGAAGCAGTGGGAACCTCTAAAGGTCACCCTTGCATTTCTGTATTGCAGTAGACATGATAAAAGGCACAATATTGACGCTATTAAAATTTAGATTGGTTATGTGATTTGCACTGAAAGCATATTGTTTTTTGAGTTGAAAACCTTTTGGGAATAAGCCTGATGCCAGAAAGGACATGTAACTTAGAAACAGAAAATGTACATTTCCTCCCTAGGGTGGAAGGAGGGATATAGAGAATGGTTTTCAAAGTGCCTTTTGCAATCACCTCCATAGGAGGTGGGAGAGAAGAAAACAAACGAACAAACCAGCACTCTAATTTTTTGTCTGGTTCATTAATCATATTAGCAATGTTTAGGGAAAGTACAAAACAGAAACAAAACACGGTTCCAAGTGGCACAGTGCAGCACTTAGGGTTTCTGGAATACAACATGAGACAAAAAATACACTGTAAATAGAAAGAAGAAACCTTTGAAATTCTACAACATTCAGCGTCTTAAGGTTCTGAATTCGTTTTAAAGAACAGAAACTTGGAAAAACATAGGGAAGTACAATAAGATTGGAAAATTTTATAAGTATATTATGTATGTAACAGAATCTTAGCAAAGTGTTAAGAAATTAGAGATGGCGACCTGAAAGAAAAAATGCATATTGCCTTTATGCAGAGTGTAATAATCTATTAGTCTGACTAATGGACTTGGTTATCAGCTTTATGTGGCTCAATACCAAACCTAGATCTCTAATATGTTTTTTCCCCAAGATTCAGGTTCATGTTCCAACTATTACTGCTACATAGTTTCATGACTATTTCTCTCATCTTCAAGCACAGCTCATTACCTTTTTGACATCCCCAGTTGACATCCTTTCCTAGTTTCCTATTCCTGGAAATGACCAAGCTGTTGTCTATGTTCTCCAGGAATGGAACCTTGAACTTGTCTTTGACTGATGGCTTGTCTTCAGCTCTGTCTCAGGAATCAGTCACTAAGTCCTTTTAGTTCTACCTGAAAATGTTTCTTCCCTCTCTTTCTCTCTCTGCTCCTACTAGTTCCCTCTTTTGAGTTATTACTGAAGCTTCCAAACTGATTTTCGTGGATCCAACTCTTTCTTACTCTTGTCTTCTCTCCCACTGCTCTCAATTAAATCTTACTAAAACACATGAAAAGTCCCCACTGTTCAAAAGTATTCAGAGATTTTACCTTGCCATTTAGTTGCTTTGTTAAGATCTTCAAAAGCCTTCATAATGTGGCCCATTGTTTCTATTTAGAGAGTAAATAAATATTAATCGAACATTGAGCTCTATCAAGGTCTTGTCATCCAAACTCAGGACTTCGGACTTTGTTCGAAGAGCACCTAGAAGACACCGAAGGATTTTTAGAAGAAGACTGGACTTTCATCTCAGTTCAGAATTTAGCGAATGAATAGACTGCTGCATTACCTTAGATAAACTCATAAATCTTACTTTACTCGTGTTTAAAATGGAGGCAAGTAGAGCGAATCCTGGAGTTCTTGCAGGGAGAAAATGGGAAAATTAATGGGAACATTTGTAAACAAAAGTTGAAAGAAAGAGCAAGAGTAAGACACAGAGGGAGGGAGGGAGCAAATGAGAATGTGTAAAACACTGTTCACAAAACCTGGCCCATGGCCTCAGGATTTCAAACCCTTACATATGCCATGAACACCCTACTGCAGGACTGGTGAGGTCAGGGGTGGGAAAGGAATATAAAAAGTTGTGAATCATGGGTAAGAATACAGGGCTTAAATTATTCCATTCATGGAAATTGAAAAGGGGAAAATCTTTGTGTTACTGCTTCAGAAGATTTTAGATTTCTGAATTAGGCAATTTTTGCTACAAAGAGAGAACAAAATATGATGTGAAAAGGAGAAATTATTTCATGACGTATTTGTCTTTTTTTGTGGAACACCTTTAGATGCACAAACCAGAATGTCCACACAGAGTGACTATGACTGGTCTGCTGAAGGGCCCACTCAGAAAAAGTTCTTTGTAGAACATTAATTTCAAGTCTAGATTTTAAATCAGAAACTCACGGGACTATAAGGAAGGGCAATAAAAATATATTTACTCTGAGTCTCTGACCTGCGGGAAAGACATTACCTAATTGTTTGGTCAGATGGCTCTCCCTTGTCCAGTTATAAAAGATCTCCTGAGCAAGACCTGTTTTATTGAAAGAACTTTCAAGATGAACTACCAAGTCAGAAGAAAGAACTAAACCAAAGTTTAGAGTCATTAAGGATACAATCCCTGCTATGCAGAAGCAAGAAAGACCCCAAGAGGACAACGTCAAAGGTCATGCTGACACGTTGACTTGTCCTAAAAAGACTGTAATGGATTTGACTGGAATAATCCGAGATGTATTTATGGAGCACCCATTAGGCGACTGGCACTCTTCCAAACAAACCTTCTGGGTGGTGCAAGACTGGTCGTTTTCTGCCGAGAGAGAAATTGATTTCCTACCTAGGATCAGCTTTATGGGGAGCAAGCTATTTGTTTTATTTATGGCTTGAACTCCGCTCCCTGCTGTAATAATTCAAATTCTGTAAGTACAGACCTCCTTCTTATTTGGATATTGACTGGAAAGGGAGCCAGCTTAGAGTTGGCCCTGCAGCTACTGGCAGGAGGTTTGGATTTATGCTAATGAATGGGGCTAGGGCTTTCAAGGATTTGCTTTCATGACTAAATGCTCTGGACAGTACTCTCCAAGATTCTTGGTTGGGCTTCGTAATAAGAGTGGAAGGCTGTATCTCCATGCTGAAGGCGTTTGATGAGGATCAAAACAAAACCAAATTTTAAAAAATCTAATGGAAAAGTTTGGTTTCTTAATATAAAATTCTGTATCTGAGTAAACAGAAAGTAAAGAAGGAATGTTCAGGAAATTCAGGAAGCATTTTCATGGAAAGGTGAGACCATGATCTTATCTTGGGAGTCAGAAGTTCCAAGCTCACCTCAACTAAATTGGAAACTTTGTAAATGTTCTACTGATTAGCAGTTGAATTATATAGTCCAAGGAGCTGGGTTTCGGGAAGTACAATCTCAAGGAGCTTTGATGTTTTTCTAAAGTAAGAAACTTATCTGAGCCTTCACCTTAATCATTCTTGGAGATTACGTGTTCTCTTTACTGACACTGGGAAGCCGAAGACCTTTGTATAAATCAATTCTCAATGGGGACAGGCACACTGCTGAACTACAATAAGGTTATGGACAAATCCACTTGGAAATAAATCATAGAAGAATTCGAGAGAAACTACAGAACCAGATATGATTGGCATGTCACATGAAACATAATGTCCTTCAGAAATGTAAATATTAGTATCATTGTGGCAAAAAGCAAGTATTTCTTTTTTAAGACATAAAGCTGATTCTGGAATTTTTTGAATGAGTTTGGAATTACATAAACAAGGGCAAAACTTTATCAGTGTGGTCATCAGTTGCTACTAAACACTATTATTTTTTCCAGCTTAGATAACCTTCTTCACCTTAATTTTAAAATCCCTTCCCTAGGAGTTATATAACCATAATCTATACTTTAAATTTATTTGCACATTTAAAAGTACAATCTATATGCATTTTACAACCTCGTAAATTAGGTTGGCTATTAATACATTTAACTAATTTTCACTTTTCTCACAGATTCTTATGAAGAAAGCTGATACATTATGTTTTCTTCTAGCTCTGTCCTTTATAAATTTACACTCAGTTCACAAAAGGGCCACGCCAAAACTATCTTATTCTTTTTTGTAACTCTATATATCATTCTTGAATATTAAATGAACTATCTCATCCATATTATGGGCTGGTAGGTTATATAATTTCTCACTGACTTTGGGTTGACCAGTAAGCTTCGACAATCTGTTGAAGACAACAGAAGCCCTTGTCTATCTGAAAGTTGAACTCAGAGTCTTATATGTTTGCCTAAAGATTTATTTAAAAACTTTTTAAAAGTTAGCAGGTCCACAGAAAACCATAGTGGCAGTTTACCCAATAGGCCAGTATTGAGTGTCTGCTGCATTTACTGCTCACAGAAAGGCTGGGGAAAGAGTCATCACAAACATTTATTTTTAAGTACTTGATTTTGAATTTCTATGTTAAAAGTAGTGAGTGGAAAGAATGCAAATGGGCGTCTTCTCTTGCCTTGGGATTTTACCGGATTGATAGGAAATGACACAAATACCCAGCTCCTGAGAAGGTAGAGGCATGGTAGAATTCTTCTATAGTTATAGGTAAATTATTAGCAGATACTCTCAATTTTCATAATTTATGGTTAATGTGGTATAACAGTGGTCAGCCAACATTTTCTTCAAAGGTCTAGGTAATAAATATTTTAGGCTTTGCAGGTCATACGGTGTCTGGCACATCTCATGTCTGCCCAGTAGCAGAAAAGCAGCCATAGAATGAATGAGCTTGGCTGTGTTCCAGTAGAACTATTTACAAAAACAGGCATTGGGGTGGATGTGGCCCGTGGGCAGTAGTGTGCTGACCCCTTTGATATAATATGTTCTACTTCGAACTGAAAAAAAAAATGAGACTTTGCTTTTGAATATTTTCTGCTGGATCGGGTTTACCAAACATACAGACTAACCATTAGGAAGTGGCTAGAGTATTGCTTGTGCCACAACTTCAAGTTTACTTGTAAATAGTATTACTTCTTACCTATCTAAAATGTGGTGATAAGTCTGCCGGACACGGAACAATATATGGACATAGAAGCGTGTCAAAGGAAGAAAATGCTTAAGTTGCTGTACAAAGTTTTGCTCAAATGTGTTATTTCTCTGCAAATTTGTTTTTCATATTTTTATTATAGCATTTACCATAATATCTAATAAGTTCTAATTTGTCTATCTTCTTTAGAATATGGGCTCCTCAAGGGCAAGTTCTACATATGCTTATCTTCATATTGCTAGAATCTTGCACAATGTTTTTCTCACTCACCACCTTTTAAATGAATGATCACATAACTTATAGCCCACCCTGACAGGCCTATGATTTTTTCCAAGCTCTAGAAGATAAGGGGCATTTTGTCTCTCTGTCTTCCTTCTCTGAGTTCTAAAATAGTGACTGCAATTATTGGCTGGAATTCATCCAGTATGAGTAAATGTCTTTAACAAGAATGGAAAAGATGATCTAACTTGGGACATCATGAAAGGTTGACTGACAATGACTCTTCCCATACAGGAAATCACAAATGGATGTGGCACATTAAATGTTGAACTCAAGCAAGAATGTATACAGCAAAGTGCAACAAACATATAGCATATTTTTATATTAATTACTAAACCTTCACCAGGTGTCGTGAACACAGTTATTGCCTTTCTGTGATCCCTTTGGATTTCTTCTATTATATGAGGCCCTTTCCTAAACTGCTGTATACTTCACCTTCTAATAGGCCATACGGGTAGGCACTGTCACTTGCAGAGAGTTGGAAATGCCTGGGAACATCCCCTTGATGTGGCCCCTGGAAAATGACTAACTGTTACTGGAACATGAAACACTGCTGTCTTGCCCTAAAATGAGACAGACTTAAGGCATAATTTATACCCCCAGAGCTCCCTTAAGGGATCATCAGGCTGAGGCTGGGACTTTGCCTAAAATCACAGCCTTGCTTGGCTTGCTGCCCTTCACTCTCCCCTGCTCCTTTACAGTTTCTCCAAGACACCTTGTCCTCATAAATCACTTGCATATAAACCCTCCTCTCAGAGACTGTTCTGGGAAACTCTAAGACACGAGTGACTGTTCAGCTAAAGAGATATTGCTACGTGGTCTTTCTTTCTTTTCCTTCTTCTCTCCCTCCCTTCCTTTCTCTTCCCTCTTTCCATCTGCTCACAGTGACTCTGCATCCTTCCCTGACATTTTCGGGGCCACACACCATTCATGAGCGAGGCCATTTCAGGTTGAAAGGATCTTTCAACACCTTAGCAGCGGGAAGGGTTTCAATGCAGCTGTTTCTTTGGCAGGAAGAGTGTAGCTTCTGTGTGGAGTTCAACCTGAAAAGTGCTTCCCTACTGGGTTGAAGCCGTAGATTGTATAATGCTCCCTGTTTCACAGGTCTGCTCTGGTTGAGCAGCATCTCTGGTTTTTAAATTTTTTTTTTCTCTAAGTATACATTCTGCTAAAGTATAACACACATGTAGAAAAGTACACAAATCATAACAAAATGCGGCTTGGTGAATGTTATGAAGTAAACAGACCTGTGGAACTATCACCAGATCAAGGAACAGAACATGACACCCAATCTAGAAGTCCGCATCCCACCCTCCCTGGCTCTTGCATGCCCCTAAATGTAATCACTCCTCTCACTGACATCTATTGTGGGTAGTAAGGAATGAATCTTACCCACAGAGAGATCTGGACTTTGTCCTCAGCTGCTGGGAGGTGATCTCCAGGCCCTGTTGTCTGGCCTGAAAGCAATGTCTTTGTTTGCCTGGGAGGTTTGGCCACCAGAATATCCAATCATGTGACTCATGATGGGGGCTTTGAGACGTGCCATATCATATCTGATATGGAGATATCTGGGGACTAAAGGTATTAGCCCAAACCTACTGCAGCAGCTGAGACTAAAGGTCAACCATATAGGCAGTAGGCAGTCACAGACCTTCAGTAACTTTGGACACCAAAGTCTCCAGGGAGCTTCCTTATTTGGCAATGCATTTATTCCAGAAGAGGAGAGAGTCCCTGTGGAGAAGAAAGCTTCACATTTGGAACCCTCCCATATTCCTCTCTCTGTTTCTCTTCCTATGCTGGTTGTAATTTCTATCCTTTCACTTTATTTAAATGTACTTTATTTAAATTTTTTTTAATTTGAGTATAATTGACACACAGTGTTACATTAGCTTCAGGTGTACAACATAGTGATTCAACTTCTCTGTATGTTATGCTGTGCTCACCACAAGTGTGGCTACCACCTGTCACCATACAGCACTATTACAACATCAATGACTACATTCCCTGTGCTGTGCCTTTTATTCCCATGACTTATTCATTCCATAACTGGAAGTCTGTATCTTCCACTGCTCTTCACCCATTTCACCAGTTCCTCTATGCCCCTCCCCTCTGGCAACCATCAGTTTCACTCAACTTAAAAGTGCTTGAAAGACATAGGAACACTGCCATTTGTCCAAGTGTAGTAATTCAAAGAAAATTTGCACAGGGAAGACAATGAAATGGTCTGTTGTCTGGGAAACGTGGTGCGGCAACACGTATAACTCCAAAAAGTGGACATTTCCTTGGAAATTTTCCATGGAGAATTGAATGGCCGGCAAGTACAATCTCATCTGTGTTCTGTAACTGATGAAATGCAAGGATGCTACTTAGAGATATTAAAGCTCACAAGAAATTGACAGTGAAGCCATCTGGTACTGATTTTTTGGGGGGGGTAAGAAAAATTAATACTGCACATTCAAATTTTTTTTTTTTTGAGAGAGAGAGAGAGAGAGAGCACGAGTGTTGGGAGGGGCAGAGGGAGAGAGAGAGAGAGAGAGGAAGAGAGAATCTTAAGCAGGCTCCATGCCCAGCACAGAGCCTGATGCGGGGCTCAATCTCATGACCCTAGATCATGAGCAAAGTCAAGAGTCAGGTGCTTAACTGATTGAGCTGCCCAGGCGCCCCTCAAATTCCTTAACAGATATAGGGTTATATATTTTTTCTATATTCTCTTGTCTGCATTTAAAAATGTTTAGCCACTCAGACTTGTCTTTTGACATTCCTTTTTTTTATTATTAATTGTTGGAACTAGTGAACACATTTTTAGAAGGTCTAGATGCTATTTTTCTCCACAGAGTATTTAATTTCCATTAAAATTAAATGACTATTAGAATAGGGACAGGTCACCTTGTTCTAATCAGGGATCGCAATAACTTGAGGCAGGGTTTCAGCCTTTGTGACCACTTACTTGTCTGTTTCTGATTTACCTTTTTTCCTGGGACTAGATTGCACTGCTTCTAATTGAAAACCTGGGGTAGTTTAATTATTAATGGTGGTTCTGATCTCCAGTTTCCATCTCCCTACCATCATGAGAGTACTGAAAAGGCTCTAAGTTAGCTTTTTAGCCTGCTAGCTGATCTAGTGGCTTGGTTTATTGGCCCCTCGCCATGGCAGATTGGGAATTTGCAAATGGCTTGAGGGAATGAGAATGATGTCTTGTCTTCCCTGAGGTAATCTTTTCTCTCAGGTCTTGGCTTTTCCATTCCTTGGTTGTTTCAGGAACCCTGAACTTCAGTTATTTGTCTCCCCAGCTCCACAGAAAGGCTGAAATTCTGAGTCACTGCCTTTTGCTTAGAAGCCCTCTGTTTGCTACTGAGGAATCAGCATGGAGGAGGAAAAGGGGCTGAGAACTTGGGTTTGCCTCAATGCAGTTTCCTTCCTCTTGGGATCTCAGCATATTTTGTCTTGTCTGCCTCTCTGCTCACTGATGCCCTCAAAGAGCTGTTTCGTGTTTGTTTCATATTTATTGAGCTTTCATAGTTGTTCTCAGCAGAAGAATTAATTGGATACAATCTACTCTGTCATTGTTAGGAGTGGTAGTCCTGTCCTTTTAGGTTTTCCTGTTTAACTATTTCATCTATTTTGAAATGCAAACTGGTATTTCCATTTCAAAAGTAAGTTACTCTCTTTCAGTGCTTAGCTTTTTTGGTCTCTGTTCTTCAAACTCCATATCTTCATTTGAGAATCTTGGGTATCTCAGTTCTCCAAAATAGATGAGAAAGACCTCCATTTTATTAAACATGGTGATGCTTTTCTGCTTTGATGGCCCACTGGGGTGTGTGTGTGTGTGTGTGTGTGTGTGTGTGTAAGTATTATGTGTCCTTTTTTATGTTTTTGGTTAGGATGGAAGTTTTTTTTAGGGTAAGGTGTAAACTATATAATTGACCTAAGAGCAAGTATAATTTTTTGCTGAAACTTCTCTTGAGTCCTAACCAGATATCTTAAATGTACTTGTATTTGTCCTTGTAACTTATATATACATGTTGAACCAGTGTTTATTCTTTTCAACTTCTGGTTTATCTCTATTTGAAATATTACTTGTAATTCAGACTTTACATTAAAATTCTATCTACAGACATAGGTTTTGCTTTATTTGTTTTCAGGATTGTTATTATGCTCTTGATTAGATAATGTAAATATAAGGTAAACAATTTAAAGATTTAAAACAAATAAAGTGAAGGGTAACTCTTTCACTATTGTTCTACCATCTCTGTTTCTCATCCAGGAGAAAATCACTCTTGCTTGTATTTAACGTATCCTTCCAAAGAATACAACATTCGTACCATTTAAAAAATAATAATAAATACAAATTTTAGTATGTGTACACATTGTTCATTTCCTTGCTTTTATTTTTTTTTTAAGATTTTATTTATCTGACAGAGAGGGAGAGAGCAAGCACACAAGCAAGGGGGGAGCAGAAGAGGGAGAGGGAGAAGCAGGCTCCCCGTGGAGCAGAGAGGCCAGTGAGGGGCTGGCTCCCAGGACTCCGGGATCATGACCTGAGCTGAAGGCAGACGCTTAACCGACTGAGCCACCCAGGCATCCCAACCTTGCTTTTCTTTTATACTTAACAATATATCTTGGAGGAAGTTCCATATGGTCCCATAGATTCTGTATACCTCACCAAAAATTGGGGATAATTTATTTCCAGCTCTGTGGTAGACAGAAATCCAATCAAGAAATGTACCCTTGTTTAGAACCCTGTGATAGACTTTTAGCTTTCAATTGCACAAAAGCCTGCAGACAAATGACGGACTCTTTTCTTGTGGTGCTAAAATGCTGTAGCCCTCTAGCAGGTAGAGCGTCATGGGGGCGGGGGGGGGGGGCGGGAAAGAGCAAGAAGGGAGATGGCATTTAGTGCTGGGATTTCTCCATCACAGGGAATTCCTATCTCTTTACTTGAATAATAATGATAGTGACCACCTGCCTGTGCCCTGTCAGTCCCACAGTGACTTTCCTGATTATTTTCATTCATATTTTTCTGAATTTTCATTCACTCGACATACAGTACAATGTCTATTCTGTGGCGGTTCTTTGCCAGGCTGTCTGCCTGTTGATGTGCATGTGGGATAATGAAGAAGAGGAAAGCCAGTTCCTGCCCTCAGAAAGCTACCTTCTAAAGGAAGTTCGAGGGTTAAACAAAGAAATACAATCCAAGATGATAAGAGGTATGACTAAAGAATTCAAGCATGCTCTAGGAACAGATGAGGGCCTCTGGGGTTAAGTGGAGGCTTCCCAGAGGGACAGAGGGGAAATCTAATCAGTAAAATGAGGAACTGGATAAAGAGAGTATTTAAGGAATTCGAATACTATCCCTCCCTGCCTTCACTGCACACAAAGGCCTACAGACCTTGAGATGCTTAAGGATCTGCTGTATTGTATTTCCACTCACGATATCAGTGAGCCCATCACACCAATTACCAGATGTCCTGGATTGATTGAAAAATGGTCACCATTCTTCACTCTTCTTGCTATGAATGCTCTTTGTCACGAGACTTTGCTGTTCTTCCCATCAAGAGATGGAAGATTTCCCTCCACTTTCTGAACTGGGGCTAACCTGCTTTGGCAACATCTTGTGGAGGGAGAGAAGATGGGCCAGTTCCCAGCCCATGTTTCTGTTCTCCTGGAGCTCTGCCCACACCCTGAGATCAAGCCTGGGCTGGCCTCCTGGAGAGCGGGAGGCCATGTGGAGCAGAGCCAGGTTGGCCCAGTTGTCCCAGCCAAGGCCCCAGGCATGTGAGTGAGCCCAGCTGAGATCAGCAGGCCCCAAACAGCTTGGTCCTGGCCTCACGGGAGATAATAAGTGGTTATTGTGTTAAGACACTAAATTTTAAAATGGTTATACAGCCATAGCTACCATCAGAGGATAGTTAGGAGGAGAAATAAACGAATACACATAATAGTCCACCCAGTGAGTGCCACATAATAAATGACAAAATTATTATTTTTGAAGATCAAGTCAAAGTCAACATTGATTTTCTTATCTTGGCTTGAATGTGCACAAAAACCCTGGGAAATACATTCTACCGGATAGCTCGGTGTTCTCCATCTGAATACTGCTGACCACAGTTTTCTGAAGAGATTTTTATCATTAAGGTAGTACTAGTTAATAATGAAAATAGTATAATTGTGATCCTTAGCTTGAGGTCCACAGTGAGGGCCCTGGAGTGAAGTGGAGTCACGTGGCTCATGACTGGCATGGGTCGCTCCCCTTTTGTGTTATGTCCTTATTGGTTGGAGTTTGCTACCATTACCAACATTCATGCCCATCCCCAAAAGGTAGGCTTGTCATTGCCAAGGAGGCTGGTTGTGACCATAATGATAAACTGCCAGTAAGTCTGAAAAACGCTCAGACCCACACGGCTGCCTCCTTACTGATTAGCCAAGCCATGCATAGGCCTGCTCACTTCGATGAGTGGCCCTAAATTCTCTTTGTAAACCTACCTCATATATCACATCTTTATATGGCTGACTATCCTGAAGTATTGGAGAATGGAAGGAGAGGCCTGTTCCTCCTGAGTGTGGAGTACAAACAGGAGGCTAGGCTTGTGTCCCAGGGGAAGCACCAGCGTTGGATTTTTTGTAGCTTCTTTAAGCTCCTTCAAATAATTTATATAAAAAATCTGCTGCTATCTTCAATTCTTTGCTTGGCTTTCTGAACAGTCCAGATGACTTTTTCTTTGAATCTAGCTACCTTTCACTTTGCCCATATAGGTACTCTCCATTTTTTTGTATCAGCGAAAAATGATGAATTCTTTCTATTCCAAGTTTTATGCAGGAACAATCTTTAGAGTTTTCCTAGAAACTGGAATAAGCATTAGAGTTCCCCTGGAAAACTTATTGTCTTTGGTAGGTATAATTGTTTTCATCATAAATCACTAATTAGTCGAATATTTATTGAGTGCTTACTACGTGATACATGTACAAGGTCTTAGTTTGGATTCTCCCAGAAGCAGACCCTGAGATAAAGATTTGCTTGCAAGTCGTTTCCTCTAGAAGTACCAAGGGGGTGGAATGGAATCTTCTGGGAAAAGAGTAAAACCCAGACTTCAGAATTACTTTGTGAAGAAGCTAGAGCACTTATTCTCAACTCCAGAGTCATTATCTAAGGGCTGCTGTGCAAGGCAGGGTAGTGTCAATTTTGCAGGGGCAAAGTGACTTTCTGAGATGTTGGAAAAAAGTCCTGAGGCATAAAATGCAGGTACTGTAAATTGGAAATCCTTCAGGGAACACTGGTAGCTCTGAGGGATATGGGTGAAGCACCAACATTATCTGCTATGGATAACAAGCACTGTTCATTTATTAGCTCATTTGATCCTTACAGTTCTACGAGGAAGCCATTGTTATCTCTGTTCAAAGAGAAAAACTGAGGCTCAGATTAGTTGTGTAATTTGCCCAAGGTTATATACTAACAAGGTACGGAGTCAGGATTTTGACCCAGGACGGGGATCACATTCAATTGAGAAAGTGATGATTTCCCAAATGTCACACGGCTGCTATTTAATAGAGCCAGGGCTATGACTAGTCCATAGACATATCCAGTCATTCTCATTCCTCATACATCTCCCACCACTCACTCTGTGTCCTGGGAGTCTGGTCCCCTGAGTTGGTTCTTCTCATATGTCCTTCTTTAAGGCATTTGATGTTACTGCTTTGTTGAGACATTCTGGAAATCACCAAGGGGAAATCTGAAAGTTCCCCTTTCTACCTGTCAAATACGTGTTAGCAGCTCCAGTATTTATTTTGGGGATATCCCTTCTGACTAATGACACTCCATTATCTTTACTGATAATTTTATTCCCTTGAAATTGCTTTGTTTGCTCTTTTTACATGTTGTTCCCTTCCTTCTCAATTACTCTTCTTCCTCCTTGTCACCTAGCCAATTCCTATGCCTTCTGATCTCAAGTGTCATTTCCCAGAAAACCTCCCTTGACCTTCCTGACTACATTAAATTGAAGTACCATCAATTAGCAGTAAAACCGATAACCTCTGTTTTCTGAAATGCTCCTACTGAGGCTTCAGGCTATACAGCTAGCTACTCTCTGGAATGTTTCCACACTCCTGTGCTGGCCATTTGAAGTTTTATCTCACCAGGAGTCAGCTGGGCTCTTCCTGAGCCTATTTATGTCACTTGCACTTCTGCTGCAAATGCACATTTTAATTTATCTTTATGCAAACCATTGAAATAGGAGCTCAGCGACAGCAAAGTAGAATGCTATTTCCTTCAACACTGAGCTGAATACCCTGAAAACACTCAATGAAGTCCAAGTGGCTAAATTTTATAAAAATGTTGAGTTAGTTGAGACGATCGCAAAAGATGGAGATACCATCATAAATATTGAGATGGTTTCTGACCATCACAAGTCTCCTTAAGAAACAGAAACTGGAATGATGGTATCGTGCATTTTGGTGTAGCTTAAGCAAAAAAAATCATGCAGCAAAATTCCATTTAGGAGATGCATAGTTCACTTTTTAAAAAATATTTTGTTTATGTATTTGACAGAGAGAGACACAGTGAGAGAGGGGACACAAGCAGGGGGAGTGGGAGAGGGAGAAGCAGGCTCCCTGCAGAGCATGGAGCCTGACGCGGGGCCCGATCCCAGGACCCTGGGATCATGACCTGAGCCGAAGGCAGACGCTCAACGACTGAGCCACCCAGGCGTCCCCATAGTTCACTTTCTTGATGGGTAAAACGAGAAGAGAAAAACCCAACAGGGAATTTTGAGGATTAGATAGAGTAATGCTTGTTAAGTGTCTTGTCCAGTGCCTGGCTTGCTGCAAGTCATCAGTTTATTCTGCCTGCTATTGTGTGTGCAAGCCCTGGGTAAATGCTGGTGTCGTATAAATGTCAGTTGTTCCATGGGGCCAGGGAGGAAGCAGCTAGGAAGGGAAGCAGATTTGGGATGCCTGGAAATGAATCCAAAGAGAGAAATAGATCTAGCATCATTTGCAAATGTTCTCCAACATCCGGGCTGAGACTACTCAAGGGAGGGAGCTGGCTTAAGCCCAGGCTTGCAAAAACTTGCTTTTCCTTTGAGGAGCCAAGCTCATAACCAAGAAGCTGACAGAAGATGGGCTTGATCAGGTTCACCAGAAAGAGCAGATGGTTCCTGCTGGGCTGGGTGGGTTCTCAGCAAAGACTGTGGCCATGACAGTGTTTATTTGGAAGACAAACTAAAACACACAACCCTTGATAAAAAAAAGCAGGGGAGAAGGCCAGTGATGCATCAAATGAGACAACTCTCTACAAGCATGAGAGAAAAACTTAAAAAAAATAAAGAGTTTAAAAGCAAATTTAACAAATGCCCGTGGGTCAGGAGCTCATTTCTAAGCACAAATTGCCAACTGGAGAAGTTTCACTTTTTGCAAACCTTCTTATTTCCAGACTTTTGATGGGGAACAGATCCTATCTGCTCTTCCCGCTAAGAGCATTTAAGCGCTCAGTGGAGGCAGAATGTTCTGGCACGAATTTCACGAAGTGTAACCTCTGGAGTATGGCAAGCAGGCTGCGCTGGGGACTGATATTTTTGCATAGTGTTTATTCAACATCAACCATTTAAATAACTGCCAACAATGTGGTCCCTGAGGAGAGTGTAGACTGTGGGCAGAACAATGGTCTTGCCTGGCTTGTCAGTGCAGTGAAGAGGTTAAACCCTGCACATCCATAAATATGAGCAAGTCAGCTCACTCTGGTTGTCTGGTTTGTCCTGGGAGAGGGTTAAGGGTGGGGGCAGATACATCAAGTAGCCTTCTTTGAAAAATTACTTTTGCATCTAGTTGACTTAAAAAAAGTCTTGATGACTTTCTTAATGAAATTAGTATCTTAGTTTGGGCTTCTATCACAAATTATTTACCATAGACTGGGTGGCTTATTAACAACGGATTTGATTTCTCACAGTTCTGGAGGCAGGAAATCCAAGATGAGCATGCCAGTGAGGTCGGGTATTGGTGACAACACTCTTCCTTCTGCCCACGCTGCAGCCTGCTGACTTTTGGTGGTATCCTCACATGGGGGAAGAGCTGAGCGGGGAAGCAGCTCATGTCTTTTCTTCTTAGGGCAGTAATCCCATTTGGGAGGACTCTACCCTCATGACCTAATTATCTTCCAAAGGCCCCACCTCCTAATATCATCACATTGGGGGTTAAGATTTCAACATATGAAGCTGGGGAGAGGGACACAAAAATTCAGTCCATAACACTCAGAATTTTGGTAAAGGGTAATAAAAACTCGATGAACTATTTGAAAGAAAACCCATCCAATTGAATTTTCATTCTTTACCAACTCTTTTACATTTTCCTTTCTCTTTCATCGGCCATTTTTGCCTCAACAATACATTCCTCTGCTACACTGGGAGGTGCTTTCTGAGGGCAAGAATATGTTTTATTTATTCATGGATGGACAGCATCCACCAAGGCACCCACCAATTATTGGCCCCTCATGGGCGGGGGCGGGGAGGGGGGAGAAAAAGATCAGGAAAAAAAATCAAAGTAATCCTAAAGAGGAAAAGCTCAACCAACAAAGGAGTCATGTGCAAAATCTATGTTTGTAAATCAGTGGTGTGGCAATCACACTATGCTGAACACTAATCCTTTGTCAGTTTGTGTGCGTTGAGAATATCTTCTCCAAGTGTGTGTCTTCTCCTGCGACTAGTGGCCCACAGCAACACTGCTCTGAGGTAGTTTGGTTCTGTGGTTGGTCCCTGATGCATCCCTAGCCCTCACATAACTCAAGGACTGAGGGCAGAGACCTAACTTCTGTTATCTGTGGTCAAGAACCATGGAGTTCAGCAGTCCGGAGGAGAAAGACAGATTATTTTTGCTCCATCTTTTTAACATCTGGTCTGACCCTAGGCAAGATTTTGGAGGAGATGAAGTGTCTTTGGCTCTCTTTTCTTTGCTTATTGCACGTAGTTTGACTTCCCATTTCTTTCATTTCTCTATAGACTCACTTCCCTCGTTTTGTATTCCAAACTTATTAACCCCCAATTTTACCCCTTCTGACCCCATTCCCATCCATGAATTGCTAGCAGAGCCCTGAATAAATCAAGATGTGTTTGCACATTTAGATTCTTAACTTAGATTAGTCTCTGATAGTTAAAATTTTAAGCCATAAGATCAAGTGGAAGTTGTATGTGTGTATTTTGGGCAGAGGGATTTAAGTAGTCCAGCCAGCTCTGCCTAGAATATTGTCCAAGAATTAATTTTTAAGGTGTTTCTGGTTTTTTTAATATTCCATTTTCATTAATAATTTAATTTAACAAACATTTAAGTGCTCAAATCATGTTTGTTTAAAATACTTACCTTCTCTCTTCCAATTCTGAAATGGCAGGCTCTCAGAACACTCCATGGTTTTCCACAGTGGTCTGAAGTTTAGGAGGGATGGCATTGGCGGTTATTTTTATATGAGTGATTTCTGTGTCCAATGTTTAGAAGTTGGAGACTATTTGCAAACACCATTTTTAAAAGAAAATTGTCCACTTCTAAACCCATATCTAAAGTAACCAGATTTTTCAAGTGCAACAGTGGCGGACCAGGGACAAAGCAGATGCAGTTACTGGAAATTATACAGGGAATTCAGGATGGGTGTCTGTGAAGGAGGAGACAGGGCTTCATCCTGGGAAAGGCACAGATGCAGTGGTAGGCATTCGGCATCGCCAAGGGGAAGAGGAAAGGCTGTGATCGTTCATGGGCAAGGTTAGACACATTTTAGGATTGTAATTTAAAAGCCAAATTACATTTAACAGGAACCAGTATCATGTGGTGAGAGAGAGAGAGAGAGAGAGAGAGAGAGAGATTGAGGAAGAGAAAGGCACGAAAGGAGAAGTAGAAGGAGAGGGAGATTGACTGAGAGAGAGATATAGAGAGAGGTTGAGAGAGATACCGAGACACACAGAGGGAGAGAGAGATTGAGGGCTGGCTTTTATTTCCTACCTCTTGAACTTGGCTTAACCCCAGACCAGTGAGAAGTGGAAATGCACACTGCACCAGTTCTCCACATATGCTCTGTGGGCTCCGGAAATTGTTTCACTGGTTCCATGAGGTGACCATTTTTTTTTTTTTTAAAGATTTTATTTATTTATTTGAGAGAGAGAGAATGAGAGAGAGCAAGCACATGAGAGGGGGGAGGGTCAGAGGGAGAAGCAAACTCCCTGCCGAGCAGGGAGCCCGATGCGGGACTCGATCCCAGGACTCCAGGATCATGACCTGAGCCGAAGGCAGTTGCTTAACCAACTGAGCCACCCAGGCGCCCGACCATTCTTTTTATGATGATACTCGGTAGTCATGTAATATTATATTAGTACTTAGTGTTATATGTGTCAACATTTGCACTGATGGTGCAAAAGCAACGGTAGGTGACATTGATGGTGTCTTAGCATAAATCCCGGCAGTGACCGCAGACGATAATAGGCATTATACTCTTCACAGCCACATACTTTCAGTTAAAAAAAAATTACGAGTTTTATTTAAGAATGCTCTTGAAAAAGCAGTAAAAAATGATTAAATTGATTAAATATTGGCCCTTGGACACGTGTCTTTCTTATACTGTGTGACAAGATGACAAGTTTGCTGCATCCTGAAATATAGTTGTGTCTCAAGAAGAGGTACTTGTGCCATTGTTTGAGTTGCAAGACGAATTGTAGTTTTATCTTTTTTTTTTTTTAAAGATTTTTTTTTATTTATTTGACAGAGAGAGACACAGCGAGAGAGGGAACACAAGCAGGGGCAGAGCGAGAGGAAGAAGCAAGCTTCCCGCTGAGCAGGGAGCCTGATGTGGGGCTTGATCTCAGGACCTTGGGATCATGACCTGAGCCTAAGGCAGACACTTAACAACTGAGCCACCCAGGTGCCCCGTAGTTTTATCTTTTTTAATTGAATGCCATTTTTACTTGAAGGTACTATTGGCAGACAAATTACGGTTATTCAGACCTACATTTGGCTAACGTTTTCTCAGAAGTGAACACATATGCCTGTCTCTCCAAGGGAAACCATTGACAGTATTTGTTGCCAATGACAAACATGGAGCTTTCTAGTGAAAATGAGCATTTTGTAACATGTGTGTCCACTCTGGTGAGTTTTTCCAGTACTTACGAATTTTCAGTGAGATGGTAGTTTAATAGTAATGGATGTGCTCTTTTGATACTTTATAATGAATAACGTCAAGATTTTCCAGATAACAGGATGTTACAAAGTCATGCATTGGTAAAAGTTCTATTCAAGTTGCAAGAGGGAACAATGGATTTTAAGATAACAGAGTATAAAAAAGTTCACAGATACCATTTCATATACCATATTGCAACTAATCTTTAAGAAATATCACTTGAGGTTTATTTCTCTTGAGGAAGGGAAGGGAATGGACAATCAGGAAAGGATGAAAGAGGTTTGAACTCTAAATTTTATCTATATCTATCTATCTATCTATCTATCTATATCTATCTATCTATATCTATCATCTATCTATCACCTATTTTTCTCTTTGAAGTCTGTTTAATCCAATGTTAATAATGATGCATAGACATTATTTCAGTTATTTTCTGGTTTTCCTTTATTTTCGGTTATTATTTATTTATTTGGTGAAACTTGTAAACCTGATTTTAATCCATTTACATTTTAAAACTTCTGGTGTATTTTACCATTTTATATTGGTTCTATTTCACTTAGTTTTTCATTTCTCTTCCTTTCCTTGACTGATAAAAGTTTCCTTGATGCTTTTGTTGTTGAATTAGAATATATAGATTCTTTTTTTATTACTTAGTGATTAGTGTTACATTTCTAACATATATATTTACATTTTTTAAACAATGGCAAAAGGCACTCAGTTCTCTTTCCCCCTGCAGAAATAAGACAAAGAACCTAGTATTTCAAAATTTTGTCATCATGGAATTCTATTTCCAATTATTTTTCAACCAACACCATGTAATAATAATAGCTTTTTAAAATAACACTTGTTAATAGATTTGCCAACATTTTCAAACAAAGTTATTTAGCCTTCATTGCTTCTTTCATCCCAGTCTTTCCTTTTATATTCACTTTTCTTCCTCACTATATGCTCTGAGAAGTATTATTCCCTGTCCTGATGCTCTACCTTATTCCTAGGAACCCTCTCTCGGTGATCCTTTTGCTGTTAGTGTTGTTTGTTTCTGTCCTATTCTGTCTTGTATTTCTTTTTGCAAAGGTAAACATGAGTGTATGCATATTTTTTCCTCTTTCTAGCACAAAACATATGTACTCTTTGTACTCTCCTGTGCTTTTCTCGCTTAACACATCCTGTAAATCATATCAGTGCATCGACAGATTTATCAATTTTTAAACAATTTTATTTTGTGGACTAACTTTAGTTTATTCAATTCGTCTCCTATGGATGGGCAGTGAGTTTGTTTCTAATATTTGGATATGGCAAAAGGCTACCGTGAATAAACTTGTGCGTATATTGTTGATTTATTGAGATGTAGGTAAGGATAAATTTCTAGTAGTGGGATTGCTGGGTCACAGGATAAATGCATTCTTTTTTTTTTTTTGAAGATTTTCTTTATTTATTTGACAGAGAGAGACATAGTGAGAGCAGGAACACAAGCAGGGGGAGTGGGAGAGGGAGAAGCAGGCTTCCTGCAGAGCAGGGAGCCCGACGTGGGGCTCGATCCCAGGACCCTGGGATCATGACCTGAGCCAAAGGCAGACGCTTAACGACTGAGCCGCCCAGGCGCCCCGGATAAATGCATTCTTTATGGTTTTGTATTTATATAAAACTAACTGAAGGATGCATTGGCATTCCTTGAATCTTGGAATTCATGTTCTTAATTTTTTCCTGAAAAGTCTCTGCCATTATTTATTCAAATACTGCTTCTACGTGTTCTTGAATCTATAGTCTGTTGGCATTTCCTTACACTACAACAGCTTGTCTTTCACATCTTTCAGTTTATTATCATTTTGTCCTGCACTTTACATAAATTTAGTAGTAGTATCTTGCAATTAAATAATTTTTGTCAGTTGTGTTGATCCTATCATATACTATGTGTGTGTGTGTGTATCTGTGTGTGCGCACACATCATTCAATACGATTGTTTTCCCGTGGCTGTACTTTTCATTTTCTGAATTTCTAATTGATACATTTTTCATATCTACTAATATTTGATTCATATCTCTCTTCCTTCATAATCTCTTGTTCTTGATCCCACATATTTCATCTCTTTTAGGTTCTTAAAATATGTATTTTAAAATTATTTACAAGTCTCTCTACTATTTTCGCTTCCTGAGACATAAATTCTTCCCTTTGATGAGAATTTTGACTGTCTTCCATAAAGTTGATTTCCTCCATTTCTTTGAAATATCTGTAGTAGCTACCACTGAGGAGGATTTTTATTAGTTTTTGCTTTCTTTCTTACTCTCACCCATTCTTGTCTGGCAGTCCTAATGTATCACTCAAGTCCCTTGGGTTTCTAGTACCAAACTGTGTCTTACACTGCAATTTGGGAGGTTTTATCATATGAAGATATTGTAGAACTCATGTCTGAACCAGCATTCATGACTCAACCTCTCTAAGATTCTCTTCATCTATAGAATGTGAGTGTTGACAGCATACATGTCATGGGATTGCTGTGGAGATTCCCTTTGTTAAGATGTGTGAAGAACTTAGAACAAAACCTGCCCCTAGGGAGCACTAGACAAGCCTTCGTTATTATTAGCTTCCTCCTCCTCATTATTACAGTCACTGGTAAATTGCTGCCATAGGGCAGATATTTCACAAGTGGATGTTGTGGTTATTATTACAATTCCTTGGACTTCTGGGATCTTTATTTTTTTATTTTATTTTTTTTTAAAGATTTTATTTATTTGACAGACACACAACGAGAGAGGGAACACAAGCAGAGGAAGTGGGAGAGGGAGAAGCAGTTTCTGAAAGGCAAATAGAAATCAGAAGATTAAAGGTCCAGAACCAAATGCCTGGCTTTACTAATAATGTTAGGCTGGGAGAACACTCTGATGAAGTACTATATACCAGAGAACAATGAGGGCAATAGTTAACGTATTAAGCCTTGAAGTCAGTCTTCAGGGTTCATATTAAATTCTACCTTTCTATGTCTGTATTTTCTCATGAGTAAAATAAAAATGATAATAATATGGTGATTTTGAGTTAAAAAGCATTTGGGAAAGTAGCCAATATAAACTAAAAAATAGATATTGACCCTTAGCATGGATTTTTGGCCAATGGCGGACCTTGAGGAAAAAACAGAGCTTAGAAAAGGAATTCCAGGGATACATATTAGTTCAGCTGTGAATAAAGACTGCAAAGACTCAAGATGAGTGTATAAGATGAGCTGGCTGAGCACAGTTACAGCTCTTCTGGTAAATGAGACAGATCCACCCTAGTCATAGGGAGGTTGGGTGGAGAGGGGCATTCACGGGGTGCTGCTCATATTTGGGTAGTTTCTGGAATTTTCATCTTCATCCCCACTTTCTTTCCTTTCCTGGGGTTGTCTCTCAAAGTCTGAGGTTGGACTTGCATGCTAAGGCAGTGTTTCTTCTTCCCAAGCCATAAATATGATCATGGCCCAGGGATTCCAGATGATGTGAGGAAGAGAGGAGCTACTGAAATTAGTGGCCAATAGGGAGATTGCAAAAGATATATATGGAGAAGTCCCTGCCCTGTTCTTTTGAGGATGAATCATGTAATTTCTTCCCTTAGTTACTGTCATTGCGGGCAAACTCTAAATTTATGGCATGGGGACCTGTGTCTTCTATTTATAAGTGCTTACTTTCTATGCAACTGAACCTTTCTACAGAGTGTATCTGCTAGAGTGTAACTTTTAATATGTAATTTGCGTACCTCCAATGTAAGTTGAATTATTTTAGGGTTTGGTATTTTTAGCAGTTCTAAAGTTTTAGCCTCAGAATTCAGTTTGGCTTGTTCAGTCGTCAGTTTGCTTGCCAACTGGAAGGTATTAAGGGAGGAGATTATGTATTAATCTGTATGACAACATTTATGTGGAGAAGAAGTATCACGAAGAATGCTTGAAAGGAGTTAAGCTCAAATAATTCCCTAATTTGTAGAGTGATTTTAAGGTTTCCAGTTCCAAGATGCTAAAAACATCAAGTACTCTCTATGATACAGGTCCAAAATCCTCATTCAAATGTAAGGATACAGCTGCAGTCTAGGGCCAAAGGTAACTACTTTTTGATTACTCTCTCAGACAGAGTTGACCAAGCTTTTCAAACTTTCATGCAATTGATCATACTATTAAAATTAAGTATCCCTCCTCTAAATACTCTGATATCCCAGATTTTGTTTCTGGAATTAAATAACCAAAAAGACACCCAAATGGATTTGAAAATGCCTCTAATCGCCACCAAAGGTTCATGCTGAAGAAATGGAGTTAAATGTTTCTTATTCAGGAGGGAGAACCAAAACAGTTTCTTTTGGCAGATTTTGCTTTAGCTCATCAACTGGAGAACCTGATGTCTTTGCCAAAGAAATATGCAAATATATGTTTGATTAAATAAGATGAAAACTTTATTGCTGAGATAGGGCTTTTCTTCCCATTTCTAACTTCATTCATTTCATGCTCACTGAGCCAAGCCTAACTAAGACCTCCATGACTTTCAGTAGGACAGTAACCCTCCGCTTCTCCATGTGCCCTCCTAGTGCTGTGGGTTCCCTGTGCATTCAAGATAGTATCAGTGGGTGGGCCTTCTAACATTCTCTGGTATATGTGTGGGGGTGGGCTTGCGGGAGGGGGTGGCAGGGTTTGGGCACGGATATGGGCAGCGGGAGACTCTTCATGACAAACAAGAAAAATCCATCCTGTCAAAACTGCATATGCTGCTGCTTTATCACCATGATGACACTGAGGTTTTACTTTAGAAAACCCTGGATTTTGAATTGAAAGTCAAATATAATTTGCCACAAGAAGCATGAAATGAGTGACTAGAAACCTGCTCACAAGGCCCGGCATAGCAAATCAGTATCTCCGGGATAATAAGCCTCAGCAGGTGGTGGGTCACCGGGCCTCAGCTGGGTGGTAGAAGTAGACTGGGGTCCCAGGGTTAGTGCGAAGGCCGCATGTCCTGGATTGGTTCAGATAGTACGCTGGCTAAAACCAGGCAGACGCCATTGCATTCTTCTGCTGTTAGGGAATAGCAGCATTGTTTTAACTCCTATGAAAAATCAGATGGTGCAGCTGAAGAAAAAGAAAGTCCACACTGAGAAACAGTGCTTTAGGGATGTGGACTATTTACTAAGTGCTTACCCTGTGCCTGGAACTGTGGTAGCTACTTTACAGATATTTTCTTATTTCATACTTATGAGAGATTTTACCATCCACATTGTGGAAATGAGGGCACTGAAACAGACGCCAAGTGACTTGTAGAAGGTCACACGTTTAGAGAAAGTGAAGGAGACAACTTTCAGCGAGCCTCTAATATGTGGTTCTACTTCTGCCCCTGGCACATGCAGAGAGGGTATTTGGAAGTTGGTATTAGGATCATATATTTTCAAGGGAAGTAACTGAGGCTCAGAGAAGATAAATAGACTAACCCAGGGTGACAGAGGCCAGTCAATGGCAGAATTAGGCTGTGGATCCAACTCTTCCTGATATGGAAGCCTATAGTCGTTCTCCTATCTGCTGTTTCAGGAGGTGATTTGATAGACTGAGGATGAACTGATTTTCAGAGACAGTTCTATACCTTCAAGGCTGTCCTGGAAATCTCTATTTTCTCTCACGAAATGACTTTCTATTAGATCTTTTTTTGGTTTTTCTTTTAGGACCCTTCACCTGTTGCAGCAGGATTTTGTAGTATGCTTGGTTTGACCCTAATGCATAGAGCACTGAGATAGATCACAAACTCTATTAAATTTTCCCTCAGGTCACCTTGGAAGGCAGGCAGAAGCACGGTTCTGCCAATTTTGCTCACTTACTGACCACTTCCAATCCCACAGATTTTGATGGCATGAATGCACACTGCTCACTTACTTGATATTCAAAGAGGATTTGTAGTCACATGACTAATGCTGAAGAGATGGTGTGTGTAGTTGCCTTGTTCCCTCGTAAGTCATTTGAAAGACTTGGTTTCGTGTCAGTAAGGATGAGCACATTCTGTGTGCTGTGTGCCTTGCAGGAGGCCATCTGGGAGCATTGCACATAAACACAAATCCTCTCTAATTTTGGTAGCATCTTAGTGGGATTTGTCCTAGTGCTGAGAGCTACAGGTTTATGCTTCACTTGTGGTTGCTGATAATTCAGCAGGGTTTTTTCTAGGAGTCTCAAAAATATATCTAATGCCAGATGCAAAGCTCTAATAATAAAAATAATGAAACAGGTGGACGTAATCGTTGGCTGTCCCTTCACTCTATTTTCACCTAACTGGGCTTCAGTGACCAAGGACTCAGCACTTCCCCTTTCGTCCCCCTGGAAAAACGGCATGGGGAGCGGAAAACCCCGTACATTAGGTTCAGAGAACCCTGGGTTTAACTTGGACTTACGCACTTCCTAAATTGGTTGAACTGGAATGACATAATAACTCCCCTGAAATGCTATTTTCTTGTGTGTAAAAAAGATATCCTTATCACTTTCTGAAAGGTTAAGGATGAACATGAGACATCAAATGTGGAAACAGCTAGCAAAAGACTTAACATATATTAAAGGCTTGATGAAAGCTTTTCTTGTTTGATGCAAGCTTCCCTTGTTAACGGTGTGACTTTAGGCAAGTTACTTAACCTTCCTGAGTTTCAGATTCCTCTTCTGTAACATTGTGAAAATAATGCCTACTTTATCAGGTAGTCCTCAGGATTAAATGGCACGGCATAGGTAAAGCACCTGGCATCCTGGCACTCCTTCGTGACAGCTTTTTTTGTTACAAAGCCTCTCTGGGCTCAAGTGGAGGGGGCTCAGATAATACTAGGGTAACCATGCCCTCCTGGTTGCCCTGGGCAGAACCTGATTACCCCTGGTTCTGGCAAAATTATTAATAGCACCTTCTTTTTTGTTTTTTGTTTTTAAAGATTTAGAGCAAGAGAGAGGGTGCGAACAAGCATAAGCAGGGGTAAGGGGGGTTGCAGAGGGAGAAGCAGGCTCCCCGCTGAGCAGGGAGCCCATCGTAGGGCTTGATCCCAGGACCCTGAGATCATGACCTGCCATGAAGGCAGACGCTTAACCGATTGAGCCACCCAGGTGCCCCTTAATCGCACATTCTTTGCGCTCAAAAAGTTCCAAGTAAATGCTTTCGTCAGTCTAAATATAACTAATATCTGGACAGGGAGTTGGCATGTTGAGAAGGAGAGAGCATAAGAGCAACCCCTTACCCAGACTGATGCTTGTCTAATTCTTTTGGTGGGGTAGTTTATTATTAATAGTTGGCTATTATTAGGTTGTTGCTTATTATTATTAAGCAGATAAGCATCTGTGAGTCAGAAACTAAATACACAGAAAATACATGGGTGGAGTTTTTTGGCGAAGTAGTTTGTCCCTGTTTTTGGTTCATTTCTTACCCATTAGCATCCATTTTTCAAGAGCCCGGGGCTTTCACGCTGCCCTCTGCCTGCCCAGAGTCACCTCCTACTGTTAGCTCTAAGGGGTGACCCATCAAGTGTCCTGACCACATGCACAGCTTCCTGCACATGCTGGTGAGCCTAGGAAGGCTGGGCCTCTCCTAACCTACCCCCTGGCTCCCGGCAAGCATGCCTCTTCTGATTTTTGCTTCTGGAATCTTCCCGCTTTGCCAGCTGACCTTTGAATGGTGATAGCTATGGTAGCTAATTTATTCCTCAAGCTCTCAGCAAACTCTGCTGGCTCACTCTGGGCCCATAGGTATGGGGATGAAGGAATCTTTGATTGAGTTGGGGGATGAGTGTAGGGAGGAATATATTACAGGGTCTTCCTTGGGCACTCTTCACTGTTTCCTCATCGTTTTCTTGCACTCCACCTGACTCAGTGTCTTCCTCATCTGTGGGGGAGCAAATGAGAAGCAAATGAGAAACAAAATGGTGGCTTTTCTGCCCCTGGGAACCACCAAATTTTGATGTGGACCTGGCAGACAGATCCTAGGAGAGCTAGAATCATCAGGAGGAGTGGGCATCTTGCTTTCATTCTCTTCAATTCCTGACTCTCTTTCCTTGTCAATTCCCTTTAAACTTCTTCCTCTGGAGAGAAAAGGACACTCAATTATCATGGGGCCAACTCTGATTTCCAGTGATTATGGTCTCACACCTGGCCTGTAGCCTTTGATCCAGTCCTATAGAATGTAGGTCACCTTTCTCAGAGTCACTGTGTGTGGCTGGTAGGGGATGACAAAGGTAACCTATTATTTCATGTGATTGCCTTGAGTAAATATTCTCAGATAACTCTGTTACATGGGTACCAGAACTTTCCTTTAATTTCCTGCAGCACACAAGAGACTAGACAGTAGTCTCTTTAAAAAGTATATTATATGGGCAGAAGACATGAACAGACATTTTTCCAAAGAAGACATCCAAATGGCCAACAGACACATGAAAAAGTGCTCAATATCGCTCAGCATCAGGGAAATCCAAATCAAAACCTCAATGAGATACCACCTCACACCAGTCAGAATG
>NC_138371.1:129353545-129413140 GCF_054177405.1 Leptonychotes weddellii
TATGGAAAGAGCCAAGATGTCCATCAACAGATGAATGGATAAAGAAGATGTGGTATATATATATACAATGGAATATTATGCAGCCATCAAAAAAAAAAAAACCACCCCAAATCTTGCCATTTGCAACTACGTGGATAGAACTGGAGGGTATTATGCTAAGCGAAATAAGTCAATCAGAGAAAGACATGTATCATATGATCTCACTGATAAGAGGAATTCTGAATCTCAGGAAACAAACTGAGGGTTGCTGGAGTGGTGGGGGGTGGGAGGGATGGGGTGGCTGGGTGATAGACGTTGGGGAGGGTATGTGCTATGGTGAGCCCTGTGAATTGTGTGAGACTGTTGAATCACAGACCTGTACCTCTGAAACAAATAATACATTATATGTTAAAAAGAAAAAAAAAAGAAGATAGTAGGAAGGGAAAAATGAAGAGGCGGAAATCGAGGGGGAGATGAACCATGAGAGACTATGGACTCTGAGAGAAAAACTGAAGGTTCTAGAGGGGAGGGAGGTGGGGGGATGGGTTAGCCTGGTGATGGGTATTAAAGAAGGGCATGTATTGAATGGGAAAAAAAAAGATTTTCTTTTATGTTTTATTCTAGAAGGTAATAGTCTTTGCTCTTATGTTTAGGTCTGTTATCCTTTTGGAGTTAATTTTTGTATATAAAATAAGGATTGAGGTTTATTTTTTTTCCCTACAGATATCTAGTTTTCCAGAGTCATTTATGGAACAGACTGTCTTTTACTCATTAGATTATCTTGGCACCTTTGTTGCAAATCAGTTGACCATAAATGTGTGGGTTTATTTTTGGACCTTATACTTATGCCAATGCCCCATTGTCATGATTACCATAGCTTTGTTGTAAATCTTGAAAGAAGGTGATGTAAGTTCTCCAAACTTATTCTATGTTTGGCTATTCTAGGTCATTTTCCCTATTCATATAATTTTAAAAATTAGCTTGTCAGTTTCTTCAACAAAGTCTCTTAAGATATTATTGAGATTAAATTAGATCTGTGTATCCAGTTTGTGGAGCATCGCCTTCTGAATCAGGATGATGGTATATCTCTGTTTATTTAGGTTTTCTTTCAGTTTCATCTACAATATTTTCAACTACAATGTTTTGTAGTTTTCAGTGTTCAGTTCTTGCACATATTCAGTTCAATGTATTCCTAAGTATTTTTATGCTGTTGAAATAGAGTTAATTTCTTAATGTTTAATTTCTAATTGCTCATTTCTAGTACATAAAACTTAAGTTGATGTTGGCATATTAACCTTATGTCCTAATTTAGTTGTTAGTTCTAGTATATATATATATACTATACTATATATATATATATATATATATATACTATACTATATATACTATAGTATATACTATACTATATATATATATACTAGTATATATATATTGTTTTGGAGATTCCTTAGGGCTTTCTGTGAACACTACATCTTCTATACACACAGTTCATTTTGTTCCTTCCAATATTTATGTTTTCATTACTTTTTCCTGCCTTATTGAACTGACTAGGCTTTCCATTGCAAGACTGAAGAGAAGTAGAAGAACAGATTTGCTTGCTTCATCCCTGATCTTGGCTAGAAATTATTGAGCCTTTTGTAATTGAGAGTGAGGTTAGCTGCAGGTTTTCACAGATGTCTTGAGTTTAGAAACATGCCTCCTATTCCTAGTTTTTGAAGTGTTTATCATAACTCATGTCAAATGCACTTTATGCAACTATTGAAAAGATCATATGGTTTTTCTGTTTTATGTTATTTATATGGTGAATTACATTGATTGCCAGATATTAAACCAACCTACCATTCCTAGGATAAATCCCACTTGACCATGATGTGTTACAAATTTTTTTAATACCGTTGGAGTGTATTTGTTAAATTTTGTTAGGATTTTTGCACTCATGCTTATAATGGATGTTGATTTATGGCTCTCTATTCTTGTGATGTTTTTGTCTGGTTTTGGTATCTGAGTGATATTGAACATATAAAAGGATTTGGAAGTATTCTCTTCTCCACTATTTCTGCATAGAATTGGTATTAGTTTTTCTTAATGTGTGATAGAATTCATCAGTGGAGCCTTTTGGGCTTGAAGTTTTCTTTGTGGGAAGGTTTTTAAATTACAAATTCAGTTCTTTAATTGATATAGGGTATTCAAGTTTTCTATTTCTTCTTGGGTCAAATTTTGTACTTTCTGTATTATAAGAAGTTTATTCATTTCATTTAGGTTTAAATGTATTGCCATATTAAGTTGTTTATTAAATTCCATTATTATCCTTTCAATGTATGTAGGATCTGTAGTGATATACCCTCTTTCAGTGTTGATAATTTGATGTGTGTCTCTCCTCTTTTTTCTTGATTAGTGCACATAGATGCTTATTCCTTTTACATGTGTTTGAAGTAACTAGTTTTTGGTTTTATAAATTTTTGTATATTATTTTCCTATTTTCCTTTTTATTGCTTTATCGTTATTATTTTCTCCCTTCTACTTAATTTAGGTTAATTTTTCTCTTTGTCTGTTTTTTTAAGATGAAGACTCAGATAATTTTTAGATTTTTATTTCTAACTTAGTCATACAGGTGTAAATGTCCCTCTAAACACTGCTTAGCTGCATCTCATAAATTTTGATATCTTGTATTTTATATTTTTCTGCAGTTTTTGAGATGGTTGTCCTGGGTATTACTACATATATCATTAACTTCATATTTCACTGCAAATGATAGTATCACTTTCTATAAAATATTTAACATTTTTCAACTTTATAGATATATATTCTTTCCCTCATGTTTTAGGATACTGTTTTGTAGGACACAGACTTATAGCCCCTAAAGATGCCCATTCCCTATTCCCCAGGCCTGTGCATATGTCATCTTATATGACAAAAGATACTTTACAGATGTGTTTGAGAAGAGGGCCTTACCTTTGATTATATGAGTAGGCCAGATCTAATCACATGAGTCCTTAAAAAAGGAGAGCCTTTCTCTTCTGGGTCATAGAAATGAGATGGAAGAAGGAGGAGAAAATATTTGAAAAGTGACTTGACCTGCCATTTCTTGGGAGATGGAGAAAGAGGTTCATGAGACAAAGAATGAGGGTGACCTCTAAAAGCTAAGAACAACACTTAGCTGATAGTCAACAAGGAAATGGGGCCTCAATCCTGAAAATGTAAAGAACTAAATTCTGCCAACACCCTAAATGGGCAAGGAGGCATAAATTCCCCTAAAACCTCCAGAAAGGAACACATCCTGACACCCTGATTTCACCCCCGTTAAATCCATGTCAGATTTCTGACCTACAGAACTGTAAAATAATAAGGTTTTATTGTTTAATCCACTAAAAGTTGGTAATTTGTTATGAAATTAACAGAACAAATTAAAGAACTTCCTTTAGCAGTTATTTTAAGACATCTTTGGTGACAACAAATTCTATTAGTTTTCTTTTGTAAATATGTCTTTATTTTTCTCTCATTTTTGAGGAATATTTTCACTGATTGCAGAATTTTTGATTGACAAATTGTTTCAGCTCTTTAAAGATGTTCCAATTTCTTTTGGCCTACATGGTTTTCATGAGAAGTCAGCTGTTAATTAGATTGTTGTTCTATTACTGGGTTTTGATTTGTGGTTACCATTAGGTCTGTGTATAACATATTCTGCATATAATAGTCTATATTTAGTTAATGGTTGCTTAAGTTTAAACCTTACATTTTTTACTCCTCTCTTCCCTACTTTTGTATATATGGTGTCATACTTTACATCCTTTTATTTTGTGAATCCCTTGACTGATTTTTACACATATACTTATTTTTACTCCATTTGTGCTTCCTGCTTTTCTTCCTTTGGCTTATGGTCTTTCCTATCAATTCAAAGAGTTCCCTTTAAAATTTCTTATAGGGCTGATTTAATGGTGATGAAGTCCTTTAACTTTTGTTTGTCTGGAAAACCCTTTGTCTCACCTTTTACTCTGTATGATAGCCTTGTTGTATAGAGTATTCTTGGCTGCAGGTGTTTTCCCATCAGCACTTTGAATATATCATGGCACTCTCTTCAAGTCTGCAGAGTTTCTGCTGAAAAATCCACTGATAGCATTATGGGGTTTCCCTTGGATGTAACTTTTTTTTTCCTCTCGCTGCTTTTAAAATTCTGTCTTTATCATTATTTTTCCCATTTTAATTACTGTGTGTCTTGGTGTAGACCTCGTAGGATTGATTTTGTTGGGAGCTCTCTGTGCCTTCTGGATCTGGATTTCTGTTTCCTTCCCCAGATTTAAGAAGTTTTTAGCTTCTTTCTTTAAATAAATTTATTTCTTTAAATAAATTTTCTGCCCTCTTTTCTCTCTCTTCTCCTTCTGGGATCCCTATAAAGTGAATGTTATTTGCTTGATGGTGTTGCTGAGTTCCTGAAGTCCATTTTCATTTTTATTATTATTTTTCTTTCCTCTATTCAGCTTGATCACTTTCCATACTCTGTCTCCTAGACTGCTGATCTTTTCTTCTGCTATCTCTAGTCTATTATTTATTCCATCTAGTATATTTTTTTATTTCAGCTATTGAGTTCTTCATCTTTGATTAGTTCTTTCTAGTGTTTTTTATCTCATTGTTAAGGGTCTCACTGAGGTCCTTTACTCTTTCTTCAAGTCCAGTGAGTATCTTTGTGACCCTTACTTTATCTTCTCTATCGGGCATTTTACTTAACTCTGTTTCATTTAGGTCTCTTGCTGTGATTTTGTCTTATGCTTTCATATGGGATGTAGTCTTCTGTCTCCTCATTTTGTCTAACTCTCTGTGTCTGTTTCTATGTGTTAAGAAAGTCAGCTATGTCTCCTGGCTCTTGAAAGTAGTGGCCTTGAAGAAGTAGTGCCTTGCAGTCCAATGTCCCCTATTCACCAGAATCTTAGGTTTCAGGGGTGCTTCCTATGTGTGTCATGTGTGCCCTACTGTTGTGGCTGAGCCATGTTTGCCTTCAGTCCGGTCATCTACAATGGTTCTCTTTGCATGTTGTGGGCAAGGTTTGGTCCCTATGTTGTTACTGGGCCAGTCTGAGCCTTGGGATTGAGTTGAATCAGACGAGGCATTTTCCAGAGATGTGGTAGCACCAAACAGCAGGGCACTTTACCTGTGTTGTCCCCTGAGACACTTGGGTTGTGAATGGGGCCTGCAGTCAGACCAGATGTCTGCCCGCAACCCACTGCTGGGGCCACAGTCAGACTGGTGTGTGTGGGGTTATCTTCCCCTTTCCATGGAGCAGGAGTTGCTTTGGTGTGGTGTTGGCCTCTATCAGGGCTGCTTGAACAGTGTCAGTCTTGCAGCGCCACTTTGGATGGGTTCTGGCCAAGAGCATATTGGAGGGGGCAGGTCCGCAGGAGAATGTGGGGGCAGGGCATGAAGTGTTTGCAAGGTTTGTGTTGTTCTGTTGCGGGAGGGGACCTGCAGCCACAGGGTCTGGGGCTGGTGAGATTGAATGGGGTAGATCTGAAGAAGCACGTAGGGTGGGATGCATGGTGTTAGCTAGGTTTGCATGGGTCTGCTGTGGGAAGAGATGTGGAGCCAAGAACTGGTTGGAGAAGACTTGTCTGTAGGAGAACATGAGGGTAGGATGTGCCGTGAGAAGTTAAGTAGCAAGTGTTGGTGCTGTGCACTGCTTCCTGCAGGTGTCTGTGTGTCTAGGCTGGGGTGTGGGGGAGGGGAATGGTGCCTGCCAGCTCCTTTGTTCCTGCAGAAATCTCCCAATGATCCCTGCCCCTCCATCACATGCTCTGAGGTTAGTAAACAGTTCTCCCTCCTGTATCCCCCAGGTATCTTTCAAACTGCTGCTTCTGTGCTGTATCTCTGAGCAGGGACTCAGTTTCCTTTGCCCTCCTGGCTCTTCCAGAGCCCAGCCCACTAATTTTTTAAAGTTTCAGGTATAAGCCCCACTCATTGTAAGAACTCACAAAATTTGACCCCTCTGGTTTTCAAAGCCAAATGCTATGGGGATTTGTCTTCCCTGTGTGGGTTACCTGGTGTGAGAGGCTGTTTCTCTCCCTTTTCCACATTCATGGTGTCCCTCCCTCCTGGGGACTGTCCCATGGGTCTGATTAGCTCCTGCCTGTGTCTCTGTCCTTCATATCCTCTTCAATGTGGCCTCCTCTCAACATTTCACTGTGAAGTCTGTTCTGCCAGTCTTCAGGGTATTTTCTGGATTATTTACACTGATGTGGGTGTTATCTAGTTGTATCCTTGAGAGGAGGTGAGTTCAGGGTCCTCTTACTCCACCATTTTCCCTGGATGTCCTGAAAACATCACTGTTGGCATCCTCATTGTTTCCTCACTGATAAGACTGATTTATCTTATTGATAAATTTTATAGAAAGAACCTAGCTTGCCGGGCTCTCTGCCTTCTGGGTCCCTCTTATGCAGCTCACAGATGTTCAGGACACAGGTGTGGTCTTCCATTTAAGTAGCTCTGGACTAGATCCCAGTTGTTAGGGTTTATCCTACTCTACCTATGAGTGGAGGAATGATTACATCCATTTTCGGTGCAGTTTAAGGAGCCTAACTGAAGTCATGGTCCCCAATCAGTTTTATCCATATATTAGGCACTATAATAGGGATTTGCCCTTCTCTTAGGTCTACTTTTTTCATTGGTTTTAAACTCAAGAGTGGAAGATAGGGTGGCATTTATTGGTGCTCCCAAATCTAAACAAATAAATAATAATATCTTATCATTTTCTACATGAATTAACTGAAACTTGTAGGGAGTTAGATATTTTTTCCCCATGTTTGCACTGATAGTAAATGAAACAACTTGGATTTGAATCTAGTTGATTGTTTTTTAAAAACTGTTCAGTACTGGGCGCCTGGGTGGCTCAGTTGGTTAAGCGACTGCCTTCGGCTCAGGTCATGATCCTGGAGTCCCTGGATCGAGTCCCGCATCGGGCTCCCTGCTCGGCAGGGAGTCTGCTTCTCCCTCTGACCCTCCCCACTCTCATATGCTCTCTCTCTCATTCTCTCTGTCTCAAATAAATAAATAAAAAATAAAATCTTTAAAACAAACAAACAAACAAAAAACAAACAAAAAAAAACTGTTCAGTACTTCACACCACAGTGTCTCAAAAGTGTGGGGATGGTGAAACTTTACTCTTTGCAAATGAGTTTTGGGTAAACTGATTAGCTGTCACCAAGCAGACAAGTCACTTTTGGGTGTTCTGTCATTCAATGGACTGAGTATAGGAATCAAAGAAAATAATTTTAGCTCTTTGTGGCATCTCAGAAAACTTATGAGTTTGGTTGTGAATTATACACGACAAGGCATCTCTGTGTAATATCTGTAGGGTCTTTCCGTCCACACCTCTGCCTTCAGTCAGTTATTTCATTTGAATGTCAAGAGGGTTATCTGAATTCAATAAAGAGCACATGGAAATGGTGGATCTGCTTTTTGCCGTTGGTGGTAACTCTGGATGTTAATAGTTGAAAATAATTTCCCTTAGAATTAAACTTTAGTCTCCTAGAATAAGTTTCAGAGTAATTTATTAGAGTATGTTATGGGTATTATATAATTTATTAGAATATCTTTAATGAAGAGTGCATTAAAGTGGAAAGAACATGCATGCTATAGGCAAATAGCTCAGGTTGTACCTGGATGGTGATAGTCAAGATATTTGACTTCTCTGACCTTTAGCTTCTTCATTCAGAAAATGGGGGGGGCAGTGCTCCCCATGTTATTGCTTAAAAGGTTTTGATATAGTTTAGATATTGGATATGCATGCTATTTTGTTGTGGAAATTTCAAGCTCAATTTTTAAAGCCACCTCTGCTCTGTGGGAAATTTTTTTTTTTTTAAGATTTTATTTATTTATTTGAGACAGAGAGAATGAGAGAGACAGAGAGCACATGAGAGGGGGGAGGTTCAGAGGGAGAAGCAGGCTCCCTGCCGAGCAGGGAGCCCAATGCGGGACTCGATCCAGGGACTCCAGGATCATGACCTGAGCCGAAGGCAGTCGCTTAACCAACTGAGCCACCCAGGTGCCCTGCTCTGTGGGAAATTTTTAAGTGACTGTCTCTTTAGGAGTAAATCCATAACAGTACACTCAGGAGTGAATTGCAAATCCAGAAGACAAGCTGCTTGGTTACACGAGATAACAGTGTTTTGCAGAAGCCACCAGGGGATTGTCATGGTGGGAAGGCAGCCTGGTAGAAGGGTTAAGGGTAGGGCACCTGGAGCCAGGTTTGAAGCTGCCTTGGCGAATTACTGTCTCTGTGACCTTGCCTCAGATTCCTTGTCTGTAAAATGAGGATAATACTGTCACCTTCCTTATTAGTTGTTGCAAGGATTAAATAAGTTAGTAGGTGTAAAGCAGTTATATTAGTGTTTAGCACATAGCAGGCACTATATAATTGTTAGAGATGATGACATCCATGATGGTGATGATGATGATGCTGATGAGGAGGAGGAGGAGGAGGAAATGATGGAATATTTCTATTGTCTGGTTACAGGTTTTCTTTCTTTTCCTTTTTTTTTTTTTTAAGATTTTATTTATTTATTTGACAGAGAGTGCAAGCCAGGGGGACAGCAGGCAGAGGGAGAGGAAAAAGCAGGCTCCCCGCTGAGCAAGGAGCCCAATGCGGGGCTCAGTCTGAGGACCCTGGGATCGTGACCTGAGCCGAAGGCAGGTGCTTAACCAACTGAGCCACCCAGGCGTCCCTACAGGGTTTTTTTTCTTTCATATATGTTTCGAATGTTCAGCGAGTTTTCTTTTCAAAAGAGTAGATCAGATCATGTGGGAGGTAAGCAAAATAAAAGAAACCTGCATGACTTTTTAGAGACATCCTTGACTTTTGGCAGGTGGGATCTGAGAGTGAACAGAGAATGGAGCTATACTGGCCATATGGAGAGGCCTGTCCCAACTAATGCGAAAGTGTGGCCACAAATGACTGGTTCAGAAATAGGACTGCTCACGGAGCTGGCCTATTTGAGACAGCTTTAATATTAGTTGAGAAACCCTACTGGCGAAGAGATGAAGGGTCTTTGTTATAGCTTGCTCCACCCCAAAGAGAGGAGCTGGAAAATGAGGTAAAAAGGCTTAAAGGCTTCCCTTCATTTCCAAGGGGTTCAGTTTCTTACTCAGTTTTAAGGTCTTGGGTCTTGTGCAATGCGTGGCCTTGAGACCCAAAAGAAAACCAACGTCCACTGTGCTTGTGGAATTAGGCAGCTCAGAGCTGGGGGTGACTCTGCACAGCTAACAACCCTCACAGAGTAGGTGCTCCCATGAGTCTTACGGAACCACAAATCCTCTCCATGAGTTGGAGGCGAGTCAGAAACCTACATAGGAATTAATGAACCAAGGCAAACTTCACAGTGGCAGACTAAGTCAGAGGCCAGGGCAGAGGAACTAGCAGCAGAATTCAAGGAGAGAATAAAAAATTTATGGTAATCATTGGTGAATAGAAATGGAAGTGCAGAGTGTTAGAAGTTACCTAACCTAATTCAACCACAATCCATGACTGCTATAATTGTGAAGGCTTACATCGACTCAAGTCTTAGTCTGAAGACAGGTGGTTACATCACTGTAAAGTTATTTTTTCTTAAACTTGAAAGCAAATGTGAAAAATCTGTGTAGAGTTGTTTATATTATTTATTAAAGATTTTCTTTTTCTTTCCTTCTTGTTGGCTAAGAGCTAAATTAAATAGGTGGAGGAAGAATTTTTAAAAAAATCTACAAGTTAGGTTTCATGGAGAGAGAATTTGACAACTTGAAAGGATCATCTCAGGGAGCCTCTCCCCTATTTGGGGCAAGTTATTCAAGATATCCTTAGGATAAGAAGAGAATAAACAGGGTACGAGAAGCAGCACCCTGTTGAGGAGAATAATAATCTTCCTTAGATCTACTGTCTTACCTTTGTTCCTCTGGCACTTCATCAGAATACCAAGGATGAAAAGTTGTATGCATTTTCTCTGCCAGTGTTGTGGGCAGAGTGGGTGGGGACGGTTTGCTCTGCAGTCCTCCATGCGGATAACCTGGTATGCCTGCTCGTTCAGGTTGGTCCTGCCATCTGTGTGTGTGTGTCGGGGTGAAGAGAGGTATATTCCAATGTGGGGGTGCCAATAGACAGAGTCCATGGCTGGGACTTGACTCCACTGGTCCTTTCCTTAGATAGGGTTGCCAGGTTGTTCGATGTGAAGAACGAGGCAGAAAAGCTCAAGCTCTCATTTCCAAAGAGTAGTGCATAATGGAGCCTAGAGTGAGTGAGAACGCAGGCACATAAATCACTTTTTAACAGGGTGTCTTCATTCCATGTCCAACTCAAGCATAAATAGAGATTTAGCAGCTACATAGCAACAGGCACCACAGAAGGAAAGATTTTTTAAATATTTAATGCAGGACAACTAATCAAATATTTGGGGCAATAATTAAATTATCTATGTTATATACTAAACCAAAAATTACTTTCATGTGAATTAAGTAATAACTATTAATTGAGTGCTTACTGTGCATGCCATGCTGTTTTCAATATATTATTTTATTTAATATTCATGACAATTTTTCAAGGTAGGTATCATCACCACTTAATAAATGGGGATATCTCAGAAAGGGTTACTCAGTGAATAGGGGCACGGCTGGGATTCCACACAGACCATCCCAGTGAAGAGTGAACATACTGCATTTCACAATGGACTTCCCCTAATGAAGCACACAGAACAATGGGATATTAAGCTGTCAGATATTTATCCACTTGTGATTGGAAAGGATTTTTGTAAGCATAGTCACTGAAGAAACGATAAAAGAAAAGATGGACAACAGAAAACCAAACATTAAAAAACAAAATCTAGAATCTTCTGTAATTCCAAATTTAAAGCAAATTTGGCAACCTGGGAAAAATATTTGGAATATGCAAAGACAGACAAAAGATTCTAAGCTTTAACACGTTCAATACTCTTTAAAAATCCACAATATAAAAACTCAGAAAAATGGACAAGAGTCAAGAAAAGACAATTCAGAAAAGAAATGCAGGGGGCACCTGGGTGGCTCAGTCAGTTAAGTGTCTGCCTTCTGCTCGGGTCATGATCCCAGGGTCCTGGGATCGAGCCCTGTGTCGGGCTCTCTGCTCATCAGGGAGCCTGCTTCTCCCTCTGCCTGATGCTCTGCCTACTTGTACTTGTGCTTGCGATCTCTCTCTCTCTGTCAAATAAATAAATACAATCTTTAAAAAAAAAAAAGAAATGCAAATGGACAGTATATGTGAGAACATGATCAAACGCAATGAGTTACAATTTCTCACTTTTGGATTGGGAACAATTTGAGAAAGGTGCAATGAAACAGGTATTTTCATATGCTATTTATAGGTTGGTAAATATTTTAAAAAGCCTTTCTGGAAAGCCACTTAGATATGGGGGGAAAGCATGAAAGCGTTAAAATGGTTTAATTTTGGATTCCACTTCTGGGGATGTTTTTTTCCTCCATGGAAATAGAATCACTTATGAAGCAGAGTGTAGGAGAACTAAATTTTAGTGCAGAATCCATTTTTTTTATATTTGTTATGTCATTGGACAAATTATTTAATCATTCTAACAGTTTTTCATCTATAAAATGGTAATGATGCCAAGTTTCTGTGAAGATTCTATGGCACAATACACTTTAAAGACAGCCTAGTACATGGCAATTATACACTCTAGTAATACTTTGTTGTTGTTTATAGTATTGCTGTTATTTTTCATCAGAGTTTTATTTATGAGTAAAAATAGCAGAGACAAGCATTTTGAAAGACAACATGAGTAAATCTTCATCATAAATTCTAAAATGAGGCGCCTGGGTGGCTCAGTCAGTTAAGCGTCTGACTCTTGACTTCGGCTCAGGTCATGAGCTCAGGGTCCTGAGGTTGAGCCCTGCCTGGGATCCATGCTGGGTGTGGAACCTGCTTAAGAATCTCTCTCTAACTCTCCTTCTGCTCCACGCCCGCCCCCCACTCGTACTCACTCTCTCTCTCTCAAAAAAAAAAAAAAAGAGAGAGAGAGGGAGAGAATAAAGAAGCTCTCTCTTTGTTTATAATTTATACTGTACTCGAGGGAAATATACCAAAATGATAACATTGGTAATTATTGGATACTTGTGTTTATCTTCTCCTCAATTTTCCAGTTTTTCTTAAATGGAAATCTTCCTTTGCCTAAGTGTTTTTAGCAGGGGAGCAAGGTGACAAGTCAGTCACACCTAGAGCATTCTGGAGCAGAGTGGATGGGACAGGGTGTGCAGCTGGAGTGGGAGTCTCTCGGAGGCATGGGGCCAAGTTAACTCCATCTGGGTTTCTGTGGGTGGAAGCACACTGTATGAAATTTAGATCTCTGGATATCGATTCAGTCTTAATGAGAGAGAAGCCAGAAATTTGGTGCCTTTATTTTCCATGAAGGATTGAAGGAGGCCAAAGGGAAAGGAAAATATACCTTTAAACAAAGTCTCCGAACCCAGGATATCAGGATAGATTGTGAGTAGTCAAGAAACAGTTTTTGATTCTTACTGTGTATTCTATATTCTTAGCTGCGGTGGCGGTTAGTTAGTCACGGCATGAGTCCTAGTCTTACCTTCTTAGCCCATATTGGCATGTTGTGACTTATAAATCTAAAGCATCTAGCGAGCAAAACAAGAGCCACACACAAACACCCTTGCACAAGGCGCAAATACACACAGTAGGATGTGGAATGTGAGGGACAGAGGGAAAGAATTGTTTGTATGAAAACCATGAGGTATATCCTGTCCACTGGGCCAAAAGCTAAATAAGTCAGTGCTGAGTGAAAGATTCAGGTTTGGAGTGCTTTCGGTTACAGATACTATGGAAAGAATATAGCTTGAAATATGTTAATGTCTATTTCTTTTTTATACTTCCCTGGATGGGGCTGTGCTCTGATTTAGCCAGGTGTATCTGCTGCCTCAGGAAGGATATAGGCAGGAAAGTTAGGGCAGAAACACGAAGAGAAACAGTTTGCCTGTTCAAATTTTGACTAAAAATGAAGTTTTTTGAGTCCACTGTGAGACAACATGCTGGGGCTTTACTCAAAGAGGAAGATTTTGCGGAATTCCAAAAATCTTCCCTTTCCATGTCCAGAGCCCAACCGAGGAGACTCAGATCACAGAATTTTCCTCAAGCTACAGCATAAGGGTTGAGGATGTGACCCGAGGAAAGGAGGTCCAGGACCAGTGGACTAGCAAGCGCAGAGGGAAAGGAATGTTGAGATCCATTCGCCCGTTCAAGGACCCCGAGCCCCGCGGCCCGCACAGAGCTGGCAAGAGACCTGGGAGTTCCCGCAAGCCTGGTGTTGGGGGTGGAGTAGGTGGTTTAGGGAGGGGTCAAGAGTACCCAGGACCAATAGAGACAGCCTTCGTGTCAGGAGGAGGAGCCTACAGAGCACAGGGCCTCACCGCCTGAGGTACGTGTGGGAGGCCGAGTGCTTCAGCGGGACTTCCGGCAGGAGAGGTGCCCACAAAGGCCAGGTGAGGTGGAGTGTTACCTGGGCAGAAGGCCAGGCAGGGCAGTCAGGGGGCATACCAGGTCCACGCGTCAGTGGCCAGCAGTGCCGGCCCCCCAGGAACAAAAGGAGACCGACTCCATGATAGGTGGGGACTAGCACTGCCCCGAGCCAGAGACTCCTCACTACCGGGAGTCACCGTGTCCCCCTGCACCAGTGTAGAGGGAAAGAGGGGAGGGGGAGAAAATCCCCTGAGAGGTGACGAACCAGCTCTTACAGGGACCTTGAATTTCAGATTGGCAGATGATTTACCCATTGGATTAGTGGTTCTCAACCTCGGCTGCACATTGGAATCACCTGGGAAGCTTTTAAAACTCCTTAGGGCCAAGCCCAATTAAATTAGAATCTCTGGAGGTGGGATCCTGGCATTAGTATTTTAAAGAAATCTTCATATGATTAAAAAGTGCAGCTGGATTCTAGAACTGCTGCAATGAGGAAAAAGAAACTCGGAGACTTTTAAATTGGAAGTCATCTTTAATTGGCAAGTTTCGTTTACTTTGGTTCCCCCCCCCCCATTACTGAAATTCTTAGATGATCCAGAGCGGGCTGAGATTATTTAAAGAAAAGACAGTTTTCAAAAAAAAAATCTATATCGGAATTAGAAGTATTTTCAGCCCTGCTCCACGTAATAAAAAATAAGAGCTAACACACACCAGGTGCTTACATTTGCCAGGCATTAGGTTAAGTGTTCTATACGTATTCTTTAATACTCATGACAACTTAGGAAGTAGGCACTACTGATATTCCTGCTTTAGATAAGGAGACAGTCATGGAGAGGTTAAGTAACTTTTCCAGTTGCTCCGTTAAGTGTTTGAGCAAGTATTTGCACCCAAACAGGCTGTCTGCAAAGCCCGTTTCTCACCCCACCAGCTGCTGCCTGGCATCACTCAAACAGCATGCCATGTCTTTCTAGGTTTTCCGCTTGCCGGAAATAGCCTCTGCCCTCAATTTACAAAACTGACTTAAATTTTTCACAACTGTTGCAGTGAACACTGCAGTATGTACTTCTAATAACCTGTGCTTCGAATAATTTTTTTAAAGATTTATTTGTTAGAGAGAGCGCGTGCATTTGCATGCCAGCAGGGTGAGGGGCAGAGGGAGAGGGAGAAGGGGAGAAGCAGACTCCCTGCAGAGCCTGGAGCCCCCTGCGTGCTTGATCCCAGAACCCCGAGATCAGGATCCTGGCCAAAACCAAGAGTCGAATGCTCAACTGACTGAGCCACCCAGGCGCCCCCATTCATAATTGCATTTGCTTATACCAACATCTATTAAAAATTGGTTAAGGTTCTAGAAAGAACTGTCACATACCTGTCCTGGTCATCATTTTAATTTTTGCTGGATTTTTTCCTTCTTTCAGAATATCAGACTATCCCTCACTACCTTTACAGGATACTCAACTCAAATGCCACTGTCTTCTTGAAGCGTTTGCTGGTCCTGTGAAGTGCAGGTCGCCTTGCTGTGTTGACGGACTCTGCTCTTCCTTCATCTCATTCAGACACAGCCCATATTATGTAACTACCTAGTATTACCTCAAGGCCTCTCCCCATTCTTCTACTAAGTTCCTCTGATAGGCTAATCCTAGTTCACCTTCTTTTGGTCAAGAACCATCTTACTTATCTTTGTGTCTTTAGAGTTATTAACATTACGTCTTGCTCACGTTCAAAAGCATATCTTTTAATAAAGCGCCACCTGAATAGTCATGATTCAGTCTTATGGAAGGAAATCATTCCCCCTTAAAACAATAACTACTATAAGTATAGAATAAAATGAGTTTCAAATGGAATATATTGAATGAAAGCCCCTGAGTAAATAAGAAAAGTATAAGTGAATGAGCAAAAATGGATGTTTTTACTTTTCCTATCTGGAATAACTTGAGGTATCCTCAGTTACTTAAAAATTGTGTATCTCTCAAAATAACATGCTTATGGCTATTTGTCTTAAGCTTCCTTATGGGAAAAGACAATTTTGGTTGAGGTTTTTTGTCCTCCCATTTTCTCATGACATGTTCTCCTTTCGGATTTCATAGGCAGTATTGCAGAACATTGCTAGACAAATACATATTTAAAAAGATTTAAAAAAGATATTTAAAAGATTTAGTGGTAACCAGAGGTATTTTGTTTTTCAAAATTTAAAGGGTTGTATCTTTAACTGAACTGACGTTGTATTGCTATGGTATAGATGGTCTATGAAAATTTTGAGTTTTTCTTAGGGTACAAATATTATTCCTTATGTTTCCCAAGTTGTGGGGATTCAGTTCTTCCTTTTTTGATTTTATATTTTCTGGATAGATGCAACCTTAAAGATGTAACAAGAAGATACATCTTTCCCTTTTCTTTTACATTGTGGCCTTTGAAATGAGTGCTAAAAATATATCAGGCTTAATGATAATTCCTCTGGCTTGTTTTTTTTTTTTTTTTCCAGTGGATAAATTGGCTGGGAAATAACACATTTCAAATGTAATATCTGTACGGACTGACAGGTATTTGGTAAAAAAGCTAGGCCAATAGCCTGAAGGTCAAATTGTTCCTTATGACTTATGGTACAGACCAAGAATAAGTTATTTTGAATTCTATAAACCTCTGTATCACTTTAAATATTTTTAATCTTCCTCTGAATTCTTCTTGTACTATTGATGTGCCTTTCAGAGATAACTATGCTAAAAAAAAGTTTGAGAAGTACTTGCCAACTCTCTGAGGAGAGCAAGGGCTCAATGGTATGTTTTGAATTTGAGTTCAATTACTTTATGATAAGGGATTTTCTTTATTCACAAATGAGTGTTGCTGGTGGAAGGTACAGTTCAGCTGTTTATATACTAACGTGCAGCAATTATGATGAAACAAAACTCATTCTACAACTCTGTTGTAACTATGGCAACCAGAATTTAATGAATGCTATTAGAAATACAAAAGGCCAACCCAGTAGGATAGAGTAAATATTATCTCTTATTGATTTATGAAGGTTCCAGATGATGAAAAGTGGTTAATATATTTCTGTCATGAAACACATTTGTTAGGGGTTCTTTTTATTGATAGAGCCATTGTCTATTTAAATAATGTCATCCAGATATCATTAATTTTTACATCTTTTTCCCATCACTTTTGCCTTCATTACAAGAAGCTGTCAGCCTTTCTCTTGTCATCTGTATTTTATTTAGGGTCGCAAGGCAAGATGCTTGACTGAAGGACCATTTCTGATTATGTTTGTCTACAATCTGGCTAGACCAAAGATTGGTAGTGTAAGTGGGTTACACGTTTATTTTGAAGGAGAATTAGTTGATTTGGAGATTTTATTTCACTTGCGTTTGGCCAAAATATGTAACTCTCTTGGCTTCTCGTGCCTGGTGCTTGCAGTGGGATTTGTTGGAAAAGGGAAATTAAACTTGTAGTAATTTGTTCTGTAAGTAGACTAATTTAAAATTCAATCCAAGTAATAATGTGAGGCTAAAATGGAACAGCATTATGTAGCAAGATTAGAATTTTTGTGTCCCAGAGGGTTTGGTGTGTAGGTGTCGCTGGGGCTCTGCAGACAAAATGCCAGCACATACTCTCCCCACTTCTGCCTTTTCCCTAAAATCAGCGTGACACTTTTGAGTCTTGATGAAAATGAAAAGGTCACTGGCTCTTTTTCCCTCCCCAATACTGACAACAGTCAAAAGAATGGAGCGTCTGCCAACCAGGATGAAGGAGACAAGACACACACTAGGCATTGGTCCCAAGACCTGTAGAGTTTTTGTGTTTCATCCTATACGTTTTCCTGTAGTTGTTCCTAGTCACTTTATGCCTCAGTGGAAATGTGGTGAGTTAGGAAATGTGTTTTCTCAAATGAAAGTGCCCAGTCATAGAAACAAAGCAGAAAATTACGAGAGAGATTGGAAACCTTAAGGCACTTCACTAATTTCCTGTCTTGTCTTCTCTTAAGCTCTAAGAATGATGAATTGTAAGGTTGAACTCTTAGGCGTGTTATATATCTTAATAGTTGGGGTTTATTTCGCTTGTATGATCCATCTTATTTAGGACTAGCTTTTTCCTGTTATTATAGATGTAATGATCAGCCGAAGCATTTATCTAAGAAAAGAAATACTAGCAGTACCACAGACTTACCTTAACTCCAGTCCTGATGCAGGACTTCTCTAAAGTTTTTAGCAGGGCCTGAGTCCGTGTGTCAAAGTTATCTCCTAAATGCCACTGCAATCTGATCCTTTCTACCTGCACTTCTAAGGATCATGGGACTCTGAAGTTTTATAGGCATTTTTATTACACTTCACAGCATTCCCATGTCGGGTTGACATTCTGCTTCAAATCACAACATATGAGAATTGGAGGGGATTTCAGAGATCACCTTGTCTAAGCTGTTCATTTTACAGTTAAGAAATTGAGGCTCAGAGAGGTGAAGTGAATTGCTCAAGGTCACACAGCTCATTAATAGCACAGCTGGAGTAAGACCTGTGGTCATCTAACTCTTAATCCAGAGCTCTTTCCATTAAACCTCACAACCTCCTGTTTTCTCTTATGTCCAGAGGAAGGCACTTCCAGATCTTCCTTCCTTTAGCATATGAATCCACAAACAGAAGGTAAGATTACCCATTCCCAAACTAGTGCTCCATCCATTACTGTCCATTACATATCTTCTTACTTCTCGAAGAAAAAAAAAATAGTCTGAACATTTTGCTTTTATATTCATTATCTACTCTATGCCTGTTAGTTGCTCTCGTTTTTTGGTAATGCTTTTACTGATTAACTTGGTCTCTGCAATAGAAAATGGTGAAATGCATTATCCTGGGTAAATGTGATGTTATTAATGTGTTTTATTCTAGTTATGGGTCATTATTTCCGATAGATGTAATCGTCCCAGCACTGAGACCGAGCAGGTGGTCTCACTAGAAGTTATAACAGTTTTCTTAATGGTCTGGTAAGAATGTCATTTGCAGGGCAGCAAGGGCAAAGAGAAATTGGTCCCAGAGCTAGCTTGCTTCTGCACTCATTCCCAAGCTTGAGCAAGCAAAAGTAAATACATATTTTCTTACTGATCAGTTGGATATTTTTTCCCTGCCTATTCATTTTCAGTAAAAGTGATGAGGACCCATGTATATTTATTACTATTTACAGCCTCCCTGCTGCCCCCCACACACTGATAATATTGCAAATGACCTGGCAATGCTTTGCTCTTCTAAATCTTGGAGGAAACAGGCCTTTTTGCCTCCTGAGAGGAACCAACACCCAGTCAAGCAATGACATATGATTAAAGGCAGTTGACCAGGCAAAAGGGAGACCACTGAGAAGCAGAAATCAAGAGACAATATTTCCATTAGAGGTATCTTCCTCTTGAGAGAACGCATGCTATCATTATGATGAGACAACTATAAATCGTGTATTTAAATGTTAACACCTTATCTACCTAAGAGGCATGCGCACCAGAAATTATGATAAGATTAAGGTGATGGTGTATATGCTCGTCCTCAATTTTTCTTTGCACAGAGCATGATCACAGCTGAATGATTTAATGTATAATTACAGTCATTCGTGCTCAAATGAAATGAACTGTCCACAATGAGAAAGGGGTCTGGCGATGGTAAGAGTATTCCTGGTCTGTTTCAGGTGCGTTCCCACACGTGTTTGTATGTTTTTGAATGTTCATGTGTGCTGGAAACGGAGAGAGGGCGAGAGACGCATGCCCACATGGAGAGACACAGAGTCTGTCCACAGGAGTATGTCTGGAGCATTCGTTAATTTAGATAGTTTAGCTTCTATAAAGTACTGGGTTAGTAATTTATGTACGTACTTTGGGGACTCCTCATTGCTGTGGTTCTATTTTGTTCATTCTAAGATGAATATGTGTTTCTCCTTCCACGTTTTAATGCCTTTGAAATCAAGAGTTGTCTTCTAGCTGATGGTGCACAGGGCAGTTTTGCCACGTCATCTCCTGTGTCTGCATGGATTTAGTAGCATGACTGGAACAGTGCAACCTCTCGGTATCTCAGTCAGCATATCATTGAAGGACTGGTTGAGGAAAGAGTATGGGGGTGTTAGGTTGAAGCCTTTCCAAGAAAGCGCCAATATGAAATCTTGAAGAGTGAGTACAGGTAGCTTAGAAAAATATCCTGGAGACAATAGGGGAGTACTCTTTTAAGAACTGCTGCATACCACACTCTTGTCTGAGCAAAGGACTGGTTCAGAAGAGCCAGTTTCTGCACCCAAAGAACTTTTGCAAGTACCTACACCAATTTATTTCATTTATGCTTTCTCTTTTCATATCTGAACAAGAAAGCAATGAGAAAAGAAAAAGCTGGGTCTACTTAAATTTTAAAAGGCCTTTTTCAATGAATTTAAAATAAAAAGCCTACAGGACAGGAGAAGAGTTTAATTGGCAATGTTTTTCTTGCGCTGAATAATAGTACATCTTAAAATCAGTGGCATTTTAGGTTCAATAAAATATGACATTTAGTCATCGTGTCATAGAACTAAATATATCTAATGCCAAGAGACTTGGAGAACTAGTCTAGCTTCTCCAGTTTTGTATTTGAGGGACTAAGGCTCAAAGAAGCAAAATGAGTTACCAATAATTACACAGCTCTCAAGTATCTGACCGTGACAAGCCAGACTTTAGAGGTCACCACTGATGACTGTTGTGAACAAGGCTTATTTAGTGGTTATGACATGACATCATTTTTGTCCCCACATTGAGGTTACTTCTTCCTTCTGGGTACGTAAGAAAACTGTGTGATCTAACAACATGAAATGATAAAGTATTTCTTATATTTGGGAGACTCCCAGGAGGCATAAAAATATGGTGTTTCCAACAATATATTGTAAGTTCTTTGGGGGATGGTGGCAGTTTTTTAATATTTAAGGAAATACTATTTCGGGCGGAAAAAAAGGATAATATTCCTTTAACATTTAGAGAATTCCAGATAAACAACAGAGGCAAAACTCAGAACCCCTGAAAATAAAATAATGTAGTTTAACTTTTTTTCCACACTGCTGTCTGGTATTTATTAATATTACTGTGGACATTCCCAACGTTTTTCACCTTTGTCGTGCATCAGAATTCCTCATGCATTTTCCCCTTTTATTTATTTTTATTATTATTATTTTTAAAGATTTTATTTGAGAGCGAGAGAGAGTGAGAGAGCGAGTACGAGTGGGGTGAAAGGCAGAGGGAGAAGCAGACTCCCCGCTGAGCAGAGAGCCCGATGCGGGGCTCATTCCCAGGACCCTGGGATCGTGACCTGAGCCAAAGGCAGATGCTTAACCGACTGAGCTACCCAGGTGCCCCTGCCTTTTCCCTTTTTAATAATTATTTTAATTTTTAACAAAAGAATGCATTATGTGTAGATAGTTCTGAAATCAATAGGTATAAGGCTTATAACGAAAAGTAGCAGTCTCTTGTCCTTTACGTTGAACTCCAGGTGTGCTCCCTAGAGAAAAACATTTAATTCTTACAGCCTTTCCCTTGGCATCTCTAAATGATGTCTATCAAGCAATAGAGGAAGACATGACTTCTTTCTTGTACAACCATATGTTTCTTAAACAGCTTTATTGAGGTGTAATTGACCTACAATAAATTGTACAAATTTTAAATGTCCAAATCCATAGGTCTTGGCAGATGCACTGACTTATAAAACCATCACCACAGCAAGATAGTGCTATAAGCACTATCATTCCCACTCAAAATTTCTTTGTGTCTCTTTGTAACTCCACCCTGCCACCTCTCCCGGTAACTCCCCCCTGCCACTCCCCCCTGCCTGCTCTGAGTTGCTTTCTATTGCTATTAATTACCTGGCATTTTCTAAAATTTTACATAAATGGAACATATCGTAGGTACTTTTTTTTCCTGGTTTCTTTCACAGAGCATAATTATTTTGAGATTCATCCATGCTTTTTTGCATGTATCAGTAGTTTATTCCTTTTTATTGCTGATTAGTATTCCATTTATGGATACACCATAGCTTGTTAATTTATTTACCTGTTGATGGACGTTTGGGCTGTTTCTAGTTTTTGGCTGTCGTAACAAAGCCGTTAATAGTTGTGTGAAAGTCTTTCTATGGGAATGTGCTTTCATTTCTCTTGCATTGATATCTACTAGTGGAATGATTTGGTCACGTGGTGGTAGTATGTTTAATTTTTTAAGAAACTGCTAAACTGCTTTTCAAAGTGGTTGCACTATTTTACAGTGCATCTCCAGTGTATGAGGGTTCCAGTGGTTCCATGTCCTCGACGATGCTAAGAATGATCAATCTTATTTTAATCATAGATCTTCTAATAAGTATGTAGATATGTTTAATTAGGATTTTGATTTCCTTTCATCTAGTTGCTAATGATATGAAACAGAATAAAATACTATGATAAGATGAGTGAGACACTCACCTTGGCCACAGAATTTGGGGGGGTGCCAAGAAACTCTGTAATCAAGATAAATAATATCTTAGTGCAATATTAAAAAAATTAAAAATACAGCAAAATACCCACAATGAACAAAGTATGAACATCTTAAATAAAGACTGTATTAACATTCTGATTTTTCCTTTTGCTTGAGATTCCAGTATGACTTGGCACTCCCCTGATGTTGGGGACTTTTTTTCAAATACTTATTTATTATCTGTATATTCACCTGAAAGTATCTATTCAAATCTTTTGCTCTAATTTTTCTTGTAAGATTGTTTTTTTTTACTGAGTTTGAGAATACTAGTCCTTCCTTAGGTGTGTGTTTACAATATTTTCTCCCAGTCTGTGGTTTAAGTTTACTTTTTCCTAACAGTGCTTTCAAAGAGAGGGATTTCTTAATTTAATGAAAATCAAATGATCAATCTTATCATTTAACTTTATGGATTGTGCTTTTGGTGTCGAAAGAAAACTTTGCTTAATCAAAGTTCTCAGAGATTTCCTATTGGAAATTTTATAGCTTTAGGTTTTACAATAAGGTATGTGATCATTTTGAGGGTCAGTTTTTGTATAGATCAAAGCTTTTTTTTTTTTTTTAATACCTATGACTATCCAATTGTTTCAGCACCATTTATTGAAAAGACTATCCTTTCTTTACTGAATTGCCTTTGTGAATTGCCTTTGAAAATCTGTTCTCTTTCACAGAATTTTGTTATTCTCCCTTAAAAGATGTTTTGGCTATTTTAAATTCTTTATCATTCCACGTGAATTTTAGAATCAGCTTGTCAATTTCAACAGAAAAGGCTGCTCAATTTTGCCTGAAATTACATTAAATCTATAGATCAACTGAAGAAAAATGATATCATAACTATAATGAATCCTCTGATCTGTGAACATGGTTTCTCTCTTGATTTATAAAGGTATTCTTTAATTTCTCTAAGGAATGTTTTGCAGTTTTTAGTGTATAGGTTTTATGTATCTTTTGTCAGAGTTATCCCTATAAATTTAATACTGCTCACTGTTGTAAATGTGTTTTTTTAAAGTAACTGCAACTTCTGGTTGTTGCTAGAATATAGAAATGGAATTGATTTCTGTATTTTGATCTTGTATTCTGTAATCTTGCTAGACTTATTTATTAGTTCTAGTATCTTTGTGATAGAGTCCATAGAATTTTTTACATAGATGGTCATGTTGTCTTTATTTATATTTATTTATTTGAGAAAGAGGGAGAGAGAGAGAGAGAACACGCCCACCTGCATGTGAACGGGAAGGGAGGGGTGGGGGGTGGCAGGGGGAGAGGGAGAGGGAGGGAGAGAATCTCAAGCAGGCTCCATGCCCAGTGCATAGCCCATTGCAAGGCCCCATTTCATGATCTTGAGATCATGACCTGAGCCAAAATTAAGAGTGGGACACTTAACTGATTGAGCCACCCAGGCACTCCTGGTCATGTTGTTTTTAAATAAAGAACACTTTCCTCTGTCTTATCTATTTTTTAATTTCTTTTAAAAGATTACCAGTATGGAAAAAATAAAGATTACAAGTATGAAATAAAAAAAAAGAACACTTCTTCCTTTTCAATATGGATTTTTAAAAATTTCTTTTACTTCATTATACTGGCTAGAACCTTCAGTACAGTGTTGAATAGAGGTGGTCTAGTGAATGTCCTTGTCTTATTAAAGTTCTGAGAGGGAAATTATTAATACTTTCATCATTAAGTATGCTGCTAGTTGTAGTTTTGTAGGAATTCCTTCTGTCCCCTTCTGTTTCTAGTTTGCTAAGAAGTTTTAATTAGGCATGCATATTGGATTTTATCAATTTCTTTTTTGTATTTATTGAGATGATCGTATTCTTTTTCATTTTTAATTTTATATGGTCAGTTACATTGGTTGATCTTCCATTTCCTGGGATAAACTCCACTTGCTTGTGATGTATTATATTTTCTATATATTGTTGATTAGATTTCTTGAAATTTTAAAATAATTTTTGCATTTATATTCATGGGAATTATAGTTCTGTAGTTTTAACATCTTTGTCCAATTTGGGTACCAGAATATGCTGGCCTCATAGAATGAATTGGGAATTGTTCCCTCTTCCTTTATTTTTCTGGAAATTTGAATAAAATTGTATTATTATTATTTCTTAAAGGTTAACTAGAATTCGCTAGGGAGGCCATATGGATGTGGGGTTTTCTGTGGGACCTTTTACCTTCAAATTCAATCTTTAAAAAATGATATAGGACCATTCAGGTTTTCTGTTTCTTTTTTAGTTAGCTTTGGTAGTTTGCGTCTTTCAGGCTGTTTTGTATTTCATATACAATGTCAACATTATTTTATTTTTTTTAAGTTGGGCATGGAGCCCTACATGGAGCTTGAACTCACAACCCTGAGATCAAGACCTGAGCTGAGATCAAGAATCAGATGCTTAACCAACTGAGCCACCCAGGCACCACATATTTTTCTTGAAATGCTTTAAGAATATATAGCATTGCTACTTCTTTCATTTTTCACATTGGTAATTTATGCCTTCTGTCTTTCATTTCTGACCATTATATTTAGGTATATATCAATTTTATGGATCTCCTTAAAAAAGGGTTTTCCTGTTTTCTGTTTCATCAATTTCTGCTCTGGTCTTTCTTATTTATTTTCTTCTTTTGTTTTCATTTCCTCTCTCTTGTTAGTTTTTTAAGGTGAAAATTAAGGTCATTGATTTGAGACCTTCCTTCTGTTGTAATGTAGTTTATTCAGTGCTATTAAATAGATGTTATTGCATTTAAGTACTACTTTGGCTGCATACCCACGTTTTGATACATTGTGTTTTCATTTGACTTCAGTTCAGAATACCTTATCATTTCATTTTTTACCCATTGGTTATTTAGAGAGGTATTATTTAGTTTCTAAATTTTAAGGATTGGCCATATATTGATTTGACATTGATTTCTAATTTATTGCTGTTTTTGTAAAGAACATACGTGATTTACACACGTTTCAAATTACTCTGACTTCTTTTATGGCCCACAGAGTGGTCCAGCTTTGTAAATATCCCATGTGTATCACAGGAATGTATATTCTCCTGTTGTTAGGTGGAGTTATTAGGTCAAGTTGATTGATAGTGTTTTTCAAGAATTCTTTATACTTAATGATTTTCTATCTACTTATTCTCTGAGTTATTGAGAATGGTGTGGAAATCTCTGACCGTAACTGAGGAATCTAGACTGTTTCCATCCTATGGCTCTATTATTTCAACATAACATACTTACTATTCAAAGCCTGGGAAAGAGAGAGTTTGGAGAACTCCAGCCACTCTTAAAACTCTTGGACCAGAAATGGCCTATCTGGTTACTTACCATTGGCAAGAAATAATTACATGGCCCCAAACAAGGAGATCTGGGGGAGGGAGGGGCACATGTTGTATTTCGTAAGGAATAACCATATTTTCTATAATGAAGTGTACCCAGCATGAGAGTTGAAAATATTCCCAGGTTTATTATGCCTTAGTGTATAGAAATGACTCTTTAATAGACTCTTCCATATCATAAAGTTTGTCCCATGCCACACAATGCGTATCTTGGACATAACAAGGGACTTGTTTATCATTTTTTAAATATAACTGGAAGTCTAATTTCATGAAAACTTTGGGATGGAACAGGGTCATCCCTGTCTAAAGAAATAATATAGTAATGAACAATTTTCTGTCATTATGTGCCAGTTTGCTAGTTGTGATATGTAAATAATTTCATGTAATCTTTACAGAAACTCTATTTTTTATCCTAATTTCTAAGATTATGATACTGAAGTGTAGAGATGTGAGTAATTAGTACATGGACAAATAGGTAAAAAATTGGCAGAACTGTTTCTTACATGCTCATATTAAGTCCATATGATGCCAGAGTCTGTTCTGTAGGTTTTCTATGTTGTAACTAAGATGGATCTGTTCTTTTCTCCAGATTCTGGCAAGTGGATTCAGGAGAAAAAATGTGAAAACAAGTTCAAATGATGAGTGACAGTTATGTTTCACTTGAAATGATAAATGAACATAGAAAGAAATGACTGAGGTATCCCCATGAAATAATTATAAAGTTATGTGATCCATTATAAGCATATTAAGATAGCTATCTTCAAGTGTTTGGAAAACTCTCATGAAGAAAGAAATTATGGTGGTTATATATAGCCCAGTATGAGGCCATATTTAATCAGTTTGTATAGCACCATGATTGAAACACAAACACACACACACACGTAAATGCACATCTATGTATTTATATACATACACATATATAAATTAGAATATATCAAGTATCTGTTATATATATATATACACGCATGTGAGTATATAGGCATATATGCATATATACATGCGTGTGTGTGTGTGTGTGTGTGTGTATGTGTTTTCCATGCTCAGAAGATTCTTGGGTTTTTTAATCCCCAAACTGCTATGTGGGGAAAAGAATATCTCCCTGAGGAATCACTATCTTGAAGATTCCGAGCTGACTCTTCCAACCTCCAGTGGAGGGTGTCTTGCCAGGCGGAACTGGACCTCTGTTTTCCCAGTCACAGTTGCAGAATGCCTCATCTGTGAAGTATGGTTAATATGTTTCTGTTATGAAGTTGAAAGACCTATAAACTCAAGAAACCTCAGGCATAAGGGGTTACTAAAATCTTTTCATGTAAGCGACAGAAACATAATTATCGCTCTTCAAAGGTGTGATTGGATTTATTTTTATTTCATTGTGAAAGTAGTGTGTAAAAAGAGTGAAATAATATGAGACACAAATTAACGTCACTAACGTGGATGGAAAAATCAGCAGGGATGAATTAAATGCTATTATAAATTGAACTCGAATCTCTTTTCAGTGTTTGGGTAAGTTTTGTTTAATATTTGTTTCATTTTTAAACAATCAATTCTCAGGCTTCTGCTGCTTGAAAAGTTTAAATACAGTAAGATAGCTTTTATGGCATGGTAGACATGTCAGAACAAGGAAGTATTAGAAATGACAGGAGAAATGATCTGCCTTCTTGTACATTTTAGTTTCGATTTCTAAACTTTCTATCACCTATATCTTTTCAAAATATTTAATTTCCTTTTTTTCCTTCTGAGTTGACATGTTGCTCTCTTATTTTTTTCATAGCTTGTTCAGATGTTCCCCCCTGTTTCTGGTCCTGTGCAATTAACACTTGCGCAAGGCCACGTATGGTACTCTGCAGTTTTTATATCCATGAATAGAATAAAAATCTCTGTCTGCTCTTTCAAGCCCTGAGAGTTTACACTTGATTTTAGGGCTTGACAGTCACCTTTTAGCAATTCTGTTTTCTAAAGTTAATGCCAAACAAAGATCAAGTCTAGAGTAGAATTAGCGATATATGCTATATAGATTCCAAGGCAAATAAAAGCAATTTAAGGAATATTTTCTTTAGGGGAGTATCAGAAATATTTCATTAATGGGATATTCACAATCTTTTTAGAAAGTCCTGTACTGTGATAATTATGTGAGATGATACAAAATTTATATTGCATTTATCTGTGATAGTATCTGTCTCCAATTTCTATCTCTATTTCTGTTTCTATTCTTGAAAAATGTGTTAGTACATAATGCCCTTGGATGTGAATTCAAACCAGTTCAATGACTACAATCGTATTAACGAATCCAGGGTAAGAATTTGACTACCTCTGCAACCTATGTAGTACTGACATTTTCAAAGGGCTGAAATTCATGTCCAAACTAATGGAGCTGTGAAGAAAGATGCACACGTTTGTAGCCACAGGGTATGCTCTGTATTGTTGAATTAATGCTTAGGGTCATGGTCATAATTTTCAGTAATACCTGGCTGCTTTTCTGTCATTAGTAAAGAGGATGAAAGACAATCGCTAAAGTGGATGTATTTTTGTGCTGTCTCTGTTTTTCCAAAATAAATAAATAAATAAATAAATAAATAAATAAATAATTTTCAGACCCTAAGGATTGAAAACTCCTAAATACTCTAAAGCTTTCAGTGGAAACCAAAGGTAGAAAATAAAGGTGCAGCTTCTAAGACTGAGTTGGTGATTAAGAGAAGTCATGCGTGTTTGTATTTTGATCTGTAGGTTTGCAGATTGTCCAGCCGTTGGTGGCATCTTTAGGGAGATGTGTTTAACTGGTAGCTTGCGTTTCATAAAGAAATACCACAATACATATCCTTTGTCCGTGGACTACCTGTGTGAAGTAACTGACCAGTGCATTATGCACTTTAAGCTTCCTTTGTTACCCTCTGTGCCTCCTTGCTCGGCCTGCAGCTCCTTCATCAGACGGCGCAGTTGCTGTGATGCTCCTTACCCCTAGCACGTCCAGTACATACACTGGAATTTGTCCAACTGCCTCTTCGCCCTTCCTGCCCACGCTTGAAGTTTGATCCAGGTTTTCTCCTCTCCCAGACAATGCCTTGCTTATTCTCCTGACCATAGGATCCTCTGTCCATTTTTGGCAACAGCTGCACACACTCTCCATACTTGTGGGAGGAAATGAGAGCAGATGACCCCCAGTTTATACAAGAGCACTATGTGCAAAGAATGAGATGTTTCCCTGACCGACCAGATGTGTGTACAACACGGATGCCCCAAAGAAAGGAAAAATTCTGTGGTGGTTTTTTTTTTTTTTTGAAATTTGGGAAAACAGAGCAATCTGACATATCTCAGTGCTCCTCTGAAGGGAATATAAGCAATAAGAACTGAAGCTCTGACTGATCCCTGAGAATTGAACAAAATAATGAGAGCTAAGTCGCAGAAGGATCTCAACAAGAAGCCAGGCTAAACTGGGAGATACCCCAGGAGTCCTTACAGATTTATGGTGCCCATCTTATCAGATCAGAATTAGGGAGCTTCTGAGAAGTTGCCTTGAAATATTCATTTGTAAATGGGAAGAAAACTTGGACAGAGAAATAGAAGATGTTAGCAGGAAGTCTTCTGAGGATGCTTAGGAGAGATGAGATTTCCCAGGGGAGAAATGCTCCTTTTAGTTCCTGAGGGATGACCATGCACCGATTCAGTTTTTCAAATTAGGCACCCAGATTTTTGTAATGTGACTGGGGATGTAGTCTTGTTCCGCAGTTACGTGCCAGCACCGTGCTGGTACCAGAACCTTCCCTGATCCCAGTGTTCACAATAGCTCTGTAAGTGGGATATTACTCTCACTGTTGGAACGAGCTTCAGAAGAAGTGAGTATGTTTCTGGTGGGGTTACTCAGTTCCACCGTGAAGGTGAGATCAGGCTGCTAGCACGGTCCACCAGAACTCATTTTAACACAACGTATGTGACGAGTACTGTGGGCCAAGCTTCTCTGTGGTTTTATTTTGTTTTGACCTGCAAAGTTATGTAGTAGGTAAAATATCTCGACTCTAACTTTGTAATTAAAACCTTGCAAGTTTTATGACTTAAAACATTATTATTATTTTTTTTCTTACAAATCGGTAACTTTGAATTCAAAAGTAAAGGATGTTATAAAAGAATATAGCAAGTAGCGTCCTTATTTGCTATTTATGGATGAGCAAGATACCATAGCAGAGCAATGAGGCCACTGTGTTCTGATACAATGGGTTCAATATGAATTTTACTTCTGGTTAACTATATCTTAGCTATTTTTACCCCTTTATCTCATCCCTCTGATTTTTTTTTTTTTTGACAGAGGAATACACAGCGAGAGAGGGAACACAAGCAGGGGGAGTGCGGGAGGGAGAAGCAGGCTTTTCCCGCTGAGCGGGGAGCCCGACGCGGGGCTCGATCCCAGGACCCTGGGATCATGACCGGAGCTGAAGGCAGATGCTTAACCAACTGAGCCACCCAGGCGCCCCTCATCCCTCTAACTGAAATGGAGGTGCTTGTACAAATCCTGGGCTCTGAAAGCTGGAGATTGGCGGGTGGGTGTGCTCTGTGATTTTCTCCATCTCTGTGAGTGTGTGGGCCTAGTTCCCAGCCTGGAGCTGCTCAGCTTAGGTTCAGTGAGGTTTTCCTCTTGACTTCACATAAAACACCAGATGTGAGCTGCTTGAATTAAAGTGGGTTAGAAGTAGAGAAAGGCAGAAATAATATCTTAGCCAAATCACATCCTTTTCTCAAGTCTTTGAATTCGTTCTGTGTGTTTTATGTTTTTGGCATTGGTATATCTCTTTCCATTCAAATAATTAGAGGGTGCCTCACTGCTGAGGAGTTGGACGGTTGGCTTTACTTTCCTTCTGCTATTCTTGGAGAAAAGAAAATCCTGACTGTTGGCCCCTTTGATACTCTTTCTGAATTTTTGGCTACTTCAGGAATCGAATAACTAAGCACAGTGAGCCTTTCCTCTTGCTCCTGCCTATGTAGGTGCTCCCTAATCTCTGTGAGGTATGCAAATGCTGTAGGTGATTATTCCTCTCACCCTGTGAATCACCTGGGGCAATGTTAGGTTTCTGAGATTTGTTTGTTTTGGAACAGAATAATGATGCACACAAGTGCACTAGACCCTGTATTTCTTTTTCTTTTTAAAAGATTTTATTTATTTATTTGAGAGAGTGAGAATGAGAGAGAGAGAGAGAGAGCACATGAGAGGGGGAAGGGTCAGAGGGAGAAGCAGACTCCCTGCTGAGCAGGGAGCCAGATGTGGGACTCGATCCCGAGACTCCAGGATCATGACCTGAGCTGAAGGCAGTCGCTTAACCGACTGAGCCACCCAGGCGCCCTAGACCCTGTATTTCTGAAAGGGGTGGCAGCTTGAGCATGGAAAGGATGGCTGTTTTCCTTGCCCCCTTTGCAAGCCCAGTGGAGCCTCCTATGAAATCTTTGCTCTGCCTGATGGGGGTGCTCAGGTGAGGGGGGGCATGTAGGGAGAGATGGCTTTGGCTGTGTTCTCTCAAGAATCTTACATCTCATCTCCTTTATTTACTTGATTAGGAGGCATGCTACCTATCTTTTCAACCCTGATTCTTTAAGAGGCTATCCATTTGATATTTCCATTTGCTTAATATTTTCTCACTTTACAACTGAGGTGCCATGGATAGATGGGAAGATGAAATGAAGCAGAAATTTCAATGCTTCTATTTCATGAGATCAGAACTTCTAATCTGGGGGAAAAGAAAAAAATTGACCTTTAATAAGTCTTCCTGCCATGGACTGGGAGGTTTGTGTCTCCCCAATTTCGTATGTTGAATCCTAATGCCTGATGTGATGGTGGTTGAGATGTAGGGCCTTTGGGAGGTGATCAGGTTGTGGGGGTGTAGCCTTCATGCCTTGGATTAGTGGCCTTACAAATGGCCCGTGAGAGATCTACTGCACCTTCCACCATGTGAGGACACCGTGAAAAGAAAGCCCTCTAGCAAGTGGGTCCTCACTGGATGGGGGATCTGCCTGAATCTGCCAGTACCTTGATCTTCATCTTCTCAGCCTCCACAAGTGTGAGAAATAAATGTTTATTGTTTAAACCAGCTGGTATATGATGTTTTTGTTAGAATAGCTCAAACGAATTAAGGCACTTCCTTACCTGGGGAGACTAAAGTTTTTTTTTGGTTTTGTTTTGTTTTGTTTTGCTTTACAGAGAGAGAGAGAGAGAGAGCATGAGCAGGGAGAGAGGCAGAGGGAGAGGGAGAAGCAGGCTCCCCGCTAAGCCAGAAGCCCGATGTGGGGCTCGATCCCAGGACCCCAGGACCACGACCCTAGCCGAAGGCAGACGCTCAATCATCTGAGCCACCCAGGTGCCCCTTTTTTTTTCTTTTTTTATAGTTGTAACTATTCCAGGCCACTAAGGAATCACAATTTAGCCCACTTGCTGGGTGAAGCACAAAGATTTATAACACTAACTAATCATTGTAATTAAAAAATTACTTTGAATTTGGAAAATACTTTTCAAATTATAAAAAAATCTCATAAACATTTTCTCATTTTATACATGGGCATGCGTACAGATATATAAATATGAACATATCTGCATGGCAATGGCTCCCAGGGGAATACAGCATACCTTGAAAGTAGAATCCATTAGGATGCTTGGAAATCTAAGTGGCTGTCAAAAAAGTTGGCTGGGTTGACTAGTGGAATCTATCTCAAATACCAAATCTTTCCCTAGATAAACACCTATAACTCCCATTACTCCTGGTATTTTAATGTAACCAAGGGTAAGAATTTTGGGAAGGAACTTTGCCCAGAGGAAATGAAAAGTGATGATCAAGAAAATAATCCAGCCCATTGAGAGTTGGGGATGAGTTGTTGAGGGCAGCCCTTGGCTCTGATTTCATGGATAAGAAGAATAAAATGTAGTTTGTGCTTATTTTCCTCCTTGGCAAGACAAATAAGACAGAAAGAAAATAGCTTTTGGACTAAAGCAGAATCTTAATAAAAGCCATGATAACAATAAATTGGAAGCAGAATTTAATTATTGTTTTTCTTTGCATGATTTGCTCTTTGCCTTCTTTGTAAACTTTCTAGGACTTAGTTTTGATTCTTCTTTTATCCTTCATCTGCTGATGTTATTTACATCCAGAATTGTGATATGTTTACCATATTATTAAAGTAGAACTGGATTTTAATTAAATATCAATTCAGGATCACAGCTTCAAGCTATTTGCCAGCACTGATGGTGATCAATAGAAGATGTTGAACAAAGAAGATAAACAGATTTTCTGAGTAGTCAAATATTTTTCATTTCCCTCTCTTCTTCCTTCTCCCGTTTCCCTGCTGTCCTGTTCCCCTCTCGACTAGTTCCCTCATTCCCCTTCTCCATCCCTCCACCTGCTTAATTTCTCATACGCTGCATATGTTTAATTTCCTGTGTGCTTTTCACTCATTCTATAGCATGCATTCAAACACGGGGAACCGGAAATGTTGACTGCCAGATCATCACGTTTGCTAATTCACAAATCTACTCTCAGTTGCCAGTTCCTTTGGATTAGGCATCTTTGAAACAGTTTCTATTATATGCTTGTTTTGGAATTATAAAATGTTATTTGCTTGATTGTGTATTTATTTTACAACAGTTAATTCACCCTGAGCTTTTATTTGGAAAAACCACTGCCTGCAAGAAGTAAACAGTTCGACGTATTCTAGAATATTATACCTAATTATCCCTTTATTTTTGTAATTGTACACCATTCCCTTCCAAGTTTAGCATTTTGGTTGATTTAACTCCTGCAGAAATTAAAGCTCTTTGTGAAAAATGTTGCTTAGAAAAATTTAGGGTTGTGGATTCGAAAGAGCTATGCTGAATTGGACATATGCTTCATGGAATTAGATCTTTGCCTGTATATTATAACAAGGTCATGATGGATTTGTTGATATGCACTCATTTACTTCTTTTACTTATGCATTCATGTGCTTTTTGCAAAATTATCTGAATATAAAAAGAATTTAAAAGCAATTCAGTATCACGTATTGGCAGTAGTCCACCATTCCATCAAGTAATGAATCTGATCACATTCACTTATAGCCTGAATGTATAAATTGCACAAAATTTAGTGAAATAGTAATTTACATTGTATATTCAGTGATATGAGAAATTTCTATATTGTCTTTCCCTTCCACATATAAACACATATGTATATGTATATGTATCACATGTGTATGATCATTATACTGCTAAAACGGTTCTGGATTTTTAATTTTCTTCTTAAGAACATGTGTCCTTTAAAGTCTCTCATATTTGTCCACTTTTACCTTTTTCTGACTGAACTTTCTTCTTCCTTCTCTTCCATGTCCTTTGCTTGCTTAGGAAGATTATTCCTATATACCTTTGCCTTTATACCAGTAATTTCCCAAGTGAATTGCCGACGAAATCTGTGTACTCCTGCTTAGGCTTGTTCTTTTGACTTCTGGGCATATGAACTATCTCTTTAAGGAACTCACCATTTTACACATCCCTTGCTCTTCAGCTGGACACATGGCCTATGTTAATAATTTTTCCTTCAACAAACAATGAGCACTTGATCGTTGCCTTCATGATTTCTCCTCCTCACTAGCCTGTGTCTGTCATTTTGCTCCACTACCACCCTGGAATATGGTGACTGATTCTCTCCCATCTTCCATCTCCTTCCTTTTCTTCTGGGAAGAATATTGGGAAGCATGTTATCATAATATTTTTATGGGTGTTGAAGAGAGGCTGCCCCATGATGCAGGGGGCAGTGTTGTGTGGTTGGTAGCTGATGTGCATGGATAGAGAGAAGTCATGAACTTTCTTGATAAGTAAACCTGTGACTTGCTGCAGTATACTCAGTGTATTGGCCAGTAGGGCTCAGGTATGTTTTAATGGTCTTTGGAATGAGTGGAAGTAGGAATGAAATACGTATGGGTAATATGAGAGATTCAGTTGAGATTTAACACCAGTGCTTTACTAATAGCCCAGTGACTATGTTCAGCAAAGAAAAATGGTGGAATTAAAAAGTTGAAATTGAGGAGTCATATGAACAAAAGAAAAAAATCTTACTGAGGAAAGCAAAACCTGAAGAGTAGAAGACAAGAAAGAAAGGGCATACTGAGTGAGGCTGTTCAAAAATTAATTTAAAAAATAAATCATAGAAGATCACTTTGGAAGTCTTGGAGACAATTTGTCTTGCTACTGTAACCTTTGGAATCATAACTAAATTATATAAAATATTTAAAAATCAATAAATAGGGCAAACCAGACAGAGGAGGGGTTGAATGGCAGAGGGGACTATGGAAGGCAAGTGGAATAGAGCCTTCAAACAATATTAATGAGACAGATGACCAAACAAAATAAATGGTCCAATTGCTCCCTAGAAGAGCTTTGGGGTAGAAGTTAATTTAACAAAACCTGTTGCTGTTTTTCACCTGTTCAAGGAACAGACCTTCTGCAATCCTAAACTTTTCTGTCTAGCCATCTTGACAGTTTTTCTCCCCTACACAGTTCTGGTGATGGAAAATTTCATAACCCTTGCAGATGCAGGATTCTATCGAACGTTGATTAAACTTTAATCAAATCAAACAAATCAAATCAAATCAAATCAAATTTTCTCTTTCTAAAAATTTTTTTAGAATGGAAGAAGAGTTACCAATGAGAATGGTAAAATGCTGCTGAAATCCTTAGGGGAAATGTTCCTAGGTCACTCATTCACAGCAAGGGTTTGGTAACTTCAGTGTTCATTTGTTGCAGAAGGTTGCTGGTTCGATTGATGGTCCACAATGGCCATGTAGGGTAGAATATTTCATGAACAAAACACAATTTGTTTATTTAATTATTTTTAAAGATTTTATTTATTTATTTGACAGAAAGAGACACAGTGAGAGAGGGAACACAAGCAGGGGGAGCGGGATGAGGAGAAGCAGGCTTCCCATGGAGCAGGGAGCCCAATGCGGGGCTCAATCCCAGGACCCTGGGATCATGACCTGAGCTGAAGGCAGACGCTTAACAACTGAGCCACCCAGGCGCCCCCAAAATTTGTTTAAACACTATAGGTATATTGGCATATTTTTTTTTTTTGTCAAAATTAGAAATGTCTATGGGTGAGAAGTTATCACCTTATGAAATGAGTCACCAAGTAGCAGGTTTATACTGCCATTTAGAGAAGAGCAGAAGTAGCTTTATATGTGTATCCCTCCACACGCCCTCACCTCACAAACATTACACACACACACGCATACCTACGCACACATCCACGTTTCTGGGTATATAAATAGTCAGGTAGCTTTCCTCTAAACACAGAAAAGATAAACTTTCCAGGTAAGTGATGACTATTATTGGTTGACATTTAAGAGGGTTATATTAGGGAAGGAAGTGTTTTGTCGAGTAGCTGATTGAGCCGTTTAGTGTGGCTGCTTAGAAAATTAATTTTGCTCTTTTTTTTTTTTTAACAGAACTGTTTCCTACGTGAGACACTTTCCCTCCCACCTCTCCTCTACAGCCTGTAGATTTAAGTGAAATTAATACTGGACAGACCATCAGTCATTATCTGTGGGCACTAGAAAACAGGTAAATCATGATATTATGAAGCTCGAAAAGTTATACATTAACTCCAGGTAAGCAGATGGTCAAACCCTTCTCAGATGATTATTAATTAAAATCCTTATGGAGTGTAGATCTTTATTCAACCTGTCTAACTTATTTTCAGGCTGTATATAGAGGGAGGGTTGGGGTGAGAAAGGGAGAGAGAAGGGGAATATAAACAGTTAATTTGTAGTCATATAAGAAAAATAAAAATATTTTCAACTTTTCACACTTGAAATACTGTATCCTCAAGCAGAGTAATTGTCTTACTTTATTCAAAGCAAAATGAAGTAAAAGGTTGGTACCTTAATATTCTAGATCCACATTGTGGATAAATTGGCATATCAAATCTTTCCAAAATCAGGGTTATCCTCTTTACCAGTGAAATAACCCAAGGTAAAATATATGGTTTGATATTTCAGAGAAAATCTTATTATAAGCAACTTGGGATCACTGAGATTGAGAATATTTGGCTTTAAGTAAACATGTAGTAAACACCTCCTCACGTAGGAGATGAAATCACATGTGTGAGTTGCCTTGCCTTACTTGGGGGTTATTCCCATTTCAAAACACTATCCTTACACGTCTGACTTGCTACTTGGAATGCCTATCCTCAGAGTCACTTTTTTCTTTTTTTAATTGAAACTCCAGAAGGCCCCTCTTTAAATACAAATATGAGTCTCGGGAGAACTGACTCATGAGTCCCCTGTATTGTCATAAAGAACACTAGCCAGGAGGATGAAAATGTCACACAAGTGCCAGAGAAAGGAATTTTGTCAGGCAGTGTGGTGGGTAACCAGACTACTTCATTCATCCCTTAACACAACCCCATGGGTTCCTTTTATTCCCATTTTACAGATTACGAAAATGTGAGATTAAGTAATTTGCCTAGAATTATGCTGTCAGTAAATCTGTTCTTTTTCTTTCATATCTCTCTGCAATGAGTGCTATTTTTTTTTTTTTTAATAAGGATATGGCTAAAAGGAAAGCTTTGTTTTGAAATCTTATTAGCATACCAACCCCCTATGGAGAAAATTCATGCCCTTGAGATGGAACATTGGGTTCAAGCAGCCTATGTAGTTAGTATTTGGAGCTGCACTCTTTTTTTTTTTAAGATTTTATTTATTTGAGAGAGAGAGCTTGTCATAGCTGCTAAAGATGCTGCTCTTCATGAGGGCTCTTGTTTTAGAATGTGAGGGGGTGGAGGCAAGGAGTGAAAGGTGACTGGGAGGTTAAGAGTCACAGGAGTTTACCTGAGAAGTGCAAAGTGTTCGTGGGAGGTTAATGGAGAACCCAAGTTCACCAGTGACGTTATGTCGTAAGAAGGATGAAGACAGATAAGTGAGACTCAAACTCATCAAGGCAGTGTGCTTCTGCTTTTGCTCTTGGAGAAGGAGCAGTTCCAGAAACAAAGTGGGGTTTACAGAGAATGTCGATGCAATAATAATTTTCATGTCCAAGGCGGTGGCAATTTTTTTGATAATTTGTGTTAAAAAGGAATTTGAGTTTCTCAAAAGGGAAGGCTGAGAGGATGACTTAATTACTATCTTCAAGTATATAAGGGATTGTTACAGTATTTAGAAGATGACAACCAGCTGTTCTCCGTCTCCAAAGAGGAAAACAAGAGAAAATGAATTTGCAAAGTGGCAAGGACTTAGACTGGAGACAAGAAAGAACTTGATTATTACGTATTTTCTTCACCACGTTGCTATTAAATGCTGAAGGAGGGAACTTGTGTGTCTGGGGGCGATCTGTTGGCTTTTTAGAGTGAGTGTCATCTGGTCAGTCCACTCCTCCCTCTGGGCCAAAGGTCTACAGTATTGAGGACACGGTTACTAGGAACACATTTGAGATGGCTTTGGCCCTGCGTGACTTTATGATTTCTTCCTCTTTAATACCTAGAATATTGTTTAAGGGAAAAATGAAGGGGGGAAAATTGGAGGGGGAGACGAACCATGAGAGACTATGGACTCTGAGAAACAAACTGAGGGTTTCAGAGGGGAGGGGGATGGGGGATGGGGGTTGGGTTAGCCTGGTGATGGGTATTAAAGAGGGCACGTTCTGCATGGAGCACTGGGTGTTATACGCAAACAATGAATCATGGAACACTACATCAAAGACTAATGATTTAATGTATGGTGATTAACATAACATAATAAAATAAAATAAAACAAAAAAAACCCTAACTCCCAGTAAAAATTAGTTTTTTTCAAATCTGATCATGACATTGATAATAGAATTTAATACTTACCTTTTTCTTCACTAAGATTTAGTTTCTCATTAAGACTCAATTGCAGAAAAATGCCGTAGGAGTCTTAAATTATCAGTGAACTTCCAAGTATGTCTATCCTGCTGCCTGGCCATCAATGATATGGGGTTATTATGTTGATAAAGAACATGCTTATGATATTAGGCCTCTTTTTTTTGTTTTACTAGGGTTCCTGATGATTTTTAGGATAAGATTTTCTTTGTAAGTTGAAACTAACAGCTGTAATTCTTCTACCTAGAGAGGAAAAGATTCAGGAAGGTGTTTGATGATTCTGTCAGGGTGTTATGTATTTTTAAGCCCTAATTGATAAACTATAATGTGATGCAAAATCACTTTGGGTGACTCTATATAGACAAAGAGTAACTTTGGCACTCCAGGTAAAGTAACCAATCTGGATCTTTTTAAAGAAGGTAAGAATTTGAGACCGTGTCGAAATCAAAACACAGAATCTTTTGTTATCTTAAACTTACACTTTCTCTGTTCATTTTTTAATACTTTCCTTTCTTCCTGGTTTAATAAAGTTATATAATATTTAAATACATATTGGCAATACAATTTAATATTTATATTTATATTTTAAATAGCGGGAGGTATTCATAGGTAAACTCTTCCCTGATAACCTTTGGTCGAAAGATGGGTTTCCAGTTGTGGCTTAAGTTTTTGAAACCTTAAATGATGGTAGGAGTTTACTTCTTAGAGAATAGGATTTGTGCCTTATTTAGCAGCTTTGTTTGCGCCATTAACCAAAAAACTTAAAAATTAAGGTATCATATAGTTCACTACTACTGTTTACAGCTCTTTGTATATTACTATATATTTGAAGAGACGAGGCAATGCCATTTTATAAATATAGTGATGTTATTTATTTTGTCATAAGGAAACGTTCATTTCACTTGACACTATAAAATGGCCCTCCGTGCACATTGTGATGCTGATATGAATTGTTTACCTGTCTGCTAATAGCAATTAGATTTCTTGTTAATGACCAGTTTGTAATTGAATGCTGCTAGCTAGTCATTAAAACTCAAGAGATCAGAGGAAACAATTTCTCAGGCTTGTGGCATCTTGCTCCGGAGGCTTTAAAAACAGCTCCATGTATATATTTTTCCTTTTAAATTTGCTACTAGAGTGCAAAGGGAATCAGTCATTGCTGTTTTGTTCACTATACATACTTCATTAAAATAAGTCCACTCCTTACAGAATTTCTAGTTTAAGAGAGCTAATGGCGATATCAGTCTATGGTATGTACTGAAAACAAGGAGGACACCCAAAATGTTTTAAAATTTAACTATACATACTTATACTGAAGTGCTCTAATGTCTGTTTTAAAATGGAACTCATTTAGGGTAGGGAACTTGACTTTGCCAACACTCTCTACCCTCTTTTCTTAGCAAATTTGATTTTTTATACTCTAAGATGGCATTTTGAAATTGTTATTTTTCTCCTCAGTTTCTACCAGTTCCCTCCCCCTCACGATATACTTAAAGAGGAGATTGAGGCAATAAAGGAGATAAACCTCATCTTTTCATCTCTGAGTCCAGTGGTAGAATAGAGTAGGAAGACTGAGGGGATTCCCTCCTTGAAGGACACTGGAGAAATCACAATAAGAGACCCTTCATCCCAGTTTGAGGCTCGGAGGGCTCTGCTTTCTCCCATCCTTTGACCAGTGTTTGGGCAACTGGAACATACCAACAACTCTTATTAGGAATTATGCCCTGGCTCTCAAACACCTGAATTTAACCTACTTTGCTGTTACGCAAACTCTACATTTGGGGAACACAAGAGTACACTTGCTATTATATTTCATGAATGTTCTCTGAATGCATACACATGTGCACACACAAAATGCATGCATACACCTATAGGAACATCGTTCACAGGGCTTTTGAATTTCTCAGGGCATTAGGTGATGTTTTCAGAACCTGATGACAAAATTTCTCATTCTGCTCCAGTCAATAAAGCAATGAGTTTTCCTGAGTCTTCTCAAGGGCTGATTGCTAGGCAGAATAAATTCTTTAAAACTTTTTTGCCCTTTAACTTTATTAAATGCCTGACATTTAACAACATTAGCTGATGGCAGAAGATGAGTCCTGCTCCGTGTGCTGTATCCTGGAACATGATGCAAGACATAAAAAGAAATCTGGACGGAAATGTTGCCATTAGTTTGGAAGTTGCTGTTTAATCTGAGTTATTTTGGGGAGGAAAATGACTCACAGAAGCTAAGTGTTCCTACAGATTGTGATATTGTAGGAGGCTGGCATGGCTCTTCATTAATCTTATTTCAATTAGAACTCTTCACAGCCCGCAATTAGAATGTTGCTGCTGTGATGAATCCATACTGTACATGTAGCAGAGACTGTTTTCTAATGAAGAAAAACAGGCCACTTGGCATTTTAAAGACAAATTTCCATTTTGGGTAATTCAATAAATGCTTATGCTTCGCCTGTTCTCTCTACACTCTTAGAATCGTTCCCTCAAAGCTGGCGAAATTTTCGATTAATCCTAATCATGTCAAACATAACTGTTGCACATCTTCTAGAATGTGTCTTAACCGTGAGGGAATGACCCCGTAACAATGTGACACTTGTCTGTAGGTTAGCCTAGGGCTCTGCAGCCTTGGTCTTAAAGGGCCAGATAGTAAGTATTGACGCTTGTGGGCGGCATGGTCTGTGGCGTGACTGCTCAAATCTGCCACTGCAGCTCGAAAGCATAGACAGTAAGTAAACAATGGGGTGGTTTGTGTTTCCATACAGGTTTATTTACAAAAATAGGTATCTGGCCTGTGAGACATAGTTTTTGACATCCCCCTCCCACCGCACCCCTGTTTATCCATTTTCTGGAGCCTGGGGATCCGGAAAAGATGTTATCACTTTCAAATGTTCCACCTAAATTGTCTATGTTCTTTAGTCAAACTTATGCTTATAATACTGCTTTTAATACTTTTTAGTACTTTTAATACTTCTATCTTCTGGGTGACTTGGGAGATTATGAATTTGTATTTTAATACATATATTCTTTTTCTTTTAAAAATTTACTTTTTTTTTTTTTTTTTTTTTTTTAGAGAGAGAGTGGGGAGAGGAGCAGAGGGAGAGAGAGAAAATCTCAAGGAGACTCTGTGCTAAGCACAGAGCCTGACGCGGGGCTCAGTCTCACGACCGTGAGATCATGACCTGAGCCAAAATCAAGAGTCAGGGGCTTGGCCGACTGAGTCACCCAGACGCCCTGATACATATATTGTTTTACATCTGCTTCCCACTGATGCAGTGAACCAAATTGGACAAATTGTCATCCTCATTTTCCTTTCATAATTTCCATCACTGTAGAATGACTTTTCGGAGGCATTAGAAATGTCAAGATGTAACAACATGAACATTATTTTTTCTTTCAAATATTCAAGTGATTGGCAAATATTTCCTGTGCCAAGCACCTTGGTAGGGATCCTAAAAGAAAATGTACATCTTTGTTCTTGAATAGAAACACAGCAATAGACTCTCAAAGACAGCATGGGCCAGAGATTGTGCATTCCAGGGTCTCATTTCAGACTTGCAACCTTTTTGAAGAGGCTAGACTTGCAGTCATTCAACAGTAAACATTATAGAGCTGTTATAAATAAGTATTAAATATTGAAGTGCATGTGCTAAGGACCATAAGGACAACTTCTCCATTGGCATTAAGCATCTGTGATACACCGGGCATGATGCTTTGTGCTGGGATAAAAGAGGACTAAAACAGCAGCTCCAAGGGGCAGACATGTATTTGAGGCAAGGAAGACAAAAGAGAAAAAGCTTAATACAGTCAGCACAGGGCAAGAAAGATTTGCTGGGGTGGCATTTGACCTGAGGCTTGCCGATCATACAGAGAGCATGAAGAGATGGGCCATATAGAAAAGACACGAAAAGCAGCTGCGAGTTAATCCTACCCTTACCCCGATGCAGTAACAAGAGTATTTTAGCCCCCCCCCCATGTAGTAAAATAAACAGTGGACTAGGATTTGTAAAGCTTTATGAACATGGAAAGTTTATGTTAGCTTTAACATCAACTTGAGTAGAGACAATAAGGAGTATTGGAGAGCATTAATTTCAGACTGAGGTAGAGCTAGAGATGTCCTGTTATTACCACGTAGTTACTGTGTCCCTTCATGCAAGTTATCAAACCTCTGAGGGTCATTTTCTTCATTTGTGAAGGGGACTACTCATAACGATCACTTAGGCTGTTTTTATGTGCAAATACCTACACAAGGGCTTCAAGATGGCCTAATGGCTGCAGTATTTCTAGCCATTGCACCCAGGCATGACAATGTCAAGAGGAAGAAGAAAGATAATAATCTCATATGGCTTGCTTTACAGGCAAGATGCTTTCCCAGAAGCATCTCACTGGGTTTTCTTTTATATCTCGTCGGTCAAAATTGATCACTTGCCCATTCCTGAACCAGTCATTGTTAGGGAGAGTCAGAAGGACCTTGGGCCACCCAGGCGAGGCGAAAGGGGAGTCGCGATCCCCTGAAGCACGTGGCTCTGTGGGAAGGGCTGGGGACTTGTACAAAACAGAATTTTGGTAAGAAAGAATGGGGAGTAGAACCAGTAGTGTCCTTGTCTTTTTGGAGATTAAAAGAGATCATGTTGAAAAGGGCATAGGCCAGCACTTAAATGATAGCTAAAACCATTGTTAATTTTATCACTTCAACTCTTATAGATTCAGTTGTATTTTCTTAACCATAAAATGTTCTTTAAATTTTCTTCTGCATTAATATTATATGCCAATTTTGCTTCTTTGTTTTTTATATGTGATCTTTCCTAAACTCAGTTTTATTGAAGCATAATTTAAATACATCAAATAATGTTTGATAGACTTAGCAACATGAATCCATTCTTACAACCACCACCCCAGTAGAACATTTCTGTTACCCCAAAGAATTCCCTCATGTCACTTTCCAGCCCATTCTTGAACTTCGTGTGAATGAAATTATTCAGTATGCTGCCATTTGTCTCTGGGTTTTTTCACTAAATATAGTGGTTCTTTGCTTCATCCATGTTGTTGTTTATATTAGTAATCATCTCTTTTAATTACCGAGGAGTATTCTATTATATTGATATGTTATCAGTTCTTTATGAGTTAATAGACATTTGGACTATTTCTGTTTTTTGTCTCTTGTGAACAAAGTATTTGTGTAGGTTTGTGTTCATCCATTTTTATAGAAATATACTATCATTTCTTTTTTATATACACCTAAAAGTGTGGTTACTGGCCCATAACTGAAGCTTGATAAGAAACTACCAAACCATTTTCCAAAGTGATTGTACCATTGTATATTTCCATGAACAATGAGTAAGAAAGACAGTTCTTACACATCATCACCAGCCATTGGTATTATCAGTCTTTTTGTCATTCGAGTGTGTGTGAAGTGAAATCTCTTTGTGGTTTTAGTTTGCATTTCTCTGAAGACGAATGATGTCCATCCCCTTTCATATGCTTGTTGGATATTCATTTATCCTCTTTTGTGAAGTGTCTTTTCAAGCCTTTGCCCATTTATTTGTATTTTTCTTATTATTATCAATTTAATGCTGTCCTTTATATATTCTTGATACAAGTCCTTTCTCAGATGTCTATATTTATTCCCTGTCTGTGGCTTTTGTTTGTTTGTTTGTTTTCTTTCTGGGTGCTTTTGATGAGCTGAAGTTTTTAACTTGAAGAATTCTTATTTATACATACTTTTTCTGTTTACTCAGTATTTTTTGTATCTATCATAAGGTTGCTGTCCTAATCTTCTGTTCAGGAATTTTTATAACTTTTTTCTTCCAACTTCTTTGTTATTCATGTTTTCTATTTCTTGAGACAGTTTTAGAAATTGTTTTCCAGAAAAATATCTTTTTATTGAAGATTCTATATGTTAATTTATACATGTGCCCACAAATGTAATTTGTCTTAATACAGAAGTATAATTGTGCATGTGCATTTTAAGAAGATGCCATCTATTTTTTTCTTTCCTGTTCCCTCTCCCTACAGCAGCATTCCTACATGAATATACCCCATATTAACAATCTAATAGTTATCCATCCATCTCCCCATCCGTCCATCCATCTATCCATCCATCCATCCATCCATCCATCCACTGTTGAATAGCATTCTTTCCTTCTAACAGATGGATTATATCTTGATGGAGGAAATTTGAGTTGCTGTCTTAATTTCTACCTGATACTCCATTCTTTTTCTAGGTACCAGTATTGTAGGGGAGCAATCTGATGCCATTCTAATACTTTTGTGCCATTTCTCTCATTTATTTACTTTTATACTTTCATTTTTCTCTGATGACATTTGCTTCCTCTTTTTGTCATTAGTGATTTGGAAGCCAAGCAACTTCTTTTTTCTCTATTTTTTATTACCTTTAAGTGCAAAACTTTTCTGAATTTGGATTTTTCTAATTGTAATTGGCAAATGACTATTTTACGTATGCAGTGTAAGGTAGAAAATTTATATACTTTCTTCTCCTCTTCTTATGGCCTACCACTTAATTTTTTGTACGTAAGTTTGTTTAGTTTTTCCTATTATGGTTATTGGCTTTTTTTTTAAAGCCTTAGAATTCAAATATTTTGCCAAGATAGACCTAGAAAGGGGTATTCTATCTTGAATTCTTCAAGGAAAAATTCTTTTCAACTTGCAAATTCAATTCTTTATTTTACTGGTAGATTTTTTTGTACTGTTTACATGTTCATTGCTTTTTGCTTCTCTTTTGAAATTCATTGTAATGTGTACTTTATCTCCTGGATCTGTCCTCCAAGGCTTTCTCACATCATTTTCTTTTTAAAGATTTTATTTATTTATTTGACACAGAGAGAGAGACAGTGAGATAGGGAACACAAGCAGGGGGAGTGGGAGAGGGAGAAGCAGGCTTCCCGCTGAGCAGGGAGCCCAACGCGGGGCTCGATCCCAGGACCCTGGGATCATGACCTGAGCCAAAGGCAGACGACTGAGCCTCCCAGGTGCCCTCACATCACTTTTATTACCAGCATTTTCCCCTCATTTCTTTTAAGCTATTTTTTGGAACTTGATTTTTGTTCCCTAACTCGTGTGTGTGTGTGTGTCTGTATGTGTGTGTGTTTGTGTGTGTGTTTGTGAGTGTGTGTGTGTGTGTGTATGCTTTGAAGGGTGGGTGGTATGGAGATATTCTTTTTGTGTAGACAGCCTGAAGCTTACTCTGCCCCTTACTGGCACTTCAGTGGAATATTTCCCACTTCTTGTTTTTTTAAAGATTTTATTTATTTATTTATTTATTTATTTATTTATTTTAGAACAAGAGAGAGAGAGCATGAGCAGAGGGAGGGACAGAGAGGGAGAGAGAAGGAAGGCTCCAAGCTGAGTGCGGAGTCCCATGTGGGGCTCCATCTCATGACCCTGAGATCATGACTGGAGTTGAAACCAAGAGTCAGATGCTTAACCAACTGAGCCACCAGTTGCCCCATGAATATTTCCCACTTCTGTGATTATGCACACAGAACCTTACATTCTAAAAGTAGCCAGTAACATTTCTTGATTGGCAACTTAGTGTGTATTGGCCTAATAATCTTGTTAAATAATTTTCTTATGTCTTTTAAATACTCTCCTACCCAAATGACTCTTTAAGTCATAACACATCAACTTCAATAAAAAGAAATTTAACTACAAAGGAAAATTCTCAAATGCCCATAGCACCAGTTTCCATATTATTTGTGTATCCTTCTTGGTGGTCAGCACATCAGCTTCAGTTATGAGTCATTCTATGTGAATATTAAAATACTGAAGTTCATTTTTACTCTAAGTGCTTTAGTGTCACTGGGTTTTATGACCGTAACATGTTATGTGAAGTGGGACATGTTCCTTCTCTCTTTAATAGAGGGTCAGGATATTCTTGGGAGGTTGGATGACTAACCTAAAGTCATACATCAGTTAAAAAAGGAGTTCCATTTAGAACTCACAGTTTCCTGATAGTCACTGCTTGGCGTTCATGCAGAATTTTAAAGTAGCTCTTAAATATGGATGACATAATTCTTAGCTTGCCATGCTGTGCTGCTTGTCCTGAGTCTTCATCCATCTCAATCTCTTGCATGCCTGATGTCCTCTCATTCCTTGTCTAAGTTCCAGTTTAAAAGTGTAAGTAAAAAATGCATTGTACGTATTGGACAGAATACATGATCAGATTTGAGTAAGTATCCTAACTAAGAGAAACAAACTTTTTTCTTTTCATGTTGGGGGTCTGGTAATATTTAGCAATATTCAGTTTTGGGGATACTGAATCACTAATAGTTTGTTGTTTGTTTTGAATATTTGCTCCCACACATTGTACTGTGCATACTTCCTCATTATTTATTTGTGACTAGAGTCATCAATTGACTTATGTTTTTAGAATTTTAGTTGGCAAATGATGTTCCCATAAATTTTAAAGCTATTTTCTATGGTGAACCAATAAATTTAGTTTTAATTGACACAAATAAACAAAGCACATTTCTAATCTTACAGAGAATTTATATCCCACACCATTTAGATATGATGTGTTCATAGCCCAGATTCCTGTAACCACTGACATTTTTCCCTATGTTAGTAACTATTAGTGGTATATTTAAGAAGTAGCACATTGAGCAAAAGATTCCATAAGTTGTAAACAGGAGCTCATAAGACCTTATATGTTGTAAGGACCTTATACATTGTAAGGAAACCTGCCCTACTGGGTGATAGAATCTGGCTGTAGATTGTAGTGACTGTTTGAATTTCAGAAGGAAATTATTCAACAGCTCCAAGATCTTAGAGTCTCTTTTCAGTGGGAGTGGATAACTAAAATGTGGTAGACATTTACTAAGTAACACTAGGCAATGGTTAGAAGCAATGAATTGGATGTACGTGGAGCACAATGCTCTGTTCTTAAAAGGTAGATTTTAGGAAGAGAAGTAAGAACTTGAACTGTATCCATACCATTTAGGGAATTTAAAAACACATTCATGCACACTGAAGCACATGTACAATGAGCAAAGGAAATGTACATATTCAAGATCATATATTGGTTACATTTGAATGAGTTCCTGTGTGGAGGATGGGAAATGGAGAATAAAGGGAAAACATCTTTTAAAAAATTAAGAGAATATCAGTTAAAGGTATTATATGGACTAAGATGACAGTGTACCAGTAGCTGAGGATTATGAGAATTATGATGAACTCAACCCTCTTCACGAGTCTACGGAAATTATATATACAGTGTTGCCCTGCTGGGAAGACTACTGACCGGAGGGTCAGGAAACTTGATCCTAGCATATGTTCTGCCATATCTGCCTTGCTGTCAGGTAGCAATACAGAGTTGACCAAGCCACATCAAGTTGTGGACCTGAATTTCCTTCTCTGTAAGTTCAGGTGTTTGAAAATATGCTCCACAAGGTTTCTTCTAGCTTTAAGCTTTGATATATATACGTTCATTTATTCGCACATACAGTGGGGGGTACACACATATGTATGATTACTAGAAGTGATGTACTTAATTATAATGAAGAACTTGTTGGACTGAAGCCCGGTCCTCTCTTGGTCAGCATTAGCAAAAGGGCTTTCCTACGCTGTATCCTACAGAAATCCTGCTGATGTTACATTTTGGTGGCGATCCTGTGAAGGCAGTAGAACCAGTGTTGTTGAGGTAAATTATGGTTATGCCTAAGGATCGGGCACTTCTCATCTAAGCCTTGGATGGAGCCAAGGGCTGGATTAGAACGTAAGGAATTGTTCACCATCCCAAATATGCTGTCGGAACAGATTTGCCTCCTGGATGCCTTCCTGGTGTCTTGCTGCTCACTTCTGTCACTCATGCCTGGTGTCAGACTCTGGCTTTTCTTTGCCTGCCTGGTACTTCGATTTGCAGCCGCCGTTGCCTCTGTGTGGTTCTGGCATTGTGGGATGCTTCACTGACATATTTGGTGGTGGTTGGTTGCAGCCGTCTACTCCCTAAAAGCTTCTATTAAAAAAGGGCCAGACCCTAATCTAGTTCCTTGTAATCCTTTCCTGCTACCACCCTACCTCGTTTCATTTTGGCATTCTGGCCTCTCTTGGGTTATGGGGTTTAGGATAGGCACTTGGTAAGAACGGTGAAAGTCTCCCGTTTTAGTTTAGATCTCGGACTGAACTAAGTTACACCAACAATTCACATTTTTATGTTTCCACAGCACCAATGTCTTTACTTTTTTTGGTAGAAGAAAAACATGTTGGATATATAGCTGGTACTAGATCTAAATAAGTCTTTTTAGATAAGACTTTCTCATGCTCACATTTTCTTATAATTTTGAAGGGCTTTAAATACTTACGCCATGACAACTTTGAATAAAATCTTGGGGAGTTTTTCTTTCCTTCTTGACAGCTTTTTCGTGAAAAATCTGTTCTCCCCGTTATCAGGAGACTTCTGATTTTAGCAACACAGAAGACTCATTTAACATAGCCCTCTTCCTAGTAGCAATAAAAATCTAAATGCATATGAACAGGATGGAATATATACAGAATTTAGATATGTAAACACTGAGCTTGAAAATAAGAAAAGGAAAACCCAAATGCCCACACCAGTGATTAAAGCCAGAGCAGTGAGCATCCCAGCTGATGTCACAGCAAACTGGGACCTAACACTCCTGGTTATAGGAGCTCAGGGGCTGAGTTTCTAACAACCATATGGGGACAGGAGGTAGGAGCCTTGGCTTATATAAGATGTGGAGCTTGAATTAAGACTCTTGCATAAGGCTGGTTCCTGGAAGTGCTGCCTGCTCAGTGAGAGTCTCTGTACTCTTCCTGAAGCTCTGGAGGTGGGGTGAAGTTTCCCATGAACTAACAAAGGCACCGGTAGTGCCATGTTTGGATTATGTGACCAAATTTATATTTTGGCATGATGTGGAATTCCCCAAGCCAGGAAATTTATTATAAAAGTTAGTCCCTTGGGGTGCCTGCGTGGTGCTGTCAGTTGGGCATCCGACTCTTGGTTTTGGCTCAGGTGGTGATCTCAGGGTCATGAGATTGAGCCCTGCATCGGTGTTGGGCTCCATGCTCAGCGGGGAGTCTGCTTAAGATTATCCTTCTCTCCCCCTCTCTGCCCCTCCCCACTGTATGCTCTCTCTCTCCCTCTAAAGTAAATAAATAAATCTTAGGACAAAAAAATTAATCCCATATTGGTAAAACCCATGAATCTCCCTCGAGAAGCAAATGCATCACTCCTCTGTCAGGACTTTTCTACAACCCAGGCTATACAGAACTCCTAGAGTTAAAACAATCCCTGGTAAAAGTTATAAACCATAAGAGACGTAATCCACTGTAGAGATCCAGAAGTTACCTACTAAGAACTTGGGTAAAAAAATCTGAAGGACATTATAAAATACACATGTTTAAAATGACTTAAGGAATAAAGAAGGACTAGAAACCAAAATAAAACAACAAAATACAGTGAGGTTTAAAGGATAGAAAAGGCTAAAGGGGGAAGGAAGTTTCTGAGCCCTCATATATTAAAATATTTTATATTCTCTCATGAGTTGTCATGTCCTGCATGTATTCATGTTTATTATAACTATATATATACCTATAATTGAATATAGTTAATATAATTTAATATAGTTAATAATTACATAACTGTAACTATATATATATCATCTCACATGGGGTCAAACCTATTCTAACAAATGCCATTAAAACCAAATCCATGGGGCACCTGGGTGGCTCAGTCAGTTAAGCATCTGACTCTTGATTTCGGCTTAGGTCATGATCTCAGGTCCCGGGATCCAGCCTTGTTGTCAGGCTCCACACTCAGTGGGGAGTCTGCTTTTCTTCTTTTCCCTCTCCCTCTGCCCCCCTGTGCCCCCCCTTTCAAAAATAAATAAATAACTCTTTAAAAAAATCTTAAAAAAACCCCAAAATTCATAATAGAAAAAAAAATTCAATCCCATCCAATGATGACCAGTTTTTAGAAATTCTCATTATAAAGGTTGTTACTTGTAGTTATGAAAAGTTTTTTAGAGTAGTCCAATCTTTTCAAAGATCCAGGTGTTCTACATTGATTTCTCTTGAGTAAATAAGTTTCACTAAAAGCAGTGTTTAGTCATAGGCTATGTATTTACATTCTTTAATACTACAACATAATAAAGTATTCACCTCCTTGCAGATTTGAAGTATACAGTGTTTTAAGATAAACTATCATGGACAAGAAAATTTTTTTAAAACCCCCTCAACTAAAGCACTGCCTTTAATGGTCTTTTAGTGAGTGTTCTCGTATTTTATTTCACATTCAGCTCTTTCATTCTAAATTCAGTGCTGTGATTACTACTTGTCTCAGTTGAATTTCAATGCTAGCCTTTCCAATTATTTCCTAAATGCTCAATTCCTTACTTATGTGCAGTAAATTTTTCATACCTTACAGAATTCCAATCAACATTCCTCAGGGCACTTTGCATTCTTTCAAAGTCTTCAAAGTCTTCTTTCCCAAAATCAGAAATGCTTGCATTCTTTCTCTTCATAAGCAGCATACTCTCTTGAGCATTTCAAATCAAATAATGAGTTGATAACTAGATTTGAGATGCTCCCCGGCTTCAATCTGATTTATCATACTTGGCTGAATTTTTAGGAAAGGTTCCAGGAGAAAAAATAAATAAAAAGCAAAACCCTCCAAAACTTTTCTCCATAAAGACTAGGCAAAGAAACTCTTAGGAGCAAAAACCAATGTGACTTGAGGACAGAACTTTTATTCTTTTCTGTAATTAAATTGCCATTATCCCAATCGATATCTGTGTAATTAAAATCTTTCGAGGTCGATATTCCAGCCCGTCCATGGTTGTTCACTGTTAGCCTTAAGAAAAGTTATTCTCTTCAGCTTCTCAACTCTACAGGTTGTTTGTACATAAAAAAGTGTTATTTTCAAGATCCGGTGGATCCCAGCTTTTGAGGGAGAAAAAGAGATGGAGAATGAGAGTGAGGGAGGAAGGCAGGCAGGGAAGAGGAGGGAGAGGGAAGGTGGGTGGAGGAGGAGACAGAGAGGGAGGGAGAGAGATTTTTAATATTGCAATTAATAGACTGGTTTTGACCACTAATTACATTCCTGGATACTTGTTTGATTCACTACATACTTTTTTCTGAGTAAACATGAAAAAGAAGATTGGTTAAATCTATAAGGCATTTCATACATCGCATTTATAATATGTTAAAAAACATATCAATATGCAAGGGTGTGTTCAGGGCTAGGGAAGTGAAACTAACATAAAGAAAATAAATCTAATTCCTGCCTTTAAGAAACTTCAGTTCTTGACTAATGTCAAGATAAAGTATCAATAGATGAAGCAAAACAGTACACCAATTGATTGATCAGGATGTCACACAACAGAATTAGTATGGGTTACATTTTTCCTTGCTATTTAAGGACTTGTTTATTTAAACCTCTGTGTTGGCTTTGTATGTCACATAACCCTTCTTGGTTTATAGTCGGAAGACACCAGCTTGTGGCCTGAGATTCATCTATATCTATATCTATATCTATATCTATATCTATATCTATATCTATATCTATATCTATATCTATATCTATATCATCTATATCTATATCATCTATATCTATATCTCTATCTATCTATACCTGGAGGTATATATATCTATATATGGATAGATACCCAGAAACCAAAACCAGTGGTTCTGTGTGACCACAGTAGAGAATCATTGTTGTATTATTTGAAGTTTTATCTGCTGTTCCACATTTCCAGTGGCCTAAACATGAAACGAGATTGTTTCTTTCTAGTGCTATTTTCTTCTGGATTTTAATTTTGAAGCACCAATCTGGAACATAAAATATGCTGATTAATATTTACTGAGACATGATCCAGGATCTGGTCACGGTTTGGTAGTTCAGAGCCTCATTCAGTTTTGTCTTTGTGCCCAGAGATGTCTAGGCTCAAGGGAAATGATTCTAGTGGTTGAAACTTATGGCAACTCATGGTATTTGTTAGTTTACAATGTGAAGTGTAAAATGAAAACAGAACTTCCAAACAGAAGGGAAAGCATGTGTCCATGGGTCAGTAAATCCTTTCCCCAGGATGAAAGCCTACCTAGGAAGTCAAGTTATGGTCAAAAGGCTGTTTTGTGAGCCTGGTATCAGAACAAAGAAAGTTAGGTCAATTGTTACAACTGTTGAGTTGACTGAGCAGAACATGAGTTCAACTCCTCGGGGCATCCTTAGACACCTCTCTCACTGCAAGCCCAAGCCCTGCCTGGCATGGATGTTTGGGTAGGCGTTTTTCCCACTCCCCCTTGGGTTTACAGTTGCTGATGCTCATTAGCATTGAACCCCCTCAGCACATGGCACATCTCATCCATTAGGGGTACAGTTTTACTTGTTTAATTTCAGATATAGAATCTACCTTTAAATTTGGTGGGCATCTTACCATAAACTTCTGTATGCTAAAGTACTATGAATTAACTTTTCATGAATGACTATCTTTCATGCTCTACTGAAATGGTAGTTCCTTAAGGGTAAAAATATAGCATATTATAAAATCTTTGTAATTCTCTTTGGTGGTCACACCATAACCTTGCTATTGGGACAGAACTCTGCACATGGGGAAAGGAGCATTTCCTGAGCAATTGCTGTGGACTGCTACCTTATTTCATTCATATATAATCTTATATATAAATACATACTACTTTGTGATATTATGATACTCATTTTATAAATAAGGAAATTAAAGCTGAGAGAAATTAAATACATTGTTCAAGTTTGCAGCTAGTACATTGACAGAGCCAGAATTTAAATCTCTGATTCTTTGACTTCTAATCCTATGTGCGTGTGTGTGTGTGTGTGTGTGTGTGTGTATGTGTATGTGTATGGTATGTAGGGTTGTGAGACAGATAACTTGCATTAGGTTGCCTTCTGATAAATATACTATGTTCCCTCATATAATATATGATCAATAAAGGTTTTTGATTTATGATCAAAAAGTAATATTTATCACTTAATCATTTTCTTACAGCGCCCACATATTTTCATTTGCTGTTTATAGAGGTTTGGGAAATGGGGTGGATTTTAATTGTTTTGATCATTTAATGTTTGGCAATGTGAGCACAATAGTGACTGCTCAATAAATATCTCACGTGGAAAGAGGGGAATTATAGGGGAACTTTGATTCTGTAGCTAGACTTAGGAGGTATAACTAGCTAAAGAACAGTCAGTCCTTCTCTGTTCTCTTTACTCAAAATGTGAATAATATAAAATCATATTTAATATAAAGTTATTGCTACCTATGTGGAAAGGATCTAGAGAAAGGATTTGCTATTAAAAGTGATTCATGGCAAATGTATTAGAAAAATAGGAAACACTTTATTATCAAAACACACACACATGCGTACGCACACACGAAGCAACCCTTGGGTAGAATGAAACTTTTTCCTTGTAAAGTCAGGAGGTGGATTTAGACACTTGTATCACTCCGGGCAGTTTCAAATCAGGCAACCCAGAAAGCACAAGTTGAGAATCTTTGGACTGGCAGCTGACCCACTGTGCGTGAGATGCACTGTAGCCTCGCAGCTCTACTAATCAGGGTGCTGAGAGCAGAGGGAAGCAGACCACAGGTTCTTCCATTGTACAGCAAAAGTGTTCTTAACGACTGGAGAGCAGTCTTGAAAAAACACTTCTGTTGCCAGCGTAGCTGACACCGGGGGGAGCCTTTCCTCCTTCCCCTCGCACTCTAGCTGGAATGTTAGTGTAGGTACCAAGTGCACGGTCCCAGATGGAGCACGTGGTGGCTGGAGATTGCACGGAGGCCTCCTCCTACTCCATCTGATACTGCATTTCTTAGACCAGTGTCCACCATCCCCTCCCAAAGCCCCGCCTGCTGACCTTCAGCGGTCCTGTGAAATTCTCTTGGGATAATACACAATCCCTTATCTAATGAGATATTGATGCAATACATTCGTATGAGTTTTGCTAGTTCTCATTTGCAATGATATTTTTACAGAGGTATGTGTTGCATAGATTGTGCCCATTACAGAGTTTTGTTTCTGCACACGATGAGGTGGCATCTTTATTACCTATATCCAATGTCCTTTTCTAGAGTCCTCTTTTGCCTTGGTGTTCTTAAGGCAGTTAATCGATTACTAAGGGTTGTTCTCAAAGTATTGTGGTCTAGTTCTTTAATTTTTTGTTCGTCTTCCTATTAGGCCTATTAAAGGTAATTTAAAAATATTCTGAGTTCTAGAGAGAATTGAAAAAAGTTGATTATAGATTTTGACTCTTCTTATGATTTGTCAAATTTTAATTAACATTACTCATATAATGCAAAATTCCAAACATCCCCCTCCCCCCCCACCACCAAGTGCTATCAAGTTGATCTTAGGTTTACTAGGAAGGGCCATAAATTAGTATTCTTTTTTTTTTTTTTAAAGATTTTATTTATTTATTTGAGAGAGAGAGAATGAGAGACAGAGAGCATGAAAGGCAGGAGGGTCAGAGGGAGAAGCAGACTCCCTGCCGAGCAGGGAGCCCGATGCGGGACTAGATCCTGGGACTCCAGGATCATGACCTGGGCCGAAGGCAGTCGCTTAACCAACTGAGCCACCCAGGCGCCCCATAAATTAGTATTCTTAATCCAATGATTTGGGTATGTTTTATCCAGCTGTTATTGTTAAGGAACTTACAGAATTTAAGTTGGGAAAGAGCTAACATTTCTTGAGTGACTACTGTGTAGAGATTAGCGTGTCACACATATCACTTTGGTAAACAGACCCGGCTCTGGGAGGCAGATATTAATATTTCCATCTAGTAGACAAAGGCATGAGACTTGAGGCGTGTTAGGCAGCTTGCCAGACTCTAAGAGCCTGACTCCAAGGCCGGTGCACCCTCGCACTATTTCTGTAAATATTTGTATATGTGCTTTCTAAACGTTATTTATAAAAATGAACATAGCATATATTCTCTAGAGATTGATGCTTTCTCTGATTTTGTCTTCATGTTCTATGAGTTTGTGACTTTAAAAAAAATTTGAGAGAGAGAGAGAGAGCATGAGCAGTGGGGAGCAGCAGAGGGAGAAGCAGATTCCCTGTTCAGTGGGGAGCCCAACATAGGGCTGGATCCCAGGACCCTGAGTTCATGACCTGAGCTGAAGGCAGACAGTTAACCAACTGAGCCACTCAGGCGCCTGAGTTTGTGACATTTTGATACACAGTTTGAACCTCTCATTCTTCTTCAATACGTTCATCACACATAATTACTATGAGATTGTCATTTCAATTATCTCCCATAAATTCTCTGCTTTGCATCCTGTTACTTATACTCCCCCCTCTCAGTTAGCATCTTCTCTGCACTCTTAATTCTAATGTGCACTTCCAAAAGCTTGCACTACTGGTTTTTAAGAATTTTTATCCCTGAGTTCGATATTCACCATGCCCCACATTACCCTCCTGATGGTACTCGTATTTTTTCCATTACATGACCAGGAATGAGTGTATTGAGAATAATATCAATAAAGATGTTTTGCTTTTTTGCAGGTGGTCTAAGTTCTGCTTAGATCATGCTGTCCTTAGATAAGGATTGCTGTTGCTGTAAGTCCTATAAGCATGAGCCTGAGAAGACATACCCAGTTTAATGTACTTGTGCCCTTAGTGGTTGGAACTCAAGGGGAAGTTGCCACTACCAACTTACATCAGCAAGATAGCTGCCATTTATTAGGCACTCCTAATGGGCCAGGCATTATACAGGCACTTTGTAAACATTTGTATCTTAAATATGTATCTGACCTGACATGTACAGCACTCAGAACAGTATCTGCTAGTAAACTGTACACAAATGTTTGCTTTTATAATTTGCATCATCATCACCATTGTCTCGTTTAAAGCCTTCAATGATCATTGGGCTGGAGATATTATTATTCTCATTTTGAGGCAAAGGAAATTGAGGTTAATCAACGCTGAATTGCTTGCAAGGTAGAGACTGAATTTCAGTGCAGGTATATTTGATTTCTAAGACTATCTTCTTCCTGCTCAGTTACGCTGCCCCCCCCCCCCATAAGTGGGTAATGAACACAAAGAAAAATATTTCCCTGCTTCCGACCTTCACCAGGTGGGAACACCTTCCTGTCTTCCTGAGGGGAGCATGTCACGCAGGGGAGACTAATCCAAAAACCATGGCTGACATTTTCACTGCATAGACTGCTGTTTGGAGAAGTCTCTGTGGCCTTGAGGAGAAAGTAGCTGGGTTCCTAGGGGACCCTCTGAATATCTAAAATATTTTGATTGCTCTGTTTATCCCAGGAAAGATAACTGCTAACTCCTGTCTCCCCCAGGGTATTCTGATTTTCCAGACAGAACTGGACTCTGGTTCTATAAATGCTTGTCTTCTACTCTCCTTTGTCCCTTGTCATCACTTCTTCTGAACCTGACACCAGCTGTGTGCCATCTATTAACCTGTCATATTCATTGATCTCCCTAAGAAATCAAACTGTCCCTCTAATTCCCCTGTTTGATCTTTGCTTGCCAGAGCTTACTGACAAAACTGTCCCCTCGCAGAAAAGTATAGTCTATTCACTTTGGCTCTAATAGCCTCAAATGCTGTATAGTCAATACACGATTTTCTGTACATTTTAAACTTTATGGCCTCATTGAAAATGAAAACTGTTTGCAGATAACTCTGACTTCACCTCCAATGGCTGTATGAAAATACAACCAAAGTAAACCTAGAGATTAAGGAAGCTTATAAAGGAAAGTATAAAACCTTTCCATTGGAACTTTTCATTTTTCAACAGAATATAGGGTGTACTTTGTAATTCATAATATCCAAATCCAAAATGATGTCTAATTTTCTTCTTATTTGTCGGAGAATGATGATAGAGGATTATAAAATCTCCAGTGTAGCTTAATATAGTTATAATGAAGCTGTGGTCATTCCCTTTTCTGTTTAAGAACCTTAGGAAATTCTCCATTCTTTGATGATGCTGTTCTTCTCATGATGTCACCGTAAATGCATGACTTCTTTGCCAAAACTAGGTAATTTGAGAATAAGCACATCCTCATTAATTCTTTCATTATTCAGTAATAACTCTGTACTAGAGCTTGTATTAGTCAATGTCCAGCCAGGATAACATGAGTTTTTCTAGGCATTTCAAGCAGAGAGAATTCAACAGAGGAAATAAGTTAAAAAAAACATATTGGATGTTGGATGTTCATTGCAGCATTATTCACAAAAGCCAATCTGTAGAAACAACCTGTGTCCATTCATAGGTGAATGGACAAAGAAAATGTGACATATATATATTATGTATGTGTACACATATGTACATATGTGTGTATACACACATATACACACAATGGAATATTATTCAGCTGTAAAAAAGAAGGAAATCCTGTCATTTGCAACAACATGGTTGGGACCTTGAAGACGTTATATTGAAGGAAATAAACAGAAAAAGACAAATGTGGTTATGATCTCACTTATCCATAGAATCTGAATAAACTGAAATCATAGATACAGAGAACAGATTGGTGGGGGTTGCCAGAGGTTGTGGGGGGAGGGAGGCAGGTGAAATGGGTGAAGGTGGTTGAAAGGTACAAACTTCCAATAATAACACAAATAAGCTCTGGGGGTGTAATGTACAGCATAGTGACTCTAGTTGGTGATACTCTATTGTATGTTTGCAGAAGGCCAAGAGAGCAAGTCTTAAAAGTTCTCATCACAAGAAAAACATTTTTTGTAACTGTGGGAGGTGACTGTTGTTAAATAAACTTACTGTGATGCCCATTTCACCGTATATACCTATATTAAATTCTGTTGTGCGTTTTGGACTAATACAATGTTCCATGTGAATTATATCTCACTAAAACTGGGGAAAATACATATTGGGAGGATCAAAATAGCAAAAGAGAAAAACAGGTGGTTATCCAGAATTTGGAACTACTGCCCCATTGGGCTGAAGGCTAGGAGCTTAGCGGCCAGTGTGCAGGGGGAGCTGCCAGTCTCTTGGCGAGCGTTAGCCTCGCGCTGCGGCCACTGAGCAGGAAGCTAGGAGTCTCCTCTCCTACAGATACTCCAAAACTGCCCCAGAAGCTGCTGGGGATGAAAACCTCTGGCAGTCTCTCTACAAAGCTCTAGATAGGCTATTCCCTGTCCTTGGAACTCACCCTTCGTCCCCCCGCACCTGACATCCCACTGCCCTGCCCTCCACTTGGCTATCTTTTCTATTTCTTAAAAAAAAAAAAAAAAAAGTGTGCTTTTCAACATCTAGCACAAGACTGTTACATGTGGAAGTCTCCAACTTTATCATACCCGTCCCTGTCCCTTGGATCGTGTCTATGATTGCAGTGTCATGGTGTATGTTACTTGTGTACTTGTCAGCCTACCCTCTTTAGGTTGAGAGCTTCTCAACGTTTCGCCTTTTCTTGTTTGCTTATATCTTCTCAACTAGCATGGGACCTATTAACTCTCAACTAATATTTGTCAAATGTATTTTAATTGAACTGAAGTATGCAAATACATAGAACTATGGCATATCTTGATGGGTCTCATATGCTGTATCAGGAATTGAAACGTTGTCCTGCAGGTGATGGAGAGTTGTGCATTGGGAGACTTGCAGAGACATGCTGTAATTCAGTGAGTCTGAGCTGGACGAAGTTAGAGCTAGTACAGAGTGCCCCTCCATATCTGCAGTATCCAATAGGAGCTGAGGGTATACATTTAGCTTGACTCTTCAGTGACCACTGTTTTTTGTTTTTTTGTTTTTTGTTTTTTCCCCTCATTTGGGACTTGGGAATGTAATTTTATCTTACTTTATTGTGGAGGTGGGGCTTTTTCCAGGATTAAAAAGTGGTCTTTTTAGACCTTCCAAAGGTATCTGGCTGACAGGTTGGCTGAAGTTTTATAATCAACCATTTATAATCATGAAATGTTGTAATTATAAAAAGTAATATAGTCAGACATTCTAAATTACGTTCCAATTCACTTTGCCAAGTGCCTTTTCAAACCTTTTTGCTCTGGCATCTTTCTTTTTGTAATACTCTTTTTACAACACAGAAAACCGAGGAAACTGAGGAGAGTCTAACTTCAGAAACAGTATAACTCTGAACAAATTTAAAGGTGGGAGTATAAGTGGCTCAAGGTAAATCACAGTCTAATACCCTACCTTACAAACCTAAACTCAAGTTTTTCCTCGTGGAAACACTAGAACACTAGAGCGAGATGCTCATCTGCCTGAAGGTAAAAATAACAGTGGCAACAGAGAATATGCAGTTGCAGAAAAAGCTGTGTGAAGGAAAATTCCATAGATCTGGACTCAGAGAACCTCTCCTTTGATTTTTGATTTTGTTCTTCCAATTAGCTGTGAGTTCTTGAACAAGTTATTTAACCTCTCTGGACCTTAGTTTTTTCATCAGGGATGTTGTGAAATTTAAAATTACTAAAGCTTTGAAGAAGCGGTTTGCAAATTGCAATATTCTATTGGAACAAGAGTCATTGTTTTCCAGAGAATGGGTCAGTCAATTGATGAAATTCTGGAATAACAACACAAATATGTCATTTTTTTTTTT
>NC_138371.1:129413640-129505184 GCF_054177405.1 Leptonychotes weddellii
AAAAAAAGGAAGAAGAAGAATGTAGCGGGAGGGGAAGAATGAAGCGGGGGAAATCGGAGGGGTGGATGACCCATGAGAGATGATGGACTCTGAAAAACAAACTAAGGGTTCTAGAGGGGAGGGGGGTGGGAGGATGGGTTAGCCTGGTGGTGCGTATTGAGGAGGGCACATTCTGCATGGAGCACTGGGTGTTATGCACAAACAATGAATCATGGAACACTAGAACTAATGATGTAATGTATGGGGATTAACATAAGAATAAAAAAAAAGTGTTTTGTTGGTGTCCTTTATGTGGATTAAATAATATATGCACGTTTTGGCCCACAGATTTGCCGTCAGCACCTGCTTATGGACACATTTGAAATATCAGTGAGTTTGAGGAAGGTAGGTGTATTGAATGTTCAGAAATGACTTGAAATACGGAAATGGGAAGGGTCTGAGATTCTACCCTGCTTGCAAGTTAACAAGTTAGTTTCCAAAGATTCATAGATACTGGCAGAGAACATGAGACTCCTGAGCCAGAGACAGAGGACTTGATTACTCATGATGCAACAAGCTGCATAATCTTCCTGTTTCCACTGGTTCCTCATGCTCCCCAATATCCACAGGGCAACACAAGTTGATATAGATGAATGCTGTTCAGGCAGTGTGTTTGTGTCTCCATGAGGAACCCCAAGTTTAGGAAACCCCAGTCTTTTATAATGAGCCATATGCAAACCTGTTTAGCCCTTGTCCCAGAAGGAGATACTATCTTTATTACACTGGTGAGCAAACAAATCCACCTTCTCCTCTACAGACCGTTCTCATTTTCCTATGCCTATTCTCTGTAAACATATCCTTGAAAAAATAGTCCAGTACAGAACTTGTCAGTGCATCTACTTGCAAAATGTGCAGAAATACAAGAGACCCTTGGAAAATTCTCTCCCAACATATGAAAGCCCAGAGAGTCATCTGTCTGTGAACTAATACTAGAAAGAAGATTTGAACTTTTTCTCTAACAAATCCAAGAGCTTAGTATGCTCTCTGTTTTAGCTAATGTCCTGATGAAACTTTTTTTTTTTTTTCTGCAAAGAATCAGTGCCAAGGTCTTTCTAATGGAAACGGAACCTTTGAGGTACCAATCAACCTTACATTGCTGAGACTGGCCAATTTGTTGTTTCTCTGGCCAAGCTTGTGCATTTAAACTTTAAAGGTTTTGTTTTTATGGTTTATAGGGTGGGGGGAAATGACAAAACCAGCTAAATCCTCTATGAGCAACAGAGAAGTGAAAGCAAAAGCTTGTTGCCTAAGCAGTTGATCTCTTTTCTCTTGTTTTCCAAGCCCTGATTATTCAGAGCGGTTACAGAAATCCATAGAAGATGAGGAAGGCTAAGAGTAGGTACAAAAGAAGGAATGACACCAATGGGTTAAAAGAGAACTGAATTGTATCAATGCAAAATGTAGTTAGAAGGAACTTCAGAGAATCAAGTAGAGAAAAGGTCAGGAGATGGTATTTCTAAGAAACCAGAAGTGAGCCAATGATGTGTCTTTATTACATTTCTATTTGTGAAGCATTTCTCACTACTTCTTAATTATTTGTTTTTCACTTAGAAACTTGGTTTTATTATTTCAGCAAACTTTATATCCTACTGCTGCTTCAAATGAGAAATCTATTCATCTTAAATGCAGGCTTTGGCACAATAGCTCATGTTTTAAATGAGAAATATATTCATTGAAATGCAGGCTTTGGCATACGAGCTCATTATATTTGAGCCATGTCAAATGTTGACCTGAAATAGGAAAAAAATTCTTGGGGTGATGAGTTAAATTTAACCAGTTTTTCTGCAGGATTTGATAACCCCTACAAAAGCACATAAAACTCTATATAACTAGCATCTAATTTGAGATATATTAAAAGGAATAGTTGTAATGTCAATGTTGCAAGTTGGGGATCATTTAGAAAAATATGCATGGTTAATATTTTCACTTTCAAAATTAGTAAGGCATAGAGAAAATATATAGAATAAGGACCTTTATGATCTGGAATGAAACAACTGTCTAACTGTGATACATTCACAATTTCAATGTAAATCTCAGGTAATTTTATACCTAGGTATGAATAAATGATCTTTAATTATTCATTGGTTTATCAATCCCAAGTGAACTTTTACATTACAGCTTGCTTTCATGTGGATGTTATATACCATATTATGTTTTCATGTGTATGGTATCAATAGTCTCATCTATCTTTTTTTTTTGAGAGAGAGAGAGAGAGAGAAAGCAGGGAGAGGAGCAGAGGGGGAGGGAGCGAGAGAATCATAAGGAGACTCCCTACTGAGCACAGAGCCCAACACGGGGCTCAATTCCAGGACCCTGAGATCATGACCTGAGCCGAAATCAAGAGTGGGGCATTTAACCGACTCAGCCACCCAGGCGCCTCTCATCTACTTTTAAGTGTAATTTTAACAGAGTTAAATGTATATTATTTCTGATTTTTTCTTTTCCCAACTCTTTCTATCTTTAACCTCTCATGGCTTTAAAGCAATGGAAAAAAGAACAAGAATTCCTTTATTCTCTACTTTATCTTCCAGTTATATAGCATGCAGATAGCATATTGACAATTAAAAACATCTTTATATCTTTTCATTTAGGATGTATGTTTTCTTTTTTTAAAATGCGGCTAAATGATAACCAAAGTACTATACATTGAATAAATCATGTTGCAATTTTGTATCAAAGCATGTTTATGATACCTCTAAATGATTATGAAATTGTATTTTCAGGGGCCAGAGCAGAATGGGATTAGTTTCATTGCAGATGATACATGTGGAACTATAGCTTCAAAGGACAAAGAGCTTAGGTGAGGGCAGGCAGGCAGGTAAAAAAGTGATTCCTTCCTGATTAGGAGAAAGGACAGTCACAGGGTTATAATGGCATCTAAAGGGACAGTAGGATTTGGATAGATTTCCACTACTGTCATGGTTTAAAAGTAAAAGAGAGAGATACAGAATCCTGAAAATACCCACAACTAAGCAAAGATTCAGTAAAGGACAGTAGCTTTCCTTAGAATTAAAAATATTCATGGAGAAGATGCTCTAGTTGGAGAGTAAAGACCTCAGGGATCCTGACACCTTGTGAGATAGATGAAGGATCCTAAGACAAGCTCTGAGTAGCATAGGAAGACTCCAGCTTTGAAAAGGATTCCAGGATTTCTCAAATATTAATGTCATTAAAAATACAGATCCTAATTGAGTTGCTCTAGGATGGGGTATAAGATGCTGTTTCTGATAAGCTCGAAAGTGCTATCAGTGGTGTTGGTTGAGAGACTAACTTTGAGTAAATAGGGATTAGGCAATGGCTTAGAACAAGCAAAGTTAGATGTTTGTTATCCTGGTGTTTTATTATAGTTTGTCTTTATGTACACAGACACACACATGCACATACACACGTACACATTGTAATGCATGTCATCTCTTGTCATATACAGATATATTTTTCAGTACAAATCCTTTAGTAGAAATAACTGGGTGATGGGCATTAAGGAGGGCATGTATTGTGATGAGCACTGAGTGTTATATGCAACTAATGAATTGTTGAACACTACATCAAAAACTAATGATGTACTACTATATGTTGGCTAATTGAACTTAAAAAAATTCTAGACTTGAGAAATAAAATAGGCAAAATCAGAAAAAAATGACTTTTTGCTCTCCATTTATCTTTTCATTTTCTTAGTAATGACCTTAATTTTTAAAAATTTTGATGAAATTCAACTTATCACTTATTTTCTTTTATAAAAGCCTTATGCTTTTGATGTCTTATGTAAATAATCTTTGCCTAAGTTAAGGTTACAAAGATTTTCTCCCCTGTTTTTCTATAAAACTTTTATAATTTTAGGTTTTACTTTTAGAATGGTTTTGTGATTCTTAAAATTTTGAGAATAGTTGACACACAATGTTACATTAGTTTCAGGTGTATGATGTGGTATGATTCAACTTCTTTATCAGTTATGCTCACCACAAGTGTAGGTGCCATCTGTCACTATATAATGCTATTACAATATCATTGTTCCCTATGCTATGCCTTTTATTCTCATGACTTTTCATTCCATAACTGGAAGCCTGTACCTCCCACTCCCTCTCACCCATTTTGCTCATCCCTCACTCCTCTCCTGTCTGGCAACCATCAGTTTGTTCTCTGTATTTATAAGTATGATTCTGCTTTTTCATTTATTTGTTTATTGCTTATTTGTTTGAATCATTTTGAATTAAGTTTTGGAAATGATGAAAGTTATATACCTTAGTCAAGATTCATTTTTTTTCCACATGGATATCCATCTTTTCTAGCACAATTTTTTAAAAGAATATTTTTTATCCATTGAATTACCTTTGTAGTTTTGTTGAAAATTAATTGATCAGAGATGTGTGAATCTGTTTCTGGATTCTATTTTGTGCTATTAATTTATATTTATTATTATTCCAATCTTATGGACTTAGTTACTGTAGCTTTACTGTAGGTCTTCAGTTGGGTATTGTAAGTCTTCTAACTTTGTCGTTTCAAAAGTTTTTAGATTATCTAGATCATTTGTATTTATGTATAAATTTTAGAATTAACTCATCACTTTCTACAGAAAAAAAAACTCCTGTTTTAATTACGATGGCATTAAAACTATAGATCAATTTGGATCTTGTGAAATTTCAATATGGCTTTAATTTGCATTTCCTTGATGACTAATGATGTTGGATGCCTTTTATTTTATTTTTATTTTTTTAAAAAGATTTTATTTATTTATTTGACAGAGAGAGAGACAGCGAGAGAGGGAACACGAGCAGGGGTAGTGGGAGAGGGAGAAGCAGACCTCTCACTGAGCAGAGAGACAGATGTGGGGCTTGATCCCAGGACCCTGGGATCATGACCTGAGCCTAAGGCAGGCTCTTAACGACTGAGCCACCAAGGCATCCCATGTTGGATGTCTTTTAATGCGGTTTTTGCCTACTTGAATATCTTTTTTTTCTGAAGTGTCTGTTCAGATTTTTCCCATATTTTTAACTAGTAATTTTTCTCACATTATTGTGTTGTAAAAGTTTTAATTTACCCTGAATACAAGGCTTTTGAAATATATATATTTTAAATATATTTTTCCAATCTATGGCCCACCTATGAATTACCTTAACAGTGTTTTTTTTTTTAAAGATTTTATTTATTTGATAGAGAGAGACACAGTGAGAGAAGGAACACAAGCAGGGGGAGTGAGAGAGGGAGAAGCAGGCTTCCCGCCAAGCAGGGAGCCTGATGTGGGGCTTGATCCCAGTATCCTGGGATCATGACCTGAGCCAAAGGCAGACGCTTAACGACTGAGCCACCCAGGTGCCCCACCTTAACAGTGTTTTTGAAAGAGCTACACATTTTTAAATGATAAAGTCCCAAATATATTTTTAAATGGTTCACACTGTTTGTTTTATATCTAAAAAATGTCAAAGTCATGAAACTTCTTTCCTATGTATTTTGCAAAATCATGAATGGCTTTACCATTTACATTTAAGCCTATTAGTATTTTGGGTTGATTTTTATGTATGGCATGAGGTAAGGGTCAAGGATTTTTTTCCATGTGGAATATAGATATCCATTTGTTCCATCCTTATTTATTTAAAAGATCATGCTTTAATAAATGAATTTTCTTGGCACAATTGTTCCATATATGTGTATATCTATTTCTGGACTCTCTATTTGGATTTGAGGTTGGATTAACTTTTAAACAAGTAATCAAAACAATTCATCACGTTAACAGTAAAAGAGAAGAAAACATGATCATCTCAGTAGTTGCAGAAAATCATTAATCAAAATTCAATACCCATTTGTGATATAACTGAGTAAATTAGGAACAGACAAATCTGATAAAGGACATCTGTAAAAAATGTACAGCTAACATAATACTTAATGTTGAAAGAGTGAATAATTCCCCCTAAAATTAGAAAAAACATGGTTATTCACTTTCATTCATTATTATACTTTAATTCTAGCCATGTAATGTAAGAAAAGGAAATAAAAGGCATATGGAATGGAAAGGAAGAAGTAAACCAATCTTTATTTCTATGTAACATAATCATCTATGTAGAAAATCCAACAGAACATATAAAAATGTCGTTAGAACTAGTAAATGAGTTTTGCAAGTTCTCAGTGTACACGATTTATGTGCCAAAATAAATAGTATTTCTATATATAAGCAAGAAATGACCTGAAATTTTTTAAGAGTGCCATTTATGAAGTAGAAAAAAAAAAGAAATAGGGATAAATTTGAATATGTGGAAGACCTGTACCCTGAAAACTGGAAAATACTGTTGAGAAAAATTAAAGAATAATTGAATCTATGGAGAGATTGTTGTATTCACTGGTCGAAATCTTCTATACTGTTAAGATATCAGTATTTTCCAGTTGACTTACAGATTCAATGAAATCTACCAAAATCTGAGCTGACTTTTTGGATAGAAATTGACAAACTAATTCTAAAATTCGTATTTGAATGCATAGAATAACCAAAACAACATTGAAAAAGAACAAAACAGTGGGATGAATGAATGGTAGATGATTTTATGACTTACTATAAAGTCTGGTATTCATGTCAACAGAGACAAATAGATTGACACAGCAAAAAACGGAGAGTCCTAAAACACAGCCAAGTATATATGGTCATTGATTTCTGACAAAAGTTAAAAGACAATTCAATAGAGAGAAAATTTTTTTTTTCAACAAATGGAGCTAGAAAAATTGAACATTTATATGCAAAAAATTAACCTCTCCACATAACTTACACTGTATATAAAAATAAATCAAAATTGGTTGGAGGCCTAAGTGTAATTCCCCAAACTATAAAATTTTTAGGAGAAACATAGGAAAAAATTTTGTGACCTTGGGTTAAGTAAGATTTCTTTTTTTTAAAATTTATTTTATTTTTTTTTTAGAAAGAGAGAGAGGGATACAGAGCGCGAGGCAAGGGGCAGGGGAGGGAGAGAGAGAATCCTAAGCAGTCTCCCTGCTCAGCACAGAGCCTGATGTGGGACTCAATCTCACAACCCTGAGATCATGACGTGAGCAGAAATCAAGAGTCAGATGCCAACCGATTGAGCCACCCAGGTGCCCCTTAAGTAAGTCTTCTTAGGTACAACCCCCCAAAACATGATAGAGGAAAGAATAAATTGATAAATCAAACCTCATCAAAATGTACAGCTCTGGGCGCCTGGGTGGCTCAGTTGGTTAAGCAACTGCCTTCGGCTCAGGTCATGATCCTGGAGTCCCTGGATCGAGTCCCGCATCGGGCTCCCTGCTCAGTGAGGAGCCTGCTTCTCCCTCTGACCCTCCCCCCTCTCATGTACTCTCTCTCATTCTCGCTCTCTCAAATGAATAAATAAATCTTTAAAAAAAAATGTACAGCTCTGCTTTTCAAAAGACAATGCTAAAAGAATAAAAAGACAAACTATAGGCCTTGGCAAATTATTTGAAAAACATCTATCTGATAAATGACTTGTATATAAAATATATAGATGACCCTCAAAACCCAATATTAAGAAAAGAGTCCAATAAAAATGGGCAAAGGATTTTAATGTCCACTTCAGCAAGAAGAGATTATAGATGGCAAAAAGAAAATATGAAAATATTGTCTACATTGCTAGTTATTAGGGAAATGAAAAATTAAAACCTAATGAAGTATCACTACATCTCGATAAGAATGGCTAAAAATAAAAAATAGGGGCGCCTGGGTGTCTCAGTCAGTTGAATGTCTGACTCTTGGTTTCGCCTCAGGTCATGAGCTCAGGGTCGTGGGATTGAACCCCACATCAGGCTCCCTGCTCAACGCTGAGTCTGCTTAGGACTCTCTTTCCCTCACCCTCTGCCTCTCCCCCACCCTCTCAAAATAAATAAAGAAATCTTTAAAAATAAATAAATAAATAATAAAAACAAACACCCTGACCGTATACAGTGGTGAGGATGTGAAACAACTAGAACTTATACAATGTTGCTGGGAATGTAAAAGGTACAACCACTTTGGAAAACAGTCTGATAGTTTCTTTAAAGTTGAACATTCATCAAACACTTGACCCACCCATTCTACTGCTATTTATTTACCTAAAAGAACCGATAGCATAGGTCCATATAAAGACATGCACATAAATGTTCATAGTAGCTTTATTTGTAATAGCTAAAAAGTGGAAACAGCTCAGCTAACCATCAACAGGTGAAAGGATTATCAAATTGTGGTAATTGATTTTTATGAAATATTACTCAGGCATAAAAAGGAATGAACTATATATGATACAACAGAGATGAATCTTTGCATTATTGCCATATGTAAAGAGACATAAAAGCTTATATATGAATCCATTTATATAAGATTCTTATAAATGCAAACTAATTAATATTAGCAAAACAAAGATCCATTGACTGGACAGGGAGGGAGCAGTGAAGAGAGGCCAGAGGGTGTGATTACAAGAGGCATGAGGAAACACTTAGGGGTGATGGATATGTTAATTATCTTGATTGCCATGACAGTTCCATGGGTGTGTACATGTTTAAATCTTATCAAATTGTATGTCAATTATATCAGTAAGGCTGTTAAAAGTAAAGTAAAAATTGAGGCTGTAAAATGATATCAAATCACATTATTTTCCCCACATGTCTTATTTTGAACATTATCATTACAGTTATGAAGAATAAAATCTGTAAGTTCATAAACCATTTGTATTTAACAAAGCTGGTCAAGGAAATAACCTCTGCCCTTAAGAAGTTTAGAATCTATTAAAGAGCACCAATTTACATTTAAAATTTCAGAATGCATTTCTAGAAATCAATAACTATTTAATAATATGCAAATAATTTGAAGTGAAACAAATTCAGTACCTGAAGGGATGCAGATTTTAATGGTAATCGGCTGAGTTCACATTTTTGTGAGGTGGTTTGTAGGAGTATTTTCTTCTTGTAGCAAAACTTCTTTTGTACCTGTGGACTCTCAGGTCTCAACTAAGTGCACCAAGTAAATAACTTGCTCAGCACTTGAGTGGGAACTCAATAATGTCACTGAATTGACACCCAAGGATCTTTCTCTGCACCTCAGTGCAAACCTGTCATTTCTTGTGCACACTTCTGTGTAAGTCTTTATATTAGATAGCCTTGAAATGGATTTTCTTGTTTCCTGAATGAGTCATGATTTTAGTGTGAAAAAGAACAGCATTTCGTTGCCTCATGTCTTCCTTTAAAAACTAAAAATCAGAGTTTTATAGAGTTGTTTTAAGTCTCATAACAATAACCACTATTTATTGAGTAACTTGTGTATACCAACCATTTCTCATGCATTGTTTCTCAATTGAGCCTCATATTATTTTTGCCCCAGTTGTTAGGGATTGTTATATTGACATAGATTTTTGGTCTTTATTTATGCACAGTATTTTTTATTTATTTTCTTCCAAAGCTCAAGGGCAAATGCATTCTTTATCCACAGGAAGAATGAAAGAATTACTGTTGTATGGAAATTTACTGTGATATAATAATGAATTCTTATACAAATTTGAACTCAGGATCATCCATAACATAATCAGAACGGTAAATGTGTGCAGGTTGTTTATCCTTACATGTCAACATGTGCCAGATTATCCTACACATTGTATGTCAAACTCATTTGCATAAGAACTATCAGATTTAGAATAAACAGAGTTTAAAAATGCATTAAGAACAGCAAAGAATTTGGTACTCAGTAGAGATGAACAGTATTGAAATGCTTGTTAACTATCTCTTTACTTAAGAAGCACTACTGCACATGCTATTTGGATGCTTTTTAGCATAGTAAATCTATTTCTGTGGCTCAAATGTAATGTATCAAGAAAGACAACATGCTCTGCCCGAATTTTAGAAAACATGTGGGTGCAATGCTGGATTTTGATGATCCATTCAACCTGGAATTTAGCCTAGACATGAGTCACTAAAACTTAGACAGAAAAGAAACAAAACAAAACTTATCCTCCACAGACTTGTGTTGAGTTTTGCTTTAGAAACAGATGGCAAAGTAGAAAAGCTGGTAGGAAATTGAATTTGAAAAATCAGATGTGGAAAAATCAAGTAATTCAACCAATCCGATAGCTTGTTTTGAGGTTTTAGAACTTTTCTTCACCACACACCCTCCAGAATGTTTTTTCCCATGTAATTAGGAGCAATAGGTGATTATTATTTCTTTATCCTTCCCCTTGAGGAACCTTTATTTCTTATTCTAAAAGTCCCTACTCTCAAAAGTATTTCCAAAAGCATGCATTTTACCATCTCTTGACTTCATGTTTAGAATTCTACTTGAAAAATTTTTTCACTCCTTAATGTGCATGCCTTACAACGTTTGTAGATATTCTCATGTCTGTCAACCTTAATCACTACTTAGCCAAACTTTTGTTTCTTTGTGTATATATATGTATATTTATATATATATATTACTTCTCTTTGAAGGATTCATAAATGAAACCTATTTCTGTAATTTGTCTTCTTTACTGAATTGTTTTTAAGTTTTATTTCTAGGTTTTATATTCTGCGGCCATCTCTTTTCAGACCCAGTTTTCTGGGCATCTTCCAATTCAATTTGAGGGAAACTTGTGAATTTTAGAATAAGAGACTCAAAATGAAGCCAAGAGATATAATTTGGAAAACATCAAAGCCAGTTTAAAAAATGAAATAAAAATAAAGAATGTATGTTGCCACTAGATCAAAATCAGGGACTATTTGTACTCCTGAGTGGCCAGAATGACATATTGAAACCAATTCATCTTTATTTCCTGCTCTACCATATGGGGTGAGGTACATTGCTAGACCAGTCTACCCAATTTTCATGTTGACTTTGTTTCTGTCAAGAGTATAAAAGCAACATGATGACTCCTCAAAAAGATATATTGCCATAGAGAGTCAACAGATAAGGCTTTCACTTCTCCTCAGTCACTCATGGCCCTCCTGAAGAAGTGATGATTGAGAAAAGAGATAATGAATGGCCCTCGGAAGTGGAGGTGACATGTGTCAACTATACTCAAATAAATAAACAAAATCAGAATGGCAACAGAGAAAAACAACAACAAAACAAAACAAAACCCAGCCCACCCCGCAAAAAAAAACCCAACAACATAGAGGTGACATACCCTGGAGCACCAACATACAAAGCATTCCATTGGTGGAGCACCAAGACAGTAAGAGAAGTTACATATGTATGTTTATCTGCAAATTAGAATGAAAACACATTTGGCCATTATTTAATAATATGTGGACACATGTGGGCACCCTAAATTGATCTCTATGTCAGCCCTGAGCCATGTTCAGGTGGGGAAGCTTCTAATGAGAGGCTGCCCATGGTGTGTTCACTCTTCTATTGGTTCAGGGTATATTGAGACATATCACAGTCTACTTTTGCACAGGTCATATCGTGTAAGATTATATTGTCAACCACATTAATCCTCACAAAATGAATAGATTGCTTGAAAAAATAGTGACCATATGGAGATCACAACTGAAGAACACAGTAATAATAATGCAAGGAGCGTGCACAAGAAAATGGTAGAGCTGACTCTCCCATTCCTTGTTTGAGTTCTTCCTAGGACACATGCTGAAGTAAAGCAATTATGATCCACTCAGAGAGTGCACAGAATGCCTTAGGAAATTAGCCGGTGATACTAGGAAACCTAAGAAACCAAAGCAGGAGGACAAAGTCCTATAATGTTTTCAATTATGCTTAATGTTTTGTGATACCTAATGCAGCACTCTGTGTCTTCACTAAGCATAAAGACACACGTTTAAAAACCTCTGAGATTTCCTGTTTATTAACAGAATTCAAAATGCCACTTGGTTTTCGTGGTATAATAAAAACGGCTGAGAATAGTAGGGAACAGTAAGATACAAACTAAAATACATTCCTTTGGCAGTAAATACTGGCACAAAGAAAATACTGTTTAATATTTGAAGAAACAAGTATTAGAACAAATTCACAATGTGGGAGGTTTGCTGTACAGTTGGTTGAAGGAACAGATGTTTCTAACATGCCTGAGCTTATGGTATTTGCAAGATTTTGTTTTAATAATGAAATATAAAAGTAATTATTTTGGTGAGCCACTTGACTAAAGAAAACGATGTACTGGACTTATGCTTTAATTAAAACAATTTACAGACAAATTATGGAGGTATAAACTCATATAGTGGCAGCTTGGCTGAAATTTATAAGAATGATTATGGGGCAAGGGCACAGAGTTAGCATGACATTTAAAATATTTTCATTCTATGATAATTCATTGCAAAGCAGAGAAGTGAAGCCAGAAGTATGCAAAGTGCTATGGAGTATCTCTGAGTTTATAAACACGATAGTGTTAGCTGGCATTAATAAAGAACTTTTTCTGAGCCAGTTTCTGTTCTTTAGTGATTTACATGTTCACTCATTTAATCATCAAAACTCTTGGAGGGTGATACAATTATAGTGTCTTTTCTCAGATAAGGAAATAGGTACAGAGAAGTTCGTAACCCTCCTGAAAATCATACCACTAGAACATGGGTATGCCAGGTTAATCTGGTCAGTTTGACTCTAGGGACAATTACTGAATTCTACTGTCTATATACCTTTGTGAGGTATCTTTTTTTCAGCTATAATAACTGTTTGAATATATATTATATATTGTAAAATAACCATATATATACATATATATACACAAACAGAATTTAGAAGCAGCAGACTTTCAAATCACTACATATTTAATTGCATTTCTCATAAAAATATTATTGAAAACATTTTTAGTGAAGAAAGAAGTTTCTAAGTCTTTAGTAAGTGCTACAAAAATACAATTTTTTAATTTCATCCTTAGACTATCCTTTATGTTTTCTATTTTCATGTATTTTTGTCACATACAATAGCATAGTTAGCATATTTATAACTGTATATACATACATACATAGCATATTTATAACTATATATAATGTGTGTGTTAATGAGTGTATCTCTGTGTGTTTGTATGTGTATACTTTTATTAGGCTGCAAGTGCAAAAATTTTACTGATGTGGGTACAAACACTTTTGGGGATTGGTGAGTTAAAGAAACAATTGGTACTAAATGAGAAAAGGAACTGGAAAAAGCATGAAAGATAGTGAGTGGGAAGAGGATTGTAAAGGCTCAGTATTTGGAGAAACCATGAAGAATTGGTGGAAATGCAGGGAGGAAGATATGGATGGAGCATGGAGAGCAAGAAAAGTGTTGGGCATGGAAGTGAGATGAGGGTGGTAGGGTGTTGTGGAGAAGAGGTAGAAGGGTCTGTCCTTGAGGCTGTGGCAGAAGGAGGTCAGTGGGAGATGATGGAGCTTGGACTAGGTTGGTGGCATATAAATGAAGAAAAGATAAATGGAGAAAGATCTATCTATCTATATCTGTATCTATCTATCTATCTATCTATCTATCTATCTATCTATCTATCATCTATCCATTCATCCACCCATCCACACATACATCCAAGAGGAAATGATTGCCATGGTGATGAAGGGCAAGGCCATGGAAGGTACGTGGAGTATTCAGCATTTTAATCAAGTAGGTTTGTAATTGCCTAGTAAATTAAAAACTAAAACTGAAAATGGACATGTAAATGTTCTTTTATTATTATAACTTTTAATTTTCCTTATAATTTCTTTTCTTTTTTTAACTTAAATTCAATTAGTCAACATATAGTACATTACTAGTTTCAGATGTAGTGTTCAACAACTCATCAGTTGCATTCCTTATAATTTCTGATACTTAATCAAGAGTAATTTGAGGGCACCTGGGTGTCTCAGTGGGTTGAATGTCTGCCTTCAGCTCAGGTCATGATCCCAGGGTCCTGGGATCGAACCTCACATTGGGCTCCCTGCTCAGTGGGGACTCTGCTTCTCGCTCTGCCCCTCCCACCCTCTAGTGCTCTCTCTTTCACTCTCTCAAATAAATAAATAACTAAAATCTTTTAAAAAAAGTAATTTGGAACACTTCAGTATTGAGTTTCTCACCATATGAATTTCTTAATAGTCTATAAACAAACACTTAAAGGGACTTAAGATTTTATTTTTTAATTTTTTAAATAAAATGAGGAATTATTTTATATCCTGAAAAGTCTATCCTCTAACTTAGGGGTTTGCATGAACTTTAAGTACTCTTTTTAATCATATAAAAGTCTGTCCCACCCAAAGATGCATCTCAAGAGAAAGATCCAGCACATGTACAATCTTCACAGTTCCTTGTCTCTGATTATTATTATTTTTTATTATTATGTTATGTTAATCACCATACATGACATTATTAGTTTTTGATGTTGATTATTATTGTTACTTTTTTTAGAATATCTTTTTCTTTGGACTTCTGAGAGTTTGACCTTAATCAGTACCTCCATAGAGTTGCATAAAAGTGAAGGAAGAAGCTCTCCTCTCTTTTACGAAGGGAAAAAGGGCATTTGGGCTCTTGAGTAGCTGGTTGAAGGTCACCAGGGAATGGTATGTTCCACTGCCTGTCATGGGATGCTGATGGGTGGATCTAAAGCCCCAGAACTTTGAGACTGGAGGTGGAGCTGGAATAGTATTTTTGAGGATTATGGTGTTGTGTCTCTCATCAGTGTTGCATCGCAAACATTATGGAAGATTTCCAAAGCTTTCCTTATAAAATACCCATGTTACTCTGAATCTCTGAAGAGACACTGAGACTATGAGTCAACAGAAAGTCTTAAGTTAAAAAAAATTAAATGAGTAAATAAATGAATAATCTAGGAAGTCGTAGTGAGAGGGAGTTTTGTGAGCTTTGCAATATTGGAAGAAAATAAAATTGGGCTCTGCAGTAGCAGATATTTAATTAACTTGAAGTTTAAAATGAGGGGATTCTGTGAATATTGTGAGCATTGTATACTTTGAGAAAGTTTTCTTAAACTTCTTCCTATATTCAATATGAATTTTAAAAAATCTTTTGAAGAGTATTTTGGAAATGCAGGGTATATTGACATATTCTAGGGAAGCAGGGGGTGCAGGACCCATTAGTTCCAACCTATCAGATTCCTTTGATATGATGTGTTAATACAAAAGACATTAGAATTAATAGCTACTTCTCCAGATGGAGCATACCTGGCTATTAAGAGACCTTAAACAGCCTCTCTCCCTCTAATGGGACAATATGATGCTAGAGTATAAGGAGTGAAAAGATGTAAGGGTCATTATTATATCCTACGAATCTCTGCAATATAACAGCAGATGGCTAATCAGGACAAAGATTTTTCAGTTAGATATTGGAAGTTTTGAAGTGCCCACTGCCCTTTTTATGTTATTTTATTTTATGTCTGGAGATTTTCATGTTAAACTTATATTAAAAGCACAGCAAGGTGAAAATGGAAAGAGTTATTATCTTGAGACAAAATGTTGGTTCATCCTGCAGTACTTACCTACCTACATTTTAGGTTTCAAGTCTTTTCTCTCCCACTTAGACCTCTCATTAGTGATTCATGAATGAAGTCCTTTCTTAGTGTAACACACTTTTTTTTTTTGTATCTGGGTTAGATGATTAGATACACTTGATGAAGGTAAAAAAAATTCATCCATTTGGACAAGCAGAGGTCCAAGTAACTTCAGCCATTAAAAATTAATTATAATTATTCTCTGTACTTGGCATCCAAACATCATCAAACAAGACTGGAACATTTACTGCACCTGAATCATTATAAAATTTTAGGGTGGACAGCACACAGTAGAGATAACAAATAGATGACAATGTGTTACTCAAGTCCACAGTCCCCTCCTAGGAAAATGGCAGTGATTTTTAATAAGGTCTCAACTTTCTTTGTTGCTGAGGTTCAGACTCCTTAACACAGACAATACCAATAATTGATACTTGACATATGAATTAATACACATGTGCCGTTGTTTATTTACAATGGGAAGATTATAACCAAAAACTTGTGTAAGAAAGAGAACCGAATATGCAGAAACATTCATTGTAGGCACGTGTAACACTGCAAGCTCAGGTGTAGTGTGTGGTACTGAGACTGTGGAGCCCTTTGACTATTAGATCTGCCAACCCTGTTATCCCACTGATCTGATTGCTTTCCCTTTTCATTTCCTATTAAATCTCTAACAGAGAAGAGGAAAAATTGATGAGGAAACCTGATTTGGAGCTATGTGGAAATGTCTTTTGAGGGAGGATATTCCAACAGGGGAATTAACAGTGGTATTTGGATGACATGAATTTCTTTAAATTTTCTAGAAATTTTACTTTATTTATTGATGATTTAAGACATCAGTGTCATTTTTCCTTCAAAACCTCCCATGTACTATTAAAATATCACTTAATTACGAAAAAGGTCTGAGTGGTTAAAAAAGGTAAAAATAAAATTATTGCCAAATTATGTTAACAATTATCAAAATAATTTGTAAAAAAAAAAGAAGACCCCTTTGACTGTATATTTTTTTCTTAAGAATATCTTTGATTATGACTATCCTGGTGGCACTTGCACACAAATGTTTTGTAAGAATGTTTCCACGGAGGAATATAATTTCTGCCAGATACCAAAACTTCCTAGGCATGAGCCCAAATTGGGTTCAATTTTAGATCATGTATTAGGTATGTATTGCTGCATAACAAATGACCCCAAAACTTAGTGGCTTAAAATGACAAAGATTTATTTAGTCAAGATTTCTATGGGTCAAGAATCTAAGAGCATGTAGGTGTTTGTGGTTCAGGTTCCCTCACAGGTGTTGACCAGGTTGTCGTCATCTCAAGGCCCATTTGGAGAAAGATCCACTGCCATGTTCACTCAATGGTTACTGACACGCCTCAGGTGTTCACTGGCTGTTGGCCAGTTCCTTGCCATGTGGGCCTCTCCAGAAGGTGGTTCCATGGCAGCTGGCTTGCCTCAGAGCAAGCCAGCAAGAGAGTGAGGGAGGGCAAACAAGACAGAAGCCACAGACCTTTTGAAATCTAATGTCAGAAATGTCTCATATCACTTTTGCTGTATTCTGTGTATTAGAAGGGAGTCACTAGGTGCAGTCTACATGCAAAGGAAAAGGGTGACACAGAGCATGGAAGACTCAATGAGGCCATCTTAGAAGTTGTGTACTACAGAAGATATGTACTACATCTTAAAGCAGCAATTTATTTAGACTTTTTATTCTAATGGATTATTTTTTCAGCATTATTGGAGAATCAGTGCTCCTTTGATTATTTTGTGTATTAAAGCTAATTGAAGCCTTTGGGAAGTAGATTATCTAATTCAACAATTCATTTGGATGTAGGAGACATTTTTGTCAAGTACAAGCAGGAGAAAGAAATTCCATAATTTTACTTGAAGTAATGTTAAATGGGGTTTTATTTGTGGAAAAAAATCAAGTCTGTTTATTCTGGGATTTTTATTCAAAATAAAATATGTAACTTTTAAGGATTTGGTCATTTTAAAACAAATTCACTTAAAGTAATAGGGAATTTTGTTTGTCAGCTAACTTCATCTTATAACCTGTTTCAGTTGGTTTTCCATTTTTTTCTTCCTGTTTTTCAGTCCCTGGAAAAGAGATTTCCTGTCTTTTCCATTCTTAAATAATTTCTCAATTTATAATAAAATTGCTCAGAAATAAATATTCTTTGTCCTTCTGCATAAGAAACTGAGTGACCATAGTAATTCTGAGAGAATAGACAATGATGAGTAAATGTTCGATAGTCAAAAATCCTGTATTTTGAAGAAGGATTAGCCTTCAAAAGAGAAATCAGTATAATAGGACAAGAGTGTTTGTAATCTGTTACAAACAAATAAAACCTGCTTTGTCAGCCATTATTTAGTATGATATCCAAAACATATCTGCAGTTTTATTCAAACATCTTTACTAGATTTCTGGTAGTGGAAATCTTCAGAGTTCTCAAGACTTCAAGAATGTTTTAATGTTACCTATGCTTTATTGTATTATATTCAGATATGTTTCATTTGATAATTATAAGTAACTTCTTCCTGTGACGTTATTTGATGACTAATTCTCCTTTGTTTCAGTAAGGTCACCCTAGTAGCCAGGCGTATTTTGGCTATATTATTTGCAATTAGCATGAGTACCTGTTTTGTCTACATAGAATAAGAAATTATTAGTATATTTTTTTTTGTTAAAATCAGCTTATGTTTTCTGTATCATTTCCTCACTAGCTCTCAAGTTAGTACAGGCTATGTGTAGACATAATTCTTCCAGAGCACTGTAAATATGTTAAAATTTACTCTATGTTTCCAATCCTACCTTTAAATTATTCTCTTCATTGCTAAGAATTTTTTTGTCCTCTTGAACTTTCTAATTATTTATTTCAAACTATTTTCTATGAGAAGAAAGTGAGGGCTTGAGTCTATTTAGATCTAGATATATCTTTCATATAGAATTTGGATTTAACTTTGTAAAAGCAAAAGGTAGTTATCATTCCTGTCTACCTAGTGCTCTCTGTCTTTTGGAAACTTAGTTCATGTGATCAACATAAATCTGGAAATTGGTTGCTAAATTTGGCATTTGATTTTGACATGAAACAATATTAACCCAAAGAATATTCAAAGACTAAATGAAAGTTAAACTCATTCTTTAAGATTTTTATCAATATTTAATTTGGGATTAAACAGCAGTCCCAACAAAATGGAGCTAGGGAAAGAGGAATCTCTTGTTTTACTAATTTTTTAAAAAGCCCAAATTTGATAAAACAGGATAAAAAAAAAAAGAAAACCACCTAAAATATAGTAAGTTTTTATACAAGTTTTTTTTTTTTTTTGGTCTCGAAAACTTGGATTCAGCAGTTTCTAATGTCTGAAATTGCCATGACATGCATTTCATACCTATATATTAAAGTCTTGTTTACTTAAAATGTAACCAAGTAACATGAGAGACAGGAGCATACCCAACCACGCTCATGCCATGTAAGTTACTTTTTCTCAGGATTCAGAAACTTTCATGGGCATTGAGTAATCTCTGCTAGGCCCCAGGGTTGGGGTGGGGGAATGTAGAGATCATTACCAGCTGGATTCAGAGGAGTTGGGGGCCACACTCAGGTAGAGCTGCTCTGCTGATGAAGCAGCCTGGACTACCCTTCTCAGAATCCCAAGACCAGAAGAAAAGACACAACTGTCTCAGAAATGCTTTTGTGTGCTTTTGTGTACTTTTGTGTAACTTCATAAATTTCCAAATGTGTTGTTGGCTCAAACCAAACAGAATATATTTCTAATTTACAATTGCTGTTCTGTGAGATGGTGGGCAGTTTTCGGTGCAATAAAATGGTACATCAAGATTTGTAGGCAGTTCTCATTGTGAACATAGTGCATTGGGAAAAGCATAAATGATACCATTAAAGATTCATTCCACAACCCTCGCTAGAGTTTTATACAGCTACATGGCATTACTTTTAATACAGATTTAGAATATATTTTTTCTTTCCTTTTATTTTACAGTTTAAATATTTGTGGTTTGTTTGGTGTGTAGCATTTGCTTCGATGTTAACCTTCCAAGATGGAACAACTCCCATTTGAGTATCTCCCCAGCTGTTTCTCCAGACTCTGATTAAAAGAAACACTTGTGAGCATTTCTTTCAAAGTGAGTGCAACTCATCTCCTCTGCTCATGACCTTCTCAGAGACTGAGACCTAACACTGAGCTAAGATGAGCTGCCCTCTCTCAAGCCATTCCTAGAGCAAGAAAATTTATTTAATGTTTATTTAACAAAAGACTTTTGGTTGGGATACAAAGTCGTGTAAAAAGAGAGAGAGAAAGGGTTAGAAATCGATAATATCAATAAAGTTCTATTTGTCAAAAATAAGAGGCTGTCTTCAAGGCATGTACAGTTTGTCTGGTACTTTAGGCACTGGAAAATATACCAGAACACCAGATTTGCTTCAGCCATACCCCCCTGCAGCTTAGACATCTCACAGCTAAGAATTGCTTGCCGTATCCAGTAAAGTACACTTTGGGGTCTTTCAAACCTTCTGTTTTTTAATGTAAATATTATTTCACTTGGTATAAAATATTTTTTAAGTTTTCTCTTGATTTTATCTTTAAGGATTCTGTTGGCCATTTTGGGGGTCACAGCTCCCCATGATTATTTGATTCATCCGCTCATTCAACCAATTTTTTAAACGTGTATGTTTTCAAGAGACCTTGAAAACTGGGTCCACAGAAAAACTAACTTGCACAGAATAGTATATTCAGTCTTTATCTACAATTTCTGGGATTTATGGAGCCTCTTCAGACCATCCAGGCATTTCTCAAATTAAGAACACCTGTTCTATTTCTTCTTTTTTCTCAGCATGTAAATATATTATAGAGTGACTCTCCCTTAGTTAAAACAAACAACACAGAAATATCCCTTAATTTGAATGCTTTAGATTCTTGCATAGTTAAAAAATGCATTCCTCTTTCAACATTCATTATCTTCCAGCTACTACTCCATTTCTTTTCTTCCCTTCAGGGATATAATCACTTTCTCCAGTTTCCCACATCTCATCGATTGCGCAGTGTGCTGCCTTCTGGCTTCTGTTCCATTGAAATTGCTCTTGGTCAGGTCACTAAATAACTTCCTAGTTTTTGATACTATTGGGTACTTCTTAAATCTTTACCTCAGTTTTTCTTCTCCTCAGCATCGGGCCTTTCTGTGGGAAGAAAGAAAAGAAGAAAATGAAGTACTTTTTAGGTCATCTGAACTGCTCCTTCTTGATTTCCTTTATGTCTTCTGATCATCTTGACACCGTGTTTCCTTGTTTCCTAGCATCCCGTCATCATTTTTTTGCCTCCTGAATTTCCCAGGTGAGTGCACATGTAGGCTGAGAGGCTGTCATATCTCTCTATTCCTGACCAAGAGTGCTCTGAGTACGAAGCTCCTAAGTCTAGCAAGTCTTGCACATTTTCTCCTGGCAGTCTCACAGATATCTCAAAATCAGAATTTCAGAATTAAACCCATCTTCTCTGAAAAACGTATTTTCCTCTGTATTTTTTTGTCACAATGAAAGACATTGCGGCAAACTCAGTTAGCTAATAGAAGAACCCAGGAGTCATCCTGTGTTCCTCTTCCCCCATTTAACACATTTGATTGGTGACCAAATTTTATAGACTCAAACTCTTTCATATCTTTCTACTTTCCTCTTACCCTCATTTCGGAAATATATATGAAGTAGAGCTGATTGGATTGGACAAGGGAATGAAAGAGAAGAAAGATTTCTAAAGTGACTTCCAAATTATATATATATATTATATATATATATTATATATATATATTCTGCCTTTGTGCTGAAATCTTGAGGCAGAATTTCTTTTCTGGGAAATGTTAGTTTTTGCTTTTGTATCCTTTCAACTGACTGGATGAGGCCCACCCAGAGTATATAGTCTAATCTCCATTATGTACAGTTGATTGGCTGTAGATGTTAATTACATCAGCAAAATACCTAGATTAGTGTTTGATTAAGTAACTGAGTACTATAGCCTATCCAGGTTGACACATAAGACTAATCATCACAAGTGATAATAGTTCAGTTTCCAGCACAGATTTGAACTGCACAGGGTTGCTATGTTACCATGTTATCATGTCTAATAGATTCTTACTGGTTGTCCTGAGGGGCGTGTGGGTAAAGGGAGAGGATTGAAGGTACTGTCTCTATAAATGGTCTGTGATCTTTTGATTTCTTTGTCCTTACAATGCCAAAGAAAAGCAACCTGGTTAGTGAATTCACATCAATTACTTGTATCTACATGAGTTAATCTCTCTCTACAGTGTTTGCAAAGTAGGAGACTAGCAGACAGCAAGCAGGAGTCCTGAATATATGAATTTAACACTTTAAACACTATGAATTTAAATACTTCAATAGGTTGCTTTGCTTCTATCACAGCATGTGACTGTCTGCTCTGCCTATGCATAGGGCTAGGCTGGTAGGGCTCACTCATCTCACTTCCAGACCCAACAAAGCTCACAGCAACAGCCCAGTGGCCTCATAGGAGGGAGGTGAGCCCCAAAGCATTGTAATTGATAATGACATGGTCATTAAAACCCAGAAGTAAATAGGACAGTTGGTCATCAGCATGCTACAAGAAGGAAGAAGTTGAAAACAATGGCCCAGTTAAAGAAATGTACAGTTTGAAGGATGTGGTGATGATTACATTCAGCCCATGATTTTTTTGTCAGTTTGTTTGGCTTTACTTTTTTCCCCCTGGCAGTTGAATTGTCTGCTTTTTCCTCAAAGCTGTTAAGGCTCAAGAAGGAAAACAACGTAGGCATTTTAATTAACTTAGATGCGGTGTTTGCTTGAAAAGCATTCACTCTGAAATAACGTGGTCTCCTCTGCATTGACAGCAGCAGTTTCAAAGGGTCTACTGGAAGAATAAGAGAGGCTTAAGTTTAAACTAAAAGTAACACGACAGTTACAAGCTCTGCATTCATGCTGTGTTCAAAAGTTTCTTCTATTTCAATTTCCCTTCCTTTTAGAATAAGTAGGGAGGAAGAGAATAAATAATATCTTGTAGAAGTTTTCCTCCTGCGGGACTCCATCTTTTTGTAGTGAGCTACTGCACATTCCTTAGTCAAAGGACATAAATGCAGACCTCCAGGGGGATTTTAAAGAAAAAGATCACCAGAAAGGTGACACTTCTAGAAATAGTATCATGGTGTTCGCTCATTAGCCTTGGCTGGTGCTGAGCTGTTCCTCTTGAAGAATCCCTCTTAAAATCCTGCACTTCTAAACTTGGCATCATAAAAGGCAGTGGAAACTCTTCACTTGAAAACAATTTATATTCTCTTACTATCTGACTGGCATTAGGAGTAAAGGATCCAGAAAGCAAAGAACCTAATTTACCTTACTTACCCAGTATTTTCAGTTGTTCTTTCCTGCTCATTTCCTATTGATCTATGTGTGAGAGAGCCTCCTAAAGGTCCCCAATGATCTTGCCTCCTGGTATAAACACCCTTGGGTACTTCCCTACCCTTGTGAGGGGACTGGATCTTATGACTTTTTTCCAGTGAAAAGCATGTGGCAAAAGCAATGGGATGTCACTTCCAAGATGAAGTTGCAAAAGGTCTGTGGTTTCCAGCTGAAGCACCCTCTCTCCTTCTTTTACTGGCTCAAAAGGGAAGCCAGCTGCTGCATTCTGAGCTTCCCTATGGAGAAGCTGACATGGCAAGGAATTGGCATCTCTGGTCAACAGATGGCAAAGACTTGAGACCTGTTGACAGTCTCATGAGGGAGGTCAAGAATGTATCCTACTGCCCATCAAGCCTTGAGATGACTGCAGCTTCAGTCGACACCTGGATTGTAACCTTGTGAAATATCCTTAGGGAGAAGACCCAGCCAAGCTGTGCCTGAACTTCTGACCAACGGAAACTGTGAGATATATATTTGTCATTTAAAGCTGCTAAATTCAGGGGTAATTTTTTATTTAGTGCTAAGATAATTAATGTACATTATGTAATGTAACAAATACATTATTTTTCCAAGAAACTCAATGTATTTGCTTCTACCTGGCACAAAAATGAAGAACAGGCAAGATCTCCAGATAATTTAATCAATTTTAATAGGCTAGATTATTCAGCTTCAGGGAAAATGCCCTTTTTAATACGACTCAGTTTCACTGTCTTCATTGATTAAGTTAACTTAATGACAGCCAAATTCCCTGCTTTACTGTCTTATGGCTAATGTACAGAGGCTATATAATTCAGAATCCATTTCTTTTCCTTTAGTTTGTTTATTTAGGAAAAAACAAGTTTTTTTTAGCAATGCTAGCAAAGACTATTTGAAGGGGTACTAAAAGAGATGCAGTGTCACTTGTATTTTTGGTAGAAGACATATTTTAATATTAAAACACACAGAAAAATTTTCAAAGGTAAAGGCTTTAGTGAGCAGAATTTCCCGGAGAGTCATTTGGGTAAACATGTGTTAATTAGCCTAAGCCTGAGCTAGGACACACATGATCATGCAGGTTAGTAGGAGGGAGGAGAATTGTTGCATTAGAAATTATTCTTATCATGGTGGCATAAGTGGTGGAATCTGGTAATGAAGTTAATAATATTTACATAGCATAGTTAGTAGTAATAGATAATATTTTTGAACATTTATTACTTCTTATTCATTATCATAGTTAATCTCCACAATAAACTTTTGAGGCAGATGCTGTCATCATCTTCATTCTATAGATCAGGAAATGGAGATTAGGAAAGGTGAAATAACTTGTGTAAGATCACACAGTAAGTTGCAGAGCAAGTGCTCAAACCTCTTTTTCCTGTTCTCTTAGGGTACACAAAAGCTAAAGTGGATTTTGATTGAATTCATAGTAACTGGAGTCTTCTGTAATTATTTAGAATAGGACTGTAATCCTCTTTTCATTTCCACATTTGTTCTATTCTAGGTGAGGTGAGTCCATTAAATGAGATTTCTGTTGATCAATCATATCTTTATATCTGAAAAAGAGTTGATCTGATTTCCTTCTGGATAGAAGGTAAAAGAAGCAGAATTATATGCTCTGAGACCAGGGAGTATATACCATGTGAAATCACATCCATCTTTTAAGACAAAAAATTAAAAATTAAGTTATTCTTTTAAATAAAACAATATGCTCTTTTAAAAAACCGGCAAGCTGGGGAGTAACATCTGCAAGATGGAGGAATAGGAAGCCCCAGATGTCATTCCCCCACAGAGATATTGACTTGACAACAGTATATGGTCCAAAAAGCTCTTATTAGAATTCCAAAAACTAGTTAAGAAATATCAGTACTTCAAGCAAGTTCAAGGCCAAGAACAGCTGCATTTTAACTGGTAGGGAAAACCATTTTGATTCAACCACATCAGTCCTTACCCCAAGGTGGCATAGCTCACTGCAGTCAGGAGGAAAAGACCTAACTTACAGCTTCTTCCTTGAGGGGAAAAAGAAGAACCTAACATTTGTCCAGCATTCTGGCTTTTGAGGGGTTGCACAAGGGACTGGTTGCTGCTCACCTGACTCAGAATGCTGTCCAGGAGCCAGTATACTTTGGATCGGAGGGGCAGATGAAAACAAGAGAGCTCATTGGCTTGTTGCAGCACCAGAGTACCTCCAACCACTTCAGACAGAAGCTAGCACAGTTCAAAGGGATTAGGAAAAATTGCCCAGTTTATGGCTTCTGCCTCAGGAGGGAAAGAGAAGACTGGAATGTGTATGTCCAACAGTTCAGCTTTCAGGGGACTTCTTGAAGAATTGGTTTCTGTCTCACTTGACTCAGAGTGCTGATGGAGCTGGCATACTTTGGATATTTGGGGGTCAGAGAGGATAAAAGAGAGCTCATTGGCTCCTTGAAGCCCCAGAGAGCCTTCAGAACCACAGACAGATACCAAAATCAGCAAGAAATTATAAGCTTCTAAAAAGTAACCAGCAACCTCTTAAATAGGAAAATACAAGCACTGAAAGACACAACCCCATACTCCTCATAAAATACGGCTTGAAAGGCTCCAGGAATCTCTAGCCAGATGATTGGTGAAGTTCTTCCCCGGTATGATGACAGTCCACTAAGACTGGGAGAGGTGGCTCTTTTTTCAAATGCACAAATCATTGCAAATAAGTCACAAGGCACACAACGAACCAGAAACATGGCCCAATCAAAGGAGCAAAATAAATCTCTAGAAACTGATACTAAAGAAAGAAAGATCTATGAGTTAATTGATAAAAAATTCAAAATAACCACCTTGAAAATCTCAGTGCACTATGAGAGAAGACAGATAACTAAACAAAATTAGGAAAAAGATACATGAACAAAATGAACGTATCAACAAAATGAACATGTCAATAGGAAACATAAAAAAGAAGCAAACATCCTGGAGTTGAAGAATAGAACTGAATTAAAATATTCATCAGAGAGGTTCAATATAAGACATGATCAAGTGGAAGAAAGGATTAGCAAACTCAAAAACAAGTCATTTAGAATGATTGAGTGAGAAGAAAACAAAAAAGGAATGAGGAAAAGTAACAACCCAGGCCAGCTCCTGCAGTCTCAAGTGCTAGGTTGTCTACTATGCCCCCACGTTGATAGCCTACCCCAGCACCAGACTGGCACCCTTGGCCCCAGTCTGAATCCTATGGACCAAGGCTCCTGGCATGCCCCCGTGCACAGACATCAATCAAGGCCACAAAGATCACAAATAATCAAGGAGACCATCAAAGGAATAAATGAACTACCAGTAACCAGCCTTAAAGAAATGGAGATCTATGAATTGCCTGACAAAGATTTCAGAGTAATCATGCAAATGAGGCTCAGTGAGCTACAAGAGGACACATATAGGCAACTAAACAAAATCAGGAAAATAATACATGAACAAAATGAGAAGTTCAACAAAGAGATAGAAACCATAAAAAAGAATATTAGGCCACAAAATGAATGTTTGCAAATTTAAGGAGATTGAAATCATATTAAATACCTTTTCTGACTTGAAAGATATGAAATTAGAAATTAATAATGGGAAGAAAATTCCTAAGTAGGTAGAGATTAAATAGCAGATTCCTAAGTAACCAGTGGGTCAAAGAAGAAATTACAAGGAAATCAAAAGATACCTTGAGACAAATGAAAATGGAAAAACAACATATAAAACTTATGGGATGCAGCAAAAGCAGGTTTAAGAGATAATTTTATAGTGATAAATACCTACAGTAAGAAAAAAGAAAGATCTCAAATTAACAACTTAACTTTTCACTCAGGGAACTAAAAAAGAATACATTAAGCCCAAAGTTAGAAAAAGGAAAGAAATAATAAAGACCAGAACAGAAATAAATTAGAGACTGGCAGAACAGTAGAAAAGATCAGTGAAACTAAGAGTTGGCATTTTGAAAAGATTTAAAAAATTGACAAACATTTAACTAGACTAAGAAAAAGGTGATAAATGAATAAAAACAGAAATGCAAGAGGAGATATTACAACTGATACAATAGAAATACAAAGGATCATAAGAGAATACTAGAGATCTAAAGCACTGGCATGATGATTATCATTAATAATACTGTATTGGATACTGAAAATATGCTAAGAGAGTAGCTTTCAGGTTCTTCTTCATACACACACAGAAGTTAACTATGTCAGGAGATGATATGTTAGTTAGCTTGACTGTAGCAGTCATTTTACTATGTATATGTATTTCACATCATCACATATTACATATAATATATACAATTTTACTTAAAAATATACAAATAAAAAGTTTACAGGACTGCCCACATGAAGAAACACTGTAATCTAATCTCACTATGATTCTTCAGAGAGAATCTTGAAAGAAGCAAGGGAAAGTGTCTCCATGTACAAAAGAGTTTTCATAAACAGTGGATTTCTCAGCAAAAACATTACAGACCTGAAGAGAATGGGATATTATATTCAAAGTGGTAAAAGAAAAGAACAGTTAACCAAGAACACTATATCCAATAAAACTGGTTTTCAAAAATGAGAAGAGGGGCGCCTGGGTGGCTCAGTCAGTTAAACGGCTGCCTTCAGCTCAGGTCATGATCCCAGGGTCCTGGGATTGAGCCCCGCATCGGGCTCCCTGCTTAGTGGGGAGCCTGCTTCTCCCTCTCCTGCTCCCCCTGCTCGCTCTCTCTCTCTGTCAAATAAATAAAATCTTTAAAAAAAAAGAGAGAAATACGGACTTTCCCAGATAATCAAAACCTAAGGGAGTTTATCACCACTATACCTGCCTTGAAAGAATTGACAAAGAGAATCCTTCAGGTTCAAATAGGACACTACACCGCAAAAAAACATATAAAAATATGAAGCTCTTTACTAAAAGTAAATATAGAGACAAATACAAAGTCATGTGGTACTGTAATAGTGGTGTGTAAATCACTTTTAATTCAGAGTATATAAGATGAAAGCATAAAAATAACTGTAACTATAAAACTGTGTAGATCGCTATGAAATGTAAAAGATTTAATTTGTGATGTTGATAACAAAAAGTGGGTGGAGACATAAAGGTGTAATGTGTTTGTATATGATTGAAGTGAGGTTTTTATCAGTTAGAAATATGTATTTGTAACCGTAAGATGTTTTATGAAATCCCCAATGGTAACCATAAAGAAAACCCTTATAGAAGATGCACACAAGAAAATGGGACTGAATCAAAGCATGCTGCTACACACGTGCTCACACACACACACATGCACACACACACATACACAGAGGAAAGCAGCAAGAGAGGAAAATAAGGACAAAATAGCTGCAAGACATATAGAAGTCAGAAACAAATGGCAATAATAAGTCCTTCCCTATCAATAATTACTTTGAATATAAATGGATTAAACTCTGCAGTCAAAAAACAACGAGAAACATCTATATGTTATTTACAAAGACTCACTTTAGATACAGGGACATACATAGGCTAAAAGTGAAAGGATAGCAAAAGATGCTTCATGTGAATGGTAACCAAAACACAGCAGGGATGGCCATACTTTAGCAGAAAAAAGAGGCTTTAAGTCAAAAACTGGTAGACCTCACACACAAACAACATGCCATCCAATAGCCGAATACACATTCTTCTCAAATGTACATGGAACATTCCTCTGGATAGATCACATATTAGGCCACAAAACAAGAAAATTTAAAAAGTTTGACGTAATACCAAGTGTACTTTCTGACTGCAGTGGAATGAAACTAGAAATCAATAGCAAAAGGAAAACTGGAAAATTCACAAATATGTGGAAATTAAAGAACACACTCTTGAACAAGCAATAGGTTAAAAAAGAAATCATATAGGAATTTAAAAAAAATACCTTGAGACAGATGAAAACAAAAATATAGCATACCAAAACTTATGTGCCATAGCTAAAAGAGAATTAAGAGCAAAGTTTATAGTGGTAAATACCTACATTAAAAAAGAATAAAAAAGTAACCTCACTTTCCTTAAGGAGCTAGAAAAGGGACAAACTAAATCCAAAGTTAGCAGAAGGAATAAAATAATAATGATTAGAGCAGAAATAAATGGAATACAAAGCAGAAAAATAATAGAAAAATCAATGAAATTAAGAGTTGCTTTTTTTTGTAAAGACTAACAAAATTGACAAACCCCTTAGCTAGAGCCAGAAAAAAGAGAAGATTCAAGTAAATAAAATCAGAAATATAAGGGATTACATTAAAATTCATGCCATAGAAATAAAAAGGATCATGAGAGTACTGTGAACGTTCATATGCCAACAAATTGAATAACCTGGGAAAAAATGGATAAGTTTTAGAAACAGGCAATCTACCAAGACTGAATCAAGAAGAATGAACAGATATATAATGAGTAAGAGGATTGAATCCATAATCAAAAACCTCCCAGTAAAGAAAATCCAAGACCAGATGGCTTCACTGGAGAAGTCTACCAAATATTTAAGGAAGAATTAACACTAATTTTTCCAACTCTTCCAAAAAATTGAAGAGGAGAAAACACTTTCAAATTCATTCTGTGAGACCAGCATCACCCTGATACCAAAATCAGACAAAGATATTACAAGGAAAGAAAACTGTAGACCATTGTCCCTGATGAGTATTGATGTAAAAATCCTCAACAAATACTAGCAAACTGAACTCAGTAGCACTTTTAGAGGGTCATACACCATAACCACACATGATTTATTTCTTGAATGCAAAGCTACTTCAACATATAAAAATCAATCAATGTGATATACCATATTAACAGAATAAGGATAAAAACCATAGGATCTATATTTCAATTAATATAGAAAGAGCCCTTGACAACATTCAACACCTTTCCATAATAAAAAGACTCAAGAAACTAGTAGTAGAAGAAAATTACCTCAGGAAAATAAAAGCCATACATGAGAAGCCCACAGCTAATATTATAATCAGTGGTGAAAAACTGAAAGCTTTCCCCCTAACATCAGGAACAAGGCAAGGATGTACACTCTTGCCATTCTATTTGACATGGTACTGGAAGTCCAAGCCACAGCACTCAGGCAAGAAAAAGAAATAAAAGGCATCCAAGTTGAAAAAGAAGAAATAAAATTATCTCTGCTGGAAGACATATGTATAAAACCCAGGAGATTCCACTAAAAAACTTCTAGAACTAATGAAGAAATTTAGCAAAGCTGCAGGATACAAAAATGACACACAATATCATTTGTGTTTGTGTATACTAACAATGAACAATCCAAAAAGGAAATTAAGAAAACAATTCGCTTTACAATAGCATCAAAAGGAATAAAATATTCAGACATAAACTTAACTAAGGATTCAAAAAACTTGTGCACTGAAAACTAAAAAGCATTTCTGTAAGATATTGAAAACACAAATAAAAGAAAATATATCTCAGGTTCATGGATTGGAAAGCTTAACATTATTAAAATGTGCATACTCCTCGAAGTGATCTGCAGATTCAATGAAATCCTTATCAAAATCTTAAAGACATTATTTTAGAAATAGAAAAAAAAATCCTAAAATTCATATGGAATCTCAATGGACCCCAAATAGCCAAACTTGGGAAAGAACATCAATGCTGATTTTAAAACATATTACAAAGCTAGTGTAATCTAAACAGTATGGTACTGGTGTGAAGACAAAGTAGACAGCCCAGAAATAAACTTTCATATTATGGTCAAATGATCTTTGGCAAGGAGGCCAAGGGTACACAATGTGGAAATAATTATCTCTTTAATAAATGGTGTTAAGAAAACTGTATATTAACATGCAAAAGCATGAAGTTGGATCTTTACCTTAAACCATATATAAAAATTAATTCAAAATGGAATAAAGACCTAAATGTAAAACCTAAAAAACAAAACTCATAGAAGAAAACAGGAAAAAATCTTCATGACATTGAATTTGGCAATGAGCTCTTAGATATGACAATAAAACCACAGACAAGAAAAATAATAGACAAATGAGACTACATCAAACTTAAAAACTTCTGTGCAGCATATGAAACAATCAAAAGAGTGGAAAGGCAAACTACATAATGGAAGAAAATATCTGCAGGCCATTTATCTGATATTGGGTTAATCTCTACAATATATTTTTTTAAAGATTTTATCTATTTATTCATGAGAGAGAGAGAGAGAGCATAAGCAGGGGGAGACGCAGAAGGAGAGGGAGAAGCAGGCTCTCCAGGGAGCAGGGAGCCCGACCCGGGGCTCGATCTCAGGACCTGGGGATTAGGACCTGAGCTGAAGTTAGAAGCTTAACTGACTGAGCCACCTGGGCGCCCCTAATCTCTACAATATATTAAGAGCTCCTACAACTCATCAAAAAACCCAAATATTTTTATTTAAAAATAGGCAATGGACTGAATAAACATATCTCCAAGGAAGATTTAGAAATGGCCAACAAACACATGAAAAGATGCTCAGCATCACTAATCATCAGGGAAATGCAAATCAAAACCATAATGAGATATGACTTCACTATCAAAAAACAGAAAACAGATGACCACTATCAGAAAACCAGAAAATAACAAAGTGTTGGCTAGGATGTAGAAATTATAGGCTTTGTGTACTACTGGTAGGAATGTAAAATGATACAACTCCTATGGGAGATAATATGGAGCTTCCTCAAAACAAAAACAAAAACAAAAACAAAAACAAAAAACCTAAAAATATAATTACCATATGATTCAGCAGTCCCAATTCTGGGCATATATCTAAAATAATTGAAAACCAGATCTTGTAGAGATATTTGCACTCCCATATTCATTGCAGCAGTGAACATGGTAGCTAAGATATATGGAAACCACCCAAGTGTTTATCAATGGATAGATGTGGTGTATATGTGTACAATGGAATATTATTCATCCATGAGGAGGGAAATCCTGCCATTTGCTACGTCATGGAACAAACTTGAGGACCTTACATGAAGTGAAATAAGCCAATCACAAATAGACAAATACTTCATGATTCCATTTATAAGATGTATCTAAAGCCATCAAACTCTTAGAAACAGAAAACAGAATTGTGGTTGCCAGGAGCAGGGGAGGGGGACAAAAGAGAGTTGTCACTCAGTGGATAGAGAGTTCCTATTTTGCAAGATGAAAAAACTCTAGAGATCTCTTGCACAACAATGTGCATATATTAAGTCTACTGTACTGTGCACTTTAAAGACATATATTTTTTAAAGATTATTTATTTATTTATTTGAGAGAGATAATGAGATAGAGAGAGAGAGCATGAGAGGGGGGAGGGTCAGAGGAAGAAGCAGACTTCCCGCTGAGCAGGGAGCCCGATGTGGGACTCAATCTCGGGACTCCAGGATCATGACCTGAGCTGAAGGCAGTCGCCTAACCAACTGAGCCACCCAGGCACCCTGTGCTGTGCACTTTAAAATGGCTAGGATGGTACATTTTATGTTATATGTTTTGTACCACAACTAAAAAGAAACCAGCAAACTTACCCAACCTGGCATATGAATTCAGAGACACCGATCCCCTCCTCTCTGAGCTTTCTGATCCTAGTGATAACATTTTGCTTGCTGCCTCAAGTTTCATTAGCAGAGGCACCAAGTATTCTGTTGGAAGATGCCTGGTTTTAAAGTCAAAGGACATGAGCTTGCTTGCTCTCTGGCTCCACCAGAATTCTTTTATATGCTCTTAGACAAGTCACTTAGACTTTTCTATACAGATTCAAAACAATGCTTGCTTAGGATAATTGTGAGGTTTAAATGAAAGAAGGAAAACAGAAGTCCTTTTAAAATTGCCCTATAAGTATGTTAATTATTCTTCTGTAACTTTGTAAACATAATTTAAAATCCCCTGAAATTTCCTTCCAAAAAACTTTGAATCAGAGCCGATAAGCAAGGGTTTTACAAACCTCCTGGCTGACTCTGTTAATTGCATCTGAAAATCAAACAAAGAATTTTTACACTTTGAGAATTTTTCTTAACCCTGTAGAACACTTTTTTAAAAATTGATCATTAAAAAGTAGTTTAAAGCAGTTCATCTACATATAGAGATATATGTAGAGATAGATAGGCATATCTATATGTAGATAGAGATATAGAGGGCATATTTTTTGCTAGATACAATGATGGGAAATTCAGTGGGATGAACTAGTGCTGCTTTAGTCCAGTGGTTCTCAAATGGAGGTGATTTGCCACTCAGGGAACATTTGAGACATTTTTGATTGTCACAATTGGAGAGGTAAGTGCTACTGACATTGAGTGGCAGAGGTCAGGGATGATCCAAAAAATCCTGCAGTGCACAGGACAACCCCACATAACAAAGAATGATCTAATCCAAAATGTCAGTGTGCTGCTATGAGAAACTTGGCTTTAGATGACTCTGTGGAACATGCACTCTTGTAGATTAAGCTGCTATTGGATCCTAACCACTAAGAAGTTATAATGACTACTATGGAACCCTATGTTTTGCCCGTTGCCCACCTTCTCCATCTGACTTCAGGGACTTATCTCCAATATCCCCAGAGACTACTCCATCCTAATATGTCTTAAGTCAAAATTCATGTGGAACCACTGTGGGAACTCATAAGACACGACAGACCACAAAGACATTAATATGCTGTTGACACCAGCTGTAAATCTTCATCTCATCTACTGCTGACAGTGCTATCTACAAGATTTCAAAGAGCCTGAAAGAAGTGGACTCCTGAGTAAAAAAAACAGCTGTCTTAGAATCAATGTTGGTGATATAGGGGTAGAGCTGCCCTGCAGGGGAAGGCATTTTGAGAGCTTATCTCTTGCGGACTTCACCCCCAGTTGAAGTTTATGCTGTCCTCCTTCCTTACAGATTACCTTCACTTTTTTTTTTTTAACTCCCAAGCCTTACCACCACACATGATTTGCTTCTTCTATTATAAAGGTCAGTCTAAAGTTACAGCAATATTGCATATGATAGCTTACTTTCTTAGTCCTTTTTTAGACTGGTTATTTCCCCAAAGTTACACTAACTGAGGATATGGAGAGATTTTTAACTGATGGCCATTAGAAGATGTCTGGAATCTTGAAGTAGAGGCTCTGTGGTCTGCGACTTCCTGAGGCCCTGTTTTTATGCACATAGCCTAACCCCTGAAAGAACCTGACTCGGAAGATGCCACAACTAGGCAGTGTGATACAGGACACGTGATGGGTGAATGCAGCGCATGTGCAAACCACATTTCCCTCATGCAAGCTGCTTTCGTAGCTGGGAAGCAGTATAGAGAAAATTGTCTTAAACACATCCTCTGTGGTTTGATTCTAAGTGGGAAAAGATTGGGTTGTAAAGGACACTTGAGTTCTTGGGAATAAATAATAGTTTATTTAATTTTGGGGAGTTAAATAGGCTATTATATGCTTGATTAATGTCAACAATGAACGAGGGTCCTCATCATCATCTGGAAAGTCTAGTCATATGCCTCACTTTCCACAACCCTCCCATTCTTTACAGAATGTTCTGAAGGGAAATATTCAGGGATGATTTTCCTGATTATATTCTTTTGATGAGGTTGCCACTTAAAAGCATTCGTTCGATCACTTGACCAGTTGTATGGGAGTTCTCTGAATGTCAAAGAGATCTGAGGAGGTGGAATTAGTCTTTTTTTTTTTTTAATAATACCTTAATCAAATTAAATGAGAGAGATTTTGGCAACTGTGTCTACTTCTGAAATTTACCTTTAAAGGGTGTACTATGTAATCAGAATTCTAACAAGGAGTCAACACCATTCTCTTAGTGAAAAAATGACTTTTTAAAATTTGTTTGCTGAAGCTGAACAGCCTTGAAAGAAGATGGAAAGGTAGCCAATAAATTCAGTGTCTTACTGGGAGACTCGGCAAATACTGAATATCACTATCCTAACAAATCTTAATGAAAAGCTAAATCTACCTGTGAACCGAGGGAATTGATTGGGAATAAATTTACTTCATAAAGACTAAAATCAAGTGGTCATACAGTACTGTTTTGTCAAGCTTGGAAAAGCTTTCTCATTAAAAAGAAGAAAATTCTATCATACTTTATCTTCACTGTTGCACGAGGGTCCTGAAACGATTTTGTTACCAGCAGCATGACCTGACGTGTGCAACCAGAGCAAAGGCAGGAGTAATTGAGACTCAGAGATAAACACATCTCACCCTTCACACAAAAGCTGGTGGTATAAATGAAAATGGTCCCAGGAGTCTTCCCTCAATACATTGCCCCTAAAGAGTTAATTAAAGTGTCTGGCTTAAGGATATCTTTGGGAAGGGAAAGTGCGTCCTTCAGACCTGTGTGATCTCAGAAACATTAGTGCTTAAAACGGCATGTGGAGAGCTTTGCACTGCTCCAACTTAAAAAAAAAAATGTGTGCACTGGCCTATAAAACATTTTTAAACAAATAATTTAGAATCTTCTCTACGCTGAATAGTAAATTGTTGATCCAAAGTTTGCTGCTAAGTCACCCGAAGTTGATAGGCTTGTGGATTAAGAGTACTAATAATTTAGCCTTCACTGGATCTGGAAATTCCAAGGGATGGGCTAGCAAATTGTATATCCATCTCCCACCCGGTTTATGAGTAAGTTGAGATATTAAAGGTAAGTAAGGGTAAAAGAGCACATTCATTGTGGCCAACTTTGAGGGCAGTACTGAATTTGTTAGTAAAGTGGCTTTCTCCTACCAAATTTCTCTTACCAGAATTAGGCATATGCCTACCATCACAGTCCTTGTTAGCTAGACCAAACACTTAGACATGGAGGCAAGGTTGCTCCCAAAAGGAGGAAAGATAATGCTGAGCTGAGTATGACTAAACAGTTATTCTTTTGTAAATTACCAATTGAAAAAGGCCACTTCCCTAGGAGTAAAATGAGTCAAAGACAGAGGCCAGGAATGTGCTTAGACAAATGTCCCCAACCCAAAGTGGATTCCTTTTACAATTCAGTTTTTGAGTTGTTTATATGCCAAAACATTCATGTGGTGTGTGTGTGTGTGTGTGAGTGTAATTTTTTTCTTATGAAAGAAAACATTCCTATGAGATGTCTAATATTCTCAACTTAAACTCTTGTGAGTTTGGAATCTTTACCAAAATTTAAATAATACTTTCCCCAGGAATTTATAAGAAGGAAGTAAGATTACATTTATGGGGATGAACAATAAAATCAATATGAAGATGTCAGATCAGCGTAAAAAAATGCCAAATTGCCATAAGGAGACAATGATACTCTGAGTTGAATATTTTAATACAATTAAAGAAAGAATAAGTCTGCCTACAGTAGGAGGACTAACTAAGGAAAGAGACTGAAAGAGAGACAGAATGAGAGAGAGAGGATTCTTTAGCTGGGCTCATTAAAACACTGTCCATGGAGGAGAAAACCTTTGTCAGCTGTCAGAAACTCAAGTCCCATTTATAAAGGTTTTCCTCTGTTCTTTTTAACCATTTGATTTCTCTGATTTTTATTACTTTGATCCCTTGCTTGAGGCAACTTTGACTGGATGTTGCTGTCTATGTAAGTCTGCTGAGCGAGATAGTGTTCTGCTCATGAAACTTCATGTTTGTTCAGTAGCTGTGAAAATAATTTCTCCATGGCATCTGATTTTCTGTTCACTATGTATAATGTCAACCAGGGAATGTGATGATTGTGTTAATGCCAGTATCCTGAACTATGTCATAGTGCTATTTTCCTTGGAAACTAGTAAATTATGACTTCAGTTTTATAGATTCTTTCCTGTGAGCCTGGATAAAGTGAACCTGCTCCTGATAAGTAGATCCAGTATGGATATACTGACCAAATAAAATTTCTGTGCATGCAAGGCTGAGGGAGAAAGTGGTGTCAAAGTAGGCCACATGATTGAAGCAAAGATTAGACTATGGGAAAATGACATATAAAAGATTGAATTATACAATGATTACAGGAATATAGCTGCATAATTACATGGGCACAATTCCATAAAATTTACTAAAACTTCTAAAATATACACTCGATGTTGTTGCTACAACAAATTAAAGGAAAATAAGGAAGCATGATCTGGTCATGCAAATTGAAGGAACATAAGGACATCAGTTAAAAATCTGAAGAACTAGAGATCATTCTGAGCTATCTCAGAATTGTTGAGAAGGCTAAACAGACATGATATCCTTATATTAATGGAGGTATGATGCACAAAGGTAATTGCTAATGAGTTCCATGTAAAGAATAGTCTGATTACAGAATGCTTCCATATTTGGGGGGAGGGGGCTGAAAACTCATTTATTTTCAGACTAGACATGGCAATAAGAAGACATTATTACTGAATGATGAAATGAGGTTATGGGATATAAGGGAGATAAGAGAAGCAAGAAAAAATAGAGATTTAAAAAAACAGAGGGGGGGCACCTGGGTGGCTCAGTTGGTTCAGCGACTGCCTTCGGCTCAGGTCATGATCCCGGAGTCCCGGGATCGAGTCCCGCATCGGGCTCCCTGCTCGGCAGGGAGTCTGCTTCTCCCTCTGACCCTCCTCCCTCTCATGTACTCTCTCTCTCTCTCTCACTCTCTCAAATAAATAAATAAAATCTTAAAAAACAAAAAACAGAGGGACATGTAGTATGCTAGCACTTTGCTGGGCACATGTAAAGTACATACCAATGATATTAATGAACAATACTATCTGATATTTGTTGACCTGTTATTTATGGCAGACATCATAATGATTTTTTTATGTTCTTTATCTTATTTAGTCTTCAGCACCTTATGAGTCAAATGTTACTGTTAGCTTCATTTTATAGATAAGGGAATGGAGTGATGAAGTGATATCATTTGATGAAAGTTATGTCACTAATAAATGGAGCTGTTAATGAACCAAGGTTTGATGAATCAGCTAAGAGCTCAATAGCTTAACATTACATTTTATTACCAAAAATAGTAATGAAGTATATAGAGAAATATACCGGTGTTTTTGTTTTATGGAGCAGTGTATCAAATTCATTTTTATTCAAGAAACTTAACAGAGAAGACAGACTGATAACTGGATTGTGAGCAATAGTTTGAAAGATGGAAGCTATGCAATTTAGTAGGCAAAAGAAAATAGTATTTTCTTTGTTTTGTAAAGTACAGGCAATTTCTCAGAGTCTTTTCAGGGAAAAGCAAAATTAGGGAATAAATCACACCAGATAATTTTGAGGCTGGTGTTTGTCCTTGAAAACTATACATAGAAGGTCACTGAGACACTATAGAGGAGGAAACAAACAAAAGCTTAGAGTGCTCATCTGCAGTTCTACTTGTGTTTTATAGTTTTCAGTGTATTTTAATATATAGTTTTGAAGGAGATTTTGCTGAAGTAGAGAGCTTGGATGTATTATTCCCATTAAATTATGAGAACAATGACTCTCAGGTTAAATGACTTGCCTAAGATCATACACCCTGTAAGAGACAGATGCAAGACTGTTGCTCATGTGTCAACTCTCTCATGAAAGTGCTGAATTGCTAAGTCATAACTTGCCATGAGTCCACAATTCAATGCAGGAAAGAAATTTGGACCTAAATGTTAAACCAGTCAGGCTAGGAGTCATATCTGAAAATACAAAGTAGAAAACATGGATAATGAGGGAACTTGGAGACAAGTGATTGCCTCCTGGGAACCTCGACTTGGATGTTAGGTTAATGTTATGGTTGTTCCTTACTTTGTTTCCCTTTATTTTCTAAAGACAAGGGGCTTTTTTCTCAGGATTATTTTTACTCCTAGGCTCTTTGGAGGCAATCCATGGGGTGAGTTAGGGACACAGCTGCCTTCTGCATTTTTCGGAACACCTTTAAAAGATAGGGTTCTTTTTTTTTAAAGATTTTATTTATTTATTTGACAGAGAGAGAGAGAGAGCACAAGCAGGGGGAGTGGCAGGCAGAGGGAGAGGGAGAAGCAGACTCCCTACTGAGTAAGGAACCTGATGCGGGGCTCGATCCCAGGACTCCAGGATCATGACCTGAGCTGAAGGCAGACGTCTAACCGACTGAGCCACCCAGGTGCCCCAAAATATAGGGTTCTGGCATTCTGTAGTCATCAAGAGCATTGCATTATTGAAACCCAGCTGCAGTGTAATGTGTTCCTGGGCAAATTGCATAACATCGGCAGACATCACTTTTCTCATACATAGCACAAGTATAAAATACTGACATCGATTTTCTGTGCGAATTACGTAGTGTAATGTGTGTGAGGTGCTTAGCCCAATCACTCGTATAAAGAAGTGCTCAGCAAATGATAACTATTATTTCTTTTGCTAGAATATGAATATCGTCTATAGGCGTGAGTCAAGTTTCTAATGTGACACATCAGTTTTGCTGAGTTCTAGGAGCTCTAAGATCTATCTAGAATCCTGCTTATTGAAATACATCCATATAGATATCCCAAAGGTGCATCGAATGCAACATTTCCAAAACTGAACTAACTTTCTTTCCCTCTGAACCTGTTATTTGTCCTCACTTAAATGAATGGTATCACCATTCACCTGATTGCCCACATCAGGCGCCTGGATGTAGCAAAGCTTCCTTCATTTCCTTCACTAACAGTGTCTGACTGTCTATGGACTCTATTTCCAAATTGTTGATGGAATCCAAACTCTCTTCCATGCTCTCTTTGGTTGAAGCAGTCACCACTGTGTGTGGAGACTACAGTAGTGTTCTCCACCTGATCTAACTGCATCCAGTCTTATTTTCCTCCTAACTGCTCTCCACACTGCTTCCAAAGTGATTTTTCTGAAATTCAAACTTGAAAATGTCATTGTCTCCCTCTTAAAATCCTTAACTAGCTCCTGCCAACCAGCTGGATACACCTTCATTTCCTTAGGCCAGCACACAAAAGCCTTTCTGATGGGGCCTACTCTTCAGTTTCATCTCTCTCTGTGGACTCTTTCTCTCCTTTCTCTCTCTCTCTCTCTCAATCTCTCTCTCTCTCTCTCACTCTCTCACTGCATTATGCTTGTTTATGATTCTGTGCCTTAGTTCGTTTAGTTCCCCTCTTTTTAGCAGATTCATCCTGACCTTCCGAGATCATGATACCCAAGCATCTCCTCTTCATGGAAGCCTTGTCTGGCTGACTCCATGTTTCCTTTCTCCCTCCTCTCTCAGTTCCTGCAGGCCTCTTCTGTAGAACTGACCTCAATATATTGTGTGTCTACATTTGACCTCTGCCAGCCACATTCTGAGTGACCTGATAATCTATTTCTTCTTCATTGAGCTTTGGTTGTTTCTGTCTTTCAGAGGCTTTTGTCAGTTTCATTAGCATTGTCAAATTTACTGTCTTAAAGTTGTTCATACTATTCCATGATTATCCTTTTAATATCTGTAGACTCAGTAGTCATATCACCTCTTTTTTTCTTCTATTAGTAATTTGCTTCCCTCTCTTTCTTGTTTTGACTGGATTTCTTTTTTCCCCTTAACAATCTAGTACAAATAAATACATATAAATATTTTTTTTTTTACCCCTCTGTATTTGGTTAAGCCCCAATTTCTTTCTCTATGGTGCTAAATAGTCTTTATGGTGGAACCAATACATTTCTACCTCATTAATCACCCACCAACTTATTCAGGGCTTCAGAGAAACAATTTAGAAATTCAAATGCAATTCAGAATGCAATAGGAAAGAAATAGCATATCAAAGGGAAGGAGATAGTGTAGTTGCTAGGTATTCTTCTTGTCTTTGGGTTCAAAATCCTGGAATTGGTTCCAAGATGCTAGATGTTGCTGAAGCATCAGACAGATATGATAGCCAAATAGAATTAAAGAGGATAAATACAAGTGATCATCCTCTAAATAGGCAGTGATATTAAAGTACAAGCAAAAATACAAATATTGGCTTCAGAATGTGGACAGAATGTTATTCACACTCTTTCATATGGGCCAACATAGAGTAGAGAAATTAAGCCTTGCATTCAGGTCCACTGCTGCTTTTGTTGGATTTCCCTCCAGACTCCCCCCCTTTTATCCCTGATATTTATTGAATCATATGTATAGGCATTCCATGATAACTGAGATAGACTTCATGTATCTCCAACAGCTTATTTTTCCTTCATGCCAAGGTTTACCCTTTGGTCACAATTGCTTTCTGGACAATTCTGTCTCCTGTTCCTTTTCTTTTGTCATCCTCCAACATTCCTTTTCCAAGATATAAAGTCTGCCTTCATATCAAAACCTTGATCCCTCTGGTTCATCAAGGATAACGGCTCAAATGGAGAACAAAAGGACATGCACATAAAGCTCATTTCTTAGCAGTTCTTGGATTCAAAATAGATGCCATAGGTAATTATAACATTATACCTTTTTTTTTTTTTAGAATAATTAGATAGCTTGGATCAAACCACTGGCAAAGAGAAAAAGAATTATTTCAGGCTTGGCTATCAGTCATAATTTTTTTTGCCTGCCTCAAATTTTATTCACAAACCATTCCTATATAGATTTTTTTTATTTTACATTGCTAGTCTTCAAAAAAAAGGTAAAATTAGAATCCTAGAAGACACAATCTTCTAAAATATCAAAATAGAATTGTATCAAACTTTTATAACTCCTAGAGAAATGTATTATGCCAATTTACAGAAGGCCAGGTAATCTTTATAATATTGCCTTATTTTTTGTATGAATCCATTCATAAATGTCTGTTAAATCGCAAACCCAAATCTTTCAGTTTCCATTACATTCTGGTCTGTGGGGCTGGCTCTTTCCACAGTGTCATTATGTTCTAGCAACAACTTCTTAACCAATGAAAGTCTCTAAGACTGCTGAAATGTGCCAGCTTCCATCTCTGTGTGTAACCTGTGCCATGCCGGGGCAGAATAGAATGAACACTTGGATTTTTCCAGCCATTTTACCCACTATATAAGGATGTGGAGCTCTAACCCAGTGTAGATTCTTCTCATATTTTAACACAGAAAGAGAATTCTCTGGCCTGGCTTCTTCAGTGCACCCACACTGATCCCTAACTCTTGTCATTTCAGGAAAAACAATGAAGATAATGCTTTTTAAAATCCCCAACTCTTATTTGGACTGAGCTCCATTCTCTTTTCAGCATTTCCTCAACTTTTGCTTTATTTTTAATTTTAGCAAATGACTAAGTAAATAAATTAGGAGGAATTTACTTAGTAGTTTACCTGGTTCAATGATTCTCAATTCTATTTAAATGGCAGAGCATGTGAGAAATATGGCACACCTCATAGAATCCCATAAATCCTGACATATCCAACTTACATTAGCCACATATATAACTTTGTTCTATATTTTTAGAAAATGGATTGGCTTTTAACATAGTAGAGGACATCATTTATGAAAAATTAGAGCATAAAAATGAAATTGAGTAAATTTTATTCATTGTTTTTGTTTTTTTCCCCTGCAAAATTAGGGTCTACAGTTACTGATGTAATAGACTGACTCCATTTTTGATATTTCACTACTGAGGGTTTGAAGCCCCATTGCAACTCTTTCCCCTTTGCTCCATATCTGGGAAAGCTGGTAAGAAAGCCTGGTGCTCCCTCCTGTAGAGCCTAGTGGGAAGTTCAGATAATAAATGTAGGAATCCTCACCTAGCTTTACCCACGAATCACAACAACCCAAGCCAGTCTCCTTTCTCTGCTTTCTCAAGACATTTTGGGGCCTGCTTGGGAAGCCCGCCCTGCTCTTCTCAGAAAGTTTCATGTTTCAAACCTTCTTGGTACATGTGTGGCGTTCAGTCAACATCTGAACCGAATTTGGGCGGAGGGGCGTTGGGAAGGGACATCACTATTCCGCAGGGTGTCCACAAAACCTAGATTTTTAATAGTAATTTATTTCCTCTTCTCTATTAACATTGTATTTTGCAGTAGCATCAGTGGAGATTAAGCTACCCATTAGTTTTTTTTTTTTTTTAAAAAGAGGATTGAAATATAGGAAAGAAACAACAGGTAAAAAAATTATAAGGAGCTCATTTTAAATTTTATCAGAATTTATAGGTGACATTTTCTTTAAAATGCTGTGGTTATTAAGTAAGTGGTGATTAGATATTTTTGACATGAGAAACTATATTAAAAATGCAATTTAAAAATTTTGTAATAGAGGTAATAACTAAGATTGTTGTATCCTTTTATGCTAGATACTATACTCAGTACTTAGCTCATTTAACAGCCCCAACACCTCTGTGAGGATAGAGATTATTATTATCCCTCCTTCACAGGTGAATATGAAGCTGAGGGAGGGCAAGTAACATGGCCAATACTGCATAGCTTATGTGTAACAAAGCCTGGATTTAAAACCAGGCAATCTCTTCCAGAGCTGATATTCCTAATCACTAAGCCCTAGAGCACACACACACACAGCCAGTACTGTTGGGAATGCAAGAGTTGCTTTCTAAGAAATCTCTTGTTTCTTTATTCAGTGAAAACATAAGGGGTGGTAGTGATTAATTTCTTGATTCAGGCTCACATTAACAACATTATTTTACGTTGGAAGAATTTTAACAATAAAGGGATTTGCTTTTATTTTTAATAGTCTACAAGAAAGTTATAAAGCCTAAATATCACTAAGCAAATCCAGTATTTGCATCTAGCTTTATTGGAAGAGTAATGGCCTCAATTTTCCTATCATCAAAACTAGAGTGATTAAAAATCCATTATCACCTGTTGTTATAATAAAATATAAATAAATTTTAAAAAGTCATTTCAATTATACTCTCTTTTTTCACTCCTTGAGAGATACTAGTTTATGATCTCAACTTCCATATTGATCTCAAGTTCATGTTAAAATATAAAGAAAAGTGGCCTGCATTATGCAAATGCTTCCTTAATCACATTATCACAGTTTATATTATGACAACTAGCTCTATATGAGAAGTGCCTATATTAAGTAAAGAACGTGTTTTTTTCCCCCCACGGAAGAGTTGCCATTAAAGCACTTATTTTCAATTATTACAAGAATGTATTTATCTACTACTAATAATGAAGATATTTTTATAGATGGTTTCCATTTAATGAGAATATAATTATAACTTTATGGGAAAGCAGTGATTATGTATGTATGTGTGTGTCCAGTGGAGTAATTACAAAATATACACATTTCCCACCCATTCAGTGTTGTGGAACTTTGTTCTTAATGCAAAAGGTTAGATTTTTATGAATGTAAAATGTTAGACTTTTTTTTCCATCAACAGCAAGATGATTGAGGGTCACTGAAACTGCAATGTAATACAGAAGATATGAGAACTAATTTCATCAGTTTGGAAAGGAATTAGGTGAGAGTTGAGAAATAGGCCTGTAAAATTATGGATAGGTCACCCTGGGCCAGTCCATTTACCAGTTCTAGAGTAGAAAATTCAGAGGATGCTAGGCGAAATAAAGGCTATGTTACTGACCCGAACGAAAGAGAAATACATTTTTTACACAGAAGATTCTGTAATTAACCTGTGGGGCTCTAATGTGATTATAAATTATGGCAGTAAATTACTTAGAATGACTCAAAATAAGACACATGGAAAACAGTATCTGAGTAGTTCCTGAATTAAAAGAAAGATGATGTACACTCAGCTGACCGGCTGAGGTCAGCAATGAGATTTCTTGTCGTCCTTTTTTGTGTGTTATAATAGTACACTGTTAGGGCCCCAGCTTTTCTCAAGGCTCAGGCTATTATGGAGATAAAACACTGTACAGAAAGGTGTTTGCCAATTTTTAATATATACATAAAAGAGACCATTAGATTTAAGAAAATTACCAACAGCAAAGAGTTTTCAGTCCCACAAGATAATGCAGAAAACACACTCGTGGTCTTAGAATTATTTTTTTCTTTCTAATGAGCAGCAAAGGTGAGAATCTTAAAAATGTAAAAGAGATCAGTCAGTGCTCAGGAGAAGTACCACTTCAGAGATGAAAATATTCCTTCTCACATGTCTTTCCGGATTTGGTGGCTATCATCTTGCTGATGCCAGAGAAGCTGTACCGTAATTAAAATCCTGCGTTTCGAGAAAGGATTTCTTTCTCCTCCAAGAAAAGTTCTTTGTTTTTTGTCAAAAAAAACCATGTGATTATTTTAAAAATGAGAAATTGGATCTCTGCATTCCTGTGTTTACCTGCTGATTCCAGTGTTGCAATTCAATTCATTCATTCAGTGTGTGTGTGTGTGTGCACGCGCGCACGTGCACGCGCACACGCACACACACAGAACCCCTATATATTGGATTTTATGTCCTGGGGTACAACAGAGCCCAAGATGGAATTTATCCTAGCCTTGCGGAAACACACAGAGAAGCGAGCTAAAACACAGTGCTGAAATATGACGCCAGAGGGAATACGTGGTATGACTGGGGTCCCCTTCCTCAGATGTAGGGCTTCTTGGAGGTCACTAAATGAAGAATTTTAACTAGACAACAGTGGTGGGGACACTTCGTGAATAAAGCTGTAGAGGAAGGGAAGAGTATGGTATGATTTGGAAATGGAAAGGGTGCAATGTTTACCGTGTACACTGCAAACCAGAGGACCGAGACGGAGCTGGGGAGGAAAGTGGTGGCAAGACCATGCAGAGCCTGGCGAGCATTTTAGACTTTATCCTAATGGCAGACTTTGAGCAGGAGAAACCAATTTCCTGGCATAGTAGGAAAATACAAGACAATGTTCTTAACGATAACTGTATTGGACAAAGAACTAGTTAGGATCTAGGAAATGTGAAACACGGTAATTGGCCAAGAACAAGAAACATAGAGACTGTGTTTTCTGATCATTAAATGAAAGCAAAGAAAGGAAGAAATCTTATGTTTGGTAAATTTAAGAACATCGTTCTAAATAGCTCTTGAATAAAATAAGTAATCATGATGAAAGCCAGAAAATACTTTGAGCTGAGCTGAATACAAACGAAAAATACTGCATATTAACACATAAGTTAGGGTTAAAATTGTACTTAGAGGGTGATTTTCAGCCTTAAATGTTTAGTTAGAAAAGGAAAGTTGAAAATTGATGAGCAGTTATGAAAAGCACAACAAAATAAATCCAAGGAAAGTCGGTAAAGGGCTATGATAAACAAGGTGTTAAAGCCAATGAAAACAGAATGCAGTTGCAATAAAGAGAATCTTTGGGAAATCTAATCATACTGACACATCATCTGATAAGGTGTTCAAGAAAATGCAGAGACAAGTGAAAAGAAGCAAAATATAAGGAAGGAAGTAGAAGACCTAATTATAGATAACTCCCCAAATACTCTGTACAAATTTGTGTTAATAAACTTGACCACTTGAGAAAAAATGGATTCTATCTTAGAAATGTATTACCGAAAAAAATTGGATCAAGTATAAACAAAAATATCTGAATAGATTTCTATCCACCAAGCCACTGAATCAATAGCGAAAAACCTTCCCACAGGAAAATAACCATGTCCATATGGGCTGGTAGGCTCTCCAAAACATTAAAAGCACAAATATAATCTTACACAAATTATTTGTAGAAGATGTACTTGTCTACATAAAAAAATCCAAGGGAATCTACAAAATATCCAAACCAATAAAAAACCTGAGCAAGTTTGCCAAATACAAAATTACCATTCCCAAAGCAGGTGTTCCTAGACACAAACAACAGCTAGAAAACATAGATAAAATTGCTCAGATGATAACCGGTAAAACTATAATTACAGAGATAAAATGTGACAAAAATATGGCAAATGTTATGGAGAACATTTTAAAATTTATTTAATGGCACAAAATTAGATTTTATTAGTATGAGGTATAGCATGTGCATATTGTGATTTACCATGAAGCTTGACTTAACACAGAATGCATATGAATCTCTAGATAATATTAAAGAATATCAGTAAGATGGGACTCTTCTCTATAGTTATAAAGACACAGTAATTAAAACAGTGGTATATTGGTCGAGGTAGATAAAAGTAAGCCAGCAGAACAGAATGGAAACCTGAAAGGCCTGACATATAAATGGGGACTTATTGTGTGATACAGGCAATACCAAGTGTGAAAAAAATCCGAACAATTCTTAGGCCACTGTGGGGGAAAGTATCCCCATTTTTTTATCATATCCTCAAAATAACATGGGAGAGATCATCTATATGACAAAAGATCCCACAATGTGAGAGCATAACAGATGGGAAGAAAATATTTACACTTGATATAAAATGGTAAGAGATTGGTGCAGAGAATACATGGTGGACCCCTACAAATCAATACAAAAATGATGACCAGTGGAAAAATGGACAATGAAGATGACAGTACAATTTACTGGAAAGGAAGCATCAAGGCCAATAAAATGCCCAGACACACTCATAGAATAAAGCAAATTAAAAGAAAGCATCTATAATATTTTATGTCCACCAAGTTGGAAAAAGTTAAAAAAAAATCTAATAATACCACATTTGACAATGATATGAGAAAACAGGAATTTGTATCCAGAGAGCTTGAGTAAAGAAATGCGGTGATATCGAGGTGACTATTATATAAAACTCAAAAGTTCCACTTCTAGCTCTCTCCATAGAGAAACCCTTTCAAATGTGTACAAGAGTGGCATTACAGTAATAGTTTCTAACAGCAAAAATGTAAAAACAACTTATCTGTCCCTCAAAATGAGGGAGTCAGATATAAAAATGTGGCTCAATCATGTAGCATGTAAACGAATTAACTGGATCTAAAGTTATCATGGTGGAAACAGATGACAAAATAATATGCAGAATATACTACCGTTAAAGTAGAAATGTAAAACACAATATTTATGTTGTTTATAGATAGTTGTACATTTGGTAAATTTATAAAAATACTGCATGCATGGAAATCTTACACACTGACTGTGGATAAATGATTATGTCCGAGGAGAATTGGAGAGACCAAGGATGAGAGTGACACTTAACCTGTGAAGTTTGATTTACTTCTTAAAATAGTGAACGGAAGGAAACATTACAAAATATTAAGATCTGTACACTTGCGTGATGAGAACCTGTTTGGATGTTTGGAATACTTAATATTGTTTTTTAAATTAAGACTTTATGTAAAGGCTAAGCCAGAAAGAGGAATTATAATTTTGGCAGTTTCTAAAGTGTAGAAAGGAAGTCATTCCTTTTTTCCTGGCTTTTTAAAGCCCCTCTCTGTGCATAGGGTCTCAGTTATCCTAATGAGTAGCAAGTAAATTATTAGGTAACTTAAGATCATCAGTAAATTAAATCATCCCTAATTTATTTTGTACAATGCCCAGCACAAGTGTCTGCACAAATTGATACTCTGTAAATATTTTGGATAATAGTGTCGGTGATTCTGATTGCAGTACTCACAGAGTGATAACTTAGATTGCCAAGTTCATGCATCTTTGGCAGTGTAGAATTTGTCAGTAGGTAACCTCTTCTCAAATAAAATGATACAAGGTCTGGGGCGCCTGGGTGGTTCAGTGGTTAAGTGTCTGCCTTTGGCTCAAGTCATGATCTCAGGATCCTGGGATTGAGCCCCTCATCGGGCTCCCTGCTCCGCGGGAAGCCTGCTTCTCCCTCTCCCACTCCCCCTGATTGTGTTCCCTCTCTCGCTGTGTCTCTCTCTGTCAAATAAATAAATAAAATCTTAAAAAAAAAATAAAATGATACAAGGTCTTTGAGTCCGATACCTTTCAAATTCCTAACAATGTGAATCGAATGAACTGGCTGTATGGATATGAGGACTCAAGTACCATGCCTGTAGCTCAGAATACACACCATTAACACTGCAAAGGGCCCTGAATTCTTGTGAGGATGGTTATTTGGGAGATATCTGGATGTTTCCCGAGGCCCAGCTTTGATATATACATATGGTTTAAAGGGAAAAGCAATTTATTACTTTCCAGTGTCTTATGCAGATTCTCCAGATTTTGACTGTTTTCCTCGTGTATCATTCAAAAGAATCAGTATCAATTCCAACGGTATAACTGCAAGAGAGAACTAAGAGAATCACAGCTCAATGATTTCTTTCACCTGCCTCTCCAGTACATTTTCTGAAATGACAGTCAACTCAAAAGGTCTATTTTAAAATTAACATTTCTCTCTTTTTTAAATGCTCATGAGCTGTGTGTAGGAATTTATTTTCCACAGTGGGATTTGCGATGGTGTAAAGAATGGGGAAGGTTTTCAAAATAACTAGATCTCAACAAGCCAACAAATGTAAAGCAATTCATTAGGGAAGCTGATTATAGTAGTGAATGCAATACACTGTGGGAATAGCAGGCTATTTGTTAATTTACCCAAATAGCATATCTGTGGATCAAACATCTATTAAAGATATGTCTGAGATGCGGGTTTTCTTGAAAACATAATTTTCTGTATATTAGGCAAGCATTTTGTAAGAGAGTGGAAATGACAAGAATTTGGTGACTCCAGGCGTAAAGACTATGCTGCTGATACAAATCAATCGAGAGAGAACACGGTATTTATAAAACCTTGATGATAACAAAGAAGCAACTACAGCAAGTGGCTTGTGATGATGAAGTGAACAAATTATCAGGCACGACATAATGAATGCCTTGTTTCCAATCAGCCTGTATAAACAAACAGTGGTGGATCCATCATCCAAAATTAGCAAAAACATCAGAGTGCAATGATGATTTAATTAAAATAGGCAGGGTAGATAAATGCATCAAAAAATGAGTGCTGCACATAAAATAATATGCTGGCAAAGTGTGTTGAAATAAAAATCTTGAAGCAGAATTCATATATAATCCAATATTACCTCTCAAGATCATGCATTCAAACCATGATGTTGTTGCAGTTGTTACAATTACAGACAGATTTCACATACAAGTTTGAATGAAAACAATGCCTGTATTTTCAAGAAGAGTCTGAACTTGGATGAACAGTGGCACAAACATGCAGAAAACTGTATTTTGAGAGATTTTACCATATGTTGTATGAATTATTCATATAAAAGTATGCATTGACTTGATCTTCCAAGGTAATCAGACTATGGCCAAACTATGATGATACATTTTGGAAAAACAATACCATTGTCAGATCATGAGGAGTTTTCATATACACAGAATAGAATTGATTGTTGGTGACCAACCTTAGAATTCTAAATATTTAGAATTTTAGTGTTTCAACTATTTTCATATGATTCTGGGGATATGTGCATTTATTCTTTATTTGAATTTTATTTTTATTTTTCAAAAATACAGTACCTTTGGCTTAAGAATTTTAGAATATGATGCAATTTTCCATCTTTAGTAGCAATTTACATATTATATGAAGCATAAAATCACATTAAAGATCTTTATTTGCGTAGAAAAATGTATTTTTTAAGTTTTGAAGCAGACTTATTGTTTAGGCTATTACAAGGTCCCAACATCTGATCATAAAATAGTTTTAAGATGCATCTTTATGTCCATCGACAGATGAATGGATAAAGAAGATGTGGTGTATATATACAATGGAATATTATGAAGCCATCAAAAGGAATGAAATCTTGCCATTTGCAACGACATGGGTGGAACTGGAGGGTACTATGCTGAGCGAAATAAGTCAATCAGAGAAAGACATGTATCATATGACCTCACTGATATGAGGAATTCTTAATCTCAGGAAACAAACTGAGGGTTGCTGGAGTGGTGGGGGGTGGGAGGCATTGGGTGGCTGGGTGATAGACATTGGGGAGGGTATGTGCTATGGTGAGCGCTGTGAATTGTGTTAAGACTGTTGAATCACAGACCTGTACCTCTGAAACTAATACATTACATGTTAAAAAAAAAAAAAGAAGATAGTAGGAAGGGAAAAATGAAGGGAGGGAAATTGGAGGGGGAGACGAACCATGAGAGACTACGGACTCTGAGAAACAAACTGAGGGTTCTAGAAGGGAGGAGGGTGGGGCGATGGGTTAGCCGGGTGATGGGTATTAAAGAGGGCACGTACTGCATGGAGCACTGGGTGTTATACGCAAACAAATCATGGAACACTACATCAAAAACTAATGTTGTAATGTATGGTGATTAACGTAACATAGTAATAAAAAAAAGATGCATCTTTAACACTTTCAATAACAATTTAACATAAGACTAAAAAAACCCAATCTTTTATCTTTTTTTTAAAAGATTATTTATTTATTTATTTATTTATTTGAGAGAGCAAGCACGCCCATGCACAAGGGAGGGGTGGCAGGGGTGGGGGCAGAGGGAGAAGGAGGAGCAGACTCCCCGCTGAGCAGGGCAGGGAGCCCAATGCAGGGCTTGGTGCTCCATCCCAGAACTCTGAGATTATGACCTGAGCCGAAGGTAGACGCTTAACTGACTGAGCCACCCAGGCGCCCCCCAATCTTTTATCTTAATACAAATGTGTTTGCACTAAATTCTATATTGGTGATAAGGTAATATCAAGCTGTGAATAATCATAAATATGGGCTTCTAAACAAAAATTTTAGGGTCAAATTTGATTCTGAGAGTTAAAATTTGGTACATATATAGAGTAATTTTGAACAGGAAACATAACCAGACATTTTTGGCAGGTCCATTGTTATCTTTAAGAAATCTAAAAGTTCATATATGTATGCTTTTCTCCTTACTTAGGTAGTAGTTGTTTCTGTGTTGCCTTTGTTAAAACATGAGATATAATATTTAAAAAAAAAACATATAAATAGAGGAAATTGGGAAGAAGCTTTGCTTAAAATGATCAGGAGCAGCTATGCTCTTACTCTCAGTGAACTGCCCACCTTTACAGGAGAGACACCTCCCTTTGAAGTTGGTGCTTGCTCTTTGCAGATATTCAGGCATGAGAAGAACGAAATCTCGTCTGAGAACTGGAAGATAAATGACTAGCTAAAAGGAACAGCTTTTATTAAGTTGGTATACATAAAAGAAGATAGAGCTTCTAGGCTCTGATGAAATTACATTTCAAAAGGGATGGAGAAATATATAGATAAGAAGACCCAAAGAAGTGCAGTTTGCATAAGAGTACTGGGTCTCAGAAAGTCAGTTTCCACTTCCTGTTCAGACAGTGATGTGTTTCATTTCTCTTCCTCTGCTCTGAGCCACATACTGCTCTCCCGTGAATGTGAGGATCCTGCTACGCAGACTGTCATGTTCCATCTATCCCTCTTCTCCACTAGAACATTCAACATCATGCTTTGTCCTAATTCTATAATCTTGGCTTGCACCTTCATTTTTTTAACACATGCATTTTCTCTTTGTTCTTCTGTCTTTGGATTGTGTTTTCTTTGCTTTTTATGTTCTGTATTGATTTGGAGAGTAAGCACTTTTAGATTTTAACAATATTTACCATTATCACAAACATTTAATATAACAGCCCTTTAAGTGATATTTTATTGATAATCAAACTCAAGGAAAAATGGCACCTTCTGACTTTTATACTTTTATGCACTTTTCCTCTCTCCTTCAGCTTTTCAGTCTTTCTTAATAGAATCTAAACATGGATCTAAGTTTTTTTCTTATACTTTTTGTTATAAATGTTTCTTTTAACCATAGTGTCCAGCATTTTACTGGCAGTGATAACAATGTTTTATGTAATAGTTACAACCATTCCTAATTTTTTTGCTTTATGTCATTTCTTCTCTTACTTGTGATTTCTTGCCCAGTCAGTTTGAATTCTTCTTTTTCCCAAGAAGAACAAGTGTTTAATTTTTTACATGTGAATGGCTTTCATTTACTTCACCAAAAAATAATAGGCTATGGAAGCTATCATGTGTTGCAATATTTTCCATAAAATATTTGTTGAAATTTTCACTATCATCTGGCCTTTGGTGCCACATTAGGAGAATCTGAGCTCAACCAAGTCTCATTATTTACAGTGTGTTTTGTTACCCTTTCATATCTGTGAAATTTAAAAAAAAATTTTATTTATGATTCAAACTTTTGTTCTCATTATGTAAATCATGTTCCTTTAATTTTTGCTGAAACATTAGCTCCTTTTACACCATACTATTTCCCTCCATATTTTAATTTAAAAACTATAAAACCTATAAAAAAGTGGATAGAATAAGACAATGAACACCTGTATGCCTTTCACATATTGGTAATAGATTGCACATTTGCTTCAGAGAGAGAGAAAGAGATCGATGACATATATATCGATCAATAGATTGATCAAGAGACAGATGGATAGATAATGTGTATGTGTATGTGTATACACACACTTGTGTGTGCATATGTAGGCTTGGTCAGTTGGAAGTAAGTTACAGGCTTGGCATTTTTCCCATAAGTACTTTGGGATATTTTATGAGAATAATGGCATCTTCTGATGTAACTATAATGTCAATAGCACGCCTAACAAAGTCAATATTAATTTAGTAATATCTAATACACCATATCTTCCCTCTCTCTATCAACATCTTTCTCATCATTGTAACTCTTTTGTGCCTTTCCTCTGTATTCTGAAAATACTTTGCAAATATATTCAGTGTATCTTATTCCTTGATTCCTTCCAATGGATGATTTAATGTTGTCATTGAAGAATTATCTTGCATATTATCCTGTTTTCCTATCTCATCCTAGTAGTATAGACTGTTATCCTGATCTGTTCTTATGATATGCTGCTCTTTTTTCCTTATGGTCATATCTAATTATATCATGTTGAGCGTTCCAGAAAGTATTATAGATTTCCTATGCCTAGATTTCACCATGATTTTGAGGTGCATTTTCTTTTCTCTTTTAATTATCCAAGATGGTGTTTCCTTTTGCTTATGCTATGGGATGAATTATATTTTTTTTCTTCAGTTATTCTTACTTTAAGAAGGATGACTCTATTGATACACAACACTGAGATTTGGGATTGTCCTTGATCTTGCTCAGTATCCACTGGCTTAATAATTCACTTTTCTGCTCTACATCTGGAAGATAGACTGGAATTCATAGCTCTTATTCCAATATTTGGTATCTAGAAAGAATTATTCTAGCATGCTTTTGATGAACGGACATGGCAACTTATCACCTAGTTCCTTGACACTGAGAGTTATGAAAAAATACAATTGCCAAATACTATGGATAAGGTCTTCCTCCAGAACTTTGCTTATGAGTACTATTCCTCCCAGAATGCAGTGTGCTCAAATCATCCTATCTATCCCCATTTTGTCTTCCCACTGTCCATTCTGTCGAGTTCTGGGAGACCAAAAAGACCAAAACAGAATGATGTATAAAGACATGTGGAGACAAGACTATTATTCTGGCCACTTTGTGCAAAGTAATATAGTACCATATGATAACATGCAGGATAGAATGTGATGCAATGACATGGGATGTGATGGGATGCAACACAACACAACACGACACACACAACACAGTAAAATACCAAAGACCTTGAAGGATAGCTGTCCAGCTTTCCGACTAATACCTACCCTTGATTTCTGAGTCTTGAGCAGAGGGGGAGTATGAGATGGAGAAGTATTTTCCCAGCTTTCTTTTATGATGTAAACATATAAAATTCTTGCTTTTCTTAACCAAATTCCAGTGACTCTGGTAAATTGATAATTTTAGTCTTAGTCACTATTTCAAGTTGTGTCATTTGCAACATTTTTGCAGATATTTTGGAGAGGAGGAGCAAGGTACATTATGACTGAATAGCCAAATCTATTTTAAATTGAAAATTCAGAGCAGCATTTGGATTTGATCAATTTGACTATTTAGCTCAAGCAATTTGCATTTCTCCACATTCTCTCTCTTTCAAAAAGATCATTTCCTCAGCATCACTTATTTGGCAAGGTGTTTTGCAAACATTATCTCACTTGATTATCACAGTAATGGTGCGGAGTGGGTATTATTACTGCTTCCATTTTTACAAGAGTAGAAAACCGGGCCTCAGAAAGTACTTGTTTTCCTCCAAATTCATTGTGGAAACCAAATCTGGCTAAATCTGTAGTCAACACTACTTCCTCTATAGTGATATTCCAAAGAGAAGAAAATTGTATTTGATGAAATATTAATTCCTCATAAAGCACATAGGTGGCAAATGTGAGATCGTTATCAAAGGAGATGATGTTGGGAAATTAGCCTTACCTATTCTCTATAATAGTAGAGTTAGTTTGAAAGAGCTAATGATCTGAAGATATTGGTAATTACTAGACATGTTAAATATTCCTGAATAAATCTAAATGCCTGGACATAGAAATATTGTAAAACTACTTTATCTAGTTATATGCAAGGTGAACACACAGCAAAAAAGTTATAATTTGTTTCTAGACATCCAGATTCTCCCAGTTCTTTCAAATATTTCCTCCTGAGGAAATATATATATATATTTATATAACATTTAATCAATTATTGAATCACCTTCCTTGAAAATTCTTTGGTAAAAATCTGCTTTGGACTGTCCAAACCTAAGTGAATCTACTTAAAATACTTCATGGAAGTGTAAAGAAAATGGTATGGCCTTTTTGGTAAAAGGTGCTGAGTTAACTGAATGTTCATATAGAAAAAAATGTACCTTGGCTCCTATCCCATAAAACACACACAGACACACACATACACACACAGATATGCACACATTCCAAATGGACTGCAGATCTAAATACAAAAGGCAAAACAAATATTTTAGTATTAAATATAGTAAGAACATCTTCATTGTCTTGGAGTAGATAAGATTTCTTAAACATAGCATAAAAAATAACTAACCATAAAAGAAATAAATTCTTAAACATAGCACAAAAATAACTAACCATAAAAGAGATAAATCAATAAACTAGAATATTAAAAACCAGAACTTTCTGTTCATTAGAGGACACCATTGAGAGAGTGAGAAAATAATGTATGAGTGGGAAGGGATGTTTGCAAGACATCTACCTGAAAAAGTCCTCTTATCTAAAATATATAAAAGATTCCTTCAAATCAATAAGAAAAATACAGATGACCAATGCAAATGTAGGCAAAAGAACTGAAGATAATTTTTATGAAAGAAAGTAATCAAGTAATCAAGTAACCCTGAAAAGGTGCTTAGTTTTGTTAGTCAGGGAAACACAGTTTAAATCCACAATCTGATGCAAAAATACATCCTTATCAGAATAGAAAAAAAGAAAAGGCTAAAACAGCCAGTATTGACTAGAATGTGGAAGTATAAACAGGTAAAATCACTTTGGAATATTATTTGTCAGTGTGCACTAAGGCTGAACTTATATATTCTCCTGATCCTGCATTTTAACGCCAAAGGGTATACCTGATTAAAATGCACACATATGTTTGCCAAAAGACATATATTAGAATGTTCATAATGACATTGTCAGTAATAGCCTAAAATTGAAAATTACCAGAAGTCCATTAGCAATAGCAAGGCTAAATAAATTGTGACATACTCACATAGTGGAATACTACAGGGCAATAAGAATGAATGAGCTACATTTAACATGTAAAAACATGGATGAATCTCACAAAGATAATGTTAAACAAAAGAATCCAGAAATAAAAGAATCAAGAACAAAAGATGTAAAACTAATCTATGGTGTTAGGATTCTGCATAGTACTTCTGATTCGAGAGTGGAGGTGCTAGTGACCAGAAGGGGCACAAGATGAACTTCTGGTTAGTTGTTCTTGATCTGGGCACTGGTTACACAATTTTGCACAGTTTGGGAAAATGAGCAGGAAGAGATATTTGCAATACATCTACCTGAGAAAGGCATTAATGTGCAATTTCTGTATCTATGTGATGCTTCAATGGAAGCCTCCAACAACTCCACCTTTAATCTGAAGGTTGACAGGGAGTTAAAATTTCGATTTTTTACAGGTAAGAAAACAATGTAAGATTCTTTGGGATGTACCTGATACATTTATTATGCTCCTGATATATACTCTATATTTGGTAGCCTGTATGATGCTGTCATATGGAAGATGATCCAAGAATCCTAGAACTGAAAGAGACCATGAAATTGCCTATTTCAGACTCATGGTTTTGAGGCATTATTTATTTTTGCTGTTAAATATCTATCCAAAAGTCAGAGCTCAGTGGTGTCAAACAACTTACATAGATGATGGGGATAGTACGCTAGCCTACTTGAGTGATCTAGGAGCCCTTCTTCACACGAGAATCATGAAACTGGCCGACTCTATTTGACTTCATGTAGAAACCCAATTTAAAGCTAGTCCCAGTGCCAAATGTAGTCCAGTGTCATTGAGAAGTTAACTTCTGAACATATTGGAGGTTTATGATGTACTGATGAGTAGACTAAAATATATACACCCCAAATCACCATCATAGCAAGATAATATGATATGTATTCAAGGCTTCCTAATGCTTGAAAAGCTTTCCAAGCATTGTTACTTTGAAACTTAGCTGAAGGGCATTAACAAAAGAAATTACAATGCAAGAATAGGTAGAAGGGCACACTCTTTATTAGATTTCTCATCATCCAGCTATAATTTCTAGAACACATAGTGGAAATAGCAAAACCACAACAATAGCGTTCAGAGCGTGGTGACCTGAGTTTTGGTCTTGTTTAACCAGTAGCTAAGCATGTGATCATGGACAGTTGTTAAAACTTCTCAGGGCATACTCCTCATCACTTATTAAATGAAGCAATTGAATTTGATGATTATTAATTTCCTTTTTAACTTCATGATCATGTAGTTCTCATGATAGTGCTAGCTTTTATATAATTTAAATATATTTCATGATGCTTACTTTTCTAAAAGTCCTTTCTTCCCTTATCATTTCTTTTATCTGGACCAAAAATTATCCTTCCTGAAACCCGAAATTCAACTAAATTCAAGCTTATTCATTTAATGTCAAGTGTGGGAAATATAAATAGAAAATTACTAATTTTGTAACTAATTTAAGCACCTCTAATGATCAGCAATTATCAGAAATAAAAGGGTGTGAGTAATACTTTATAAGCCCAGTTAATTAGCAGAATCTTTGCTTGTGCTTGACAAAATTGAATACAAAGAGGACATTTATAGATAATCTCAAAATTACCACAATAAGCATATTTATAAAAATGTCAATTCAAGCTCTAGCTAATATTAAGAATAATTTGAATTTGAGCCAGTATTCAAATAGTAGCAATACTCAGTTTCTGAAGAATTTATCACATATGTTTTATGTTAAAATTGTGTGTCAAACATATATATTCAACTTTCAAACCCTTTTTTCTTAAATCAAATTTCTAGAAATTTTATTCAGAATAGTTTTAAGTTGTGCTAAAAGCGTATTGATTTTACTTTGTTTAAGATTAAACTTAACTAAAGGAAATAGCTTTGTGTTATTTGTAAGAGATGATTTTAGAAAATAGGCATACAACATAAGGTAAACAGTAGAAAATGTAAGAATTGAAAAGAAATAATACAATATGAAACAACTGAAACCTTTTGAAATTCTTTGGTTTGGAGAGATAAAAGAAGAAATCAGAAAGTCTTTCATTTGTAGAACCAGATGGAATTGAAGAGTTGGAGCATACAAGAAAGAAATTGCACAGGCAGTACTCAAATCCACTTCCTAATTAAAAAAAAATAAAGACATTAAGGAACACTATTCTAAGAGAAAAATCTATATCTGTACAATCCATACAATACCTTTAAAATGGTGAGACATTGATAAGGAATATAAAGGATGAAAATGCCCGACACCAAGAAAAATAAAATTTTTTAGAATGGAGAAAACCATTATTATATAGCAAGACTCTACAGAAACATTTTTTGACTCCATTTATATTATCAGTGTAAAAGCATAGGATCATGGAACACAGAAAATGTAAGTTCAAAGAGTACAAGCATGTCTACTTCTCAGCCTTGCCAAAGAGCTTTCAACAGCACTCCTATTCTGCTTGGGAAGAAGAGCCGAGAAAATGGACAATTTCTGCATCACTGAAAATCTGAAGCCATTGTTATGGAGCACCTGGGTGGCTTAGTTGGTTAAGCGTCTGACTCTTGATCTCTGCTCAGGTCATGATCTAAGGGTTGTGAGATCAAGCCCTGCGCTGGGCTCCATGCTCTGCACAGAGTCTGCTTAGGTTTCTCTCTCTCCTGCTCCCTCTGCTCCTCCCCCACCCACTCTCTCCTTCATCCATTGGATGTGGACAACAGAGCTAGAGACTAGGCTTGGGTATTCCAGGAAAGGGATTGAAAGAAAAATATCTCTCAACAAATGCAGTAGAGATAACCTAGCTCAAACAAACAATAAAACAATTACTGTGCAAGAAGTTCTTAAAATGCAAAATTATCTAGAGCAGGTGCTACACAAAGGAAGACTGGTAAGTTCTTTAGGAATTACACAGTGGTGGTGTTAAATGACTGGTTTGATTTTCTCAAATCAATTTCTTTAATAATTTCTGCAAAATAATTTTAAAAGCCCATGAGTTCAAGGGTTGTGCTTATTAACTCAATAGCTAAATTTTTCTAGCTCAAGAGTAAGTTTCAAAATACCTGAAGCAACAAATGAATATTGGTAATTTGATAATAAGAATTTGAGAACTTGAATGATTTAAATGTGCTACATATTTGTAATATATTTTCATGTGAAGCTATCAAAAATACATTCTTTCAGTCACTCTGCCCTTTTTAAATCTACATGCATTTCAAATAAGATCCAAGCAAACTTTATGATTCATTGCATTTTATTCATCAACACATTGCTTTTAAGAGTTCTTTGATGTTTGAAAAATCTTGTGTGTCTTTTGGATAAGCCTTTTTAAGCCTTTTTCCCTCAAGTCAGAAAGTTATACTTCACTAACTGTAAAGAAATATCCCAGGACTAAAAATTTGCTTTGCAACAGAGAACCAAGGATGTTCCAAAGAGTTGTCAATGCACATCTCCTTTATCCACAAACCAAATAGAAGTCAGGGAGCAAATACTTGACAACTGATCAGTGTATTGGAAAACAATCAACAGCAGACAAAGAATCTAGAAGTCATATTGCAAGGCTAGAGGAAAAAAATAAAAATACTGCTTCAAAAGTATGGGTATTGACAGAACATATGATGAAAATGCATTCTAAATGGTATGTAACCGGTGCCAAAGAAGGTAAAAGGCAAAGAAAAAGCTATCCTTTCTTGCATTTAAACTTAATCCAGAGAAAAACAAGGAAAAGTGTTTGTACTCCAAATTGAGCTTTGGATCTGAATGTTTTAGAAAGAACTTGAAAAAAAAAGACAGTAGTTTTTCTCTCCATTACACTGATATTTATCCAAGTGCCCACTAATAAGAGATCATTAGCCGTGTCAATTGCACTATGGATAATATTTACTATGGAAAGTGTGTATTCCTGAATAATACATTCATGTCACATTTTTATACCATAGACTATAAACTAGGAGGTTTAGCTTCAGAAAAACAAAACTGGTCAAACATGTTCTATGAAAATTATGGGCAATAACATCATGATATAGCAGAAAAATCGATGGATTTTATGTCAGATATTCATGGCTATAAATTTTGGATCTACTTAAACATTCTAAAATTGTATTTCCTTATTCATAGGATGAATAACTAAATTATACTAAAGAATGCATGAAACAATATATGTAAAGGGCCTAGCACTGTATCATTTCTTGATAGAAGATTGCTTTTACAAAGAATCCTTTAGACAACCTGAAGATAGATTGTAGATTCGAGAAAGCAGAAAGGATGACCTTCTCAATGTAGCTGGCATGCGTGAGAGAGAAAAACTGCCAAGACTTCCCTGAATGAACCTGTGGTATTTCATCTACTATGTGTGAATGAGGTGCCTGGTGTTGTGTGGTTAGCTACTTTCACAACCAGCTGGGGCGGTCCTGCAAACCACCCCTCAGACTGTGGCACCTTTGCTCCTCCTTTTCTGTTCCATTTAGTTCAGTATGCAAAATGATCGCTGTAGCGTACAAGAGGACCTCCAACTCAAGTTTTGGGAGGGAGGATATCAGAGAGGGTCTGAGAAGGCTGGTGGGGAGGTGAGTCAACAGCCTTAAAGACTGCACATAGACCAGAAGAGTGGGAGAGTTTGGGTGGTACAAAGGAGAGAACCAGAGTCATAAAGGTGCTGGATATTTGGGGGCCTGCTAGAAGCTGGATATATCTAGATAACTGATTAGAAATGTAATTGACTAGACTGATGATTGCAGATATACTAACAAGACAAAGAGGCCTAGAAGAAATGAAATGTTGGTGGCTCAACCTCCTATAATACCAAAGAGTTATTGAAAGGGAATCTTCACTTTTTGAATACAGTATAGGATGCTATGGCCCAGATGACTTGTGCCCCAATCCTTTATCCTCACAGTGAATCCTAGATGGGAATTTGCACTGAAAACCGACCTGGGTCAGGCTTTTAAAGAGAAGATGAGGACTTCAAATACAGAGTGATTGCATTGGTATATCAATATTCACGAAATAGACCAGGCAGGGCCTGGTATCAAAATGTTGCATAGGAGGTGACAGGTTAAGATATGAAAATACCTTCATTTCTTGAGGACTATCTTGAGAGGAGCTAGACACTCTGCCACTTAGCCTCTTGTCTATTCGTAAGGAGCACCGGCTAACATGCCAGGCAGTCATGGCATCAACAATCCTATTGACAATCTCAGGGGATCAAAGAGACAAAAAATGTAGGGGACTAAAGCAGCCAGGACTTCAGTGACTAAGATTCTGGAGCATAGGAAGTGATAAAAAGTTAGCTTCTGGTAATCTTTTCTTAAAGTATTTGTAGTTTCATAAATTCTGCTGGATTACAGGAAGTAAGGACAAAGAAACCATGGGCTAAGAGGCTAAGAAAATAAGTGAAGATTTTGACAATCTCATAGTGCTGGGAGACAAAGAACCAAAAAATGGAATTCAGAGTCTACCCATAAAGAAGAACCCTGGTGTATATCCCAGACCTTTAGTGAAATTCCTGAGGGAATCTGAAGGGCTACACTAGAAATATGATCCTAGAAATATGATCAAGCAAAAAGTAGGCCAGCTCTATAAAACTGGAAATCAGCTTTAAATTAGTTCCAATTCATGATTGGATAAAAGTGATTTTTCTGCCTACCAGTTGTTTCCTAGAAAAAATTAAATCCCATCTGGAACAAGATAACATCACACTGAACCTCTACAATTGTTCATACATATTATCTGGCATTTGATAAAAATTAACAGACATGACCGTAGACAGTACCAAATCAAGAAAAAAAAAAAAGCAAAACAAGAAAATACTTAGATCTGACAAACATACTTGATAATCAATTTTTTGGAATTATCTGAAAAGGACAGCAAAAGAAGTATGATTACTATGTTTCAAAAATTGGTGAAGGGGCGCCTGGGTGGCTCAGTCGTTAAGCGTCTGCCTTCAGCTCAGGTCGTGATCCCAGGGTCCTGGGGTCCAGCCCCGCATCGGGCTCCCTGCTCTGTGGGGAAGCCTGCTTCTCCCTCTCCCACTCCCCTGGCTTGTGTTCCCTCTCTCGCTGTCTCTCTCTCTGTCAAAAAAAAAAAAAAATTGGTGAAAAGATGGGTGTTTCAATAGAACTGGCATTTGTGAAAACAAATCTAATGGAAATTCTAGACCTGAAAAATACAATAACTGAAACTAAGAAATCAGAAGATAGGTTAAATAGTGGATTAGATACAGCAAAAGAGATTAGTGAAATAAAAAATAGGCCAGTAGAGAATATTCCTATAGAAGAAGAGAGTGCTTGAAAAAGATAATCTAGTGTATTTTCTTAAACAGCTTTATTGAGTTACAATTATATATATATATATCATTACATTTTCCCATTTTAAATGTACAATATATTTATTGTAAGTAAGGACTAATGATCTTAAGCATTATCATGGACTCATTGCCACTTTGGTGAAGTGTTTATTCAAATCTTTTGCCCTGTTTTTATTGGTTGTTAGGCTTATTAATGAGTTATAAGAATTCTTTATATATTCAAGACACAATTCCTTTATTATATGTATGTTTGCAAATAACTTCTTCAAGTCTGTGTTTTGTCTTCCATTTTCTTAATAGTATCTTTCAAAAAACAAAATGTTTTAATTTTGATAAAGTCCCATTTGCCCATTCTTTTCTTTTCATTTTTTTCGTTTCATTTTTTTCCTTTTTTTTCTCTTTTAGTAGATTATGCTACAAAGAAATCTTTTCCTAACCCATGGCCACACCGCTTTTCTTTTAAATTGTTTAAGTTCTTAACATTTACCTCTGGAGCCATATCAAAGAAATCTTTTCCTAACCCATGGCTACACCGATTTTCTTTTAAATTGTTTAAGTTCTTAACATTTACCTCTGTCATGTATTTGTAATCTTTTATTAGTGTTCTGTTTATTTCTAAATAATCACTTCGGAGTTGTTTTAAACTATAGGAACTGTTTCACCCATAATATATTGGGTTTGGATAGGTTTTACCCCCACTAATTAAAATCCAAATTAGAGGCATTTGCCAATTTATTATGACTTTCAAATTTTTAATAATGGATTATTTGTGATACATTCCATTTTTGAGCAAGTAATTCTAAATTGTGTATCTAGTGACTGTCTTTATAATAATTTTCTAGATTTATTATAATTTTTAAACTTTTGATGATTCATAGTGTTACTTCTCCTTCCTTTATTGATTTTTATTAATAGACAAATTGTTAAACCATATATATAATTTATAACAAAACCACAAGTAGCAAAAGCAAAAATCAATAGTTGGGACTACATTAAGCTAAAAAGCTTTTTTTTTTTTTTTTAAAGATTATTTATTTATTTATTTGAGACAGAGAGAATGAGAGAGAGAGAGCACATGAGAGGGGGGAGGGTCAGAGGGAGAAGCAGGCTCCCTGCCGAGCAGGGACCCCGATGCAGGACTCGATCCAGGGACTCCAGGATCATGACCTGAGCCGAAAGCAGTCGCCTAACCAACTGAGCCACCCAGGCGCCCAAGCTAAAAAGCTTTTGTACAGTAAAAGAAATAATTAATAAAATGGAAAGACAATCAAATCATTTTTTAAATCATTTTCAAATCATATAAGTGGTGATTATCCAAAATATATAAGAAATTCATATAACTCAATAGCAAAACAAAGACCAAAAAAAAAACACAAACCCTCAAACAACTCAAACTGAATAGACATTTTTCAGAAGAAGATATCCAAATAACCTTATGATTAGCATCACTAATCATGAGGGAAATGCAAATCAAATTCACAATAAGAAACCACTTCACAGCTTTTGGAATGGCTGTCATCAAAAAGACAAGTGATGACAAGTATTGGCAAGGATGTAGAGAAAAAGGAATTCTTGTGCACTGTTAATGGGAATGTATATTGGTACAGCCACTATAGAAAACGATATGTAGGTTCCTCTAAAGATTAAAAATAGAACTCTCATATGATCTGGCAATCTTACTTCTAGATACATCTCCAAAGGAAATGAAATCAGGAACTCCAAGAGATAACTGCACACTCATGTTCATTGCAGAATTACTCACAATAGCCAAGATATGGAAGCAATCTAAGTGTCCATCTGTGGATGGATGGATAAAGAAAATACATACATACAATGGAATACTATTCAGCCATTAGAAAGAAGGAAATCCTACCACTTTATGACAACATGGATGAACTCTGAGGGCATTGTGTTAAATGAAATAAGTCAGACAAAGACAGACAATGAATGTTATTACTTAATATGTTGAATCTAAAAAACCAGAACTCATAGGAACAGAGAGTAGAATTATGGTTGCCAGGGCTCAGGGGTGGAGGAAATAGGAAGATGTGGTCCAAGAGTACAAACTTTCAGTATAGGTTGAATAAGTTGATGAGTAAGTTGTGGGAATCTAATGTACAGCATGGTGACTATGGTTAACAATACTGTATTATATACTTGAAAGTTGCTAATAGAGTAGATCATAAATGTTCTTTTTTCTTTTTTAAATTTAAATTCCAGTTAGGTAACATACAGTGTAATATTAGTTTCAGGTGAACAATATAGTGATTCAACACTTCCATACACCACCCGGTGCTCATCACGACGAGTGCACTCCATCACCTATTTAACCCATCCTCCCACCCATCTCTCCTCTGATAACCATCAATTTGTTCTATGTAGTTAAGAGTCTGTTTCTTTTTTGTATTTTTTATTATTTGTTGTTTATTTAGAGAGAGAGAGAGAGAGAATGACTTGTGGAGAGGGGCTGAGGGAAAGGAAGACAGAATCTTAAGCAGGCTCCATGCCCAGCATGGAGGCTGGCACAGGACTTGATCTCACGACCCTGAGATCATGACCTAAGCCTAAATCAGGAGTCAGGCACTTAACCCATGGAACCACCCAGGTGCCTCAAGAGCCTGTTTTTTGGTTTCTCTCTCCCCCCGCCTTTGCTGGTTTGTATTGTTTCTTAAATTCCACATATGAGTGAAGTCATATGGTATTTGTCTTTGCTTAACATAATACTCTCTAGCTCCATCCATGTCATGGCAAATGGCAAGATTTCATTCTTTTTTATGCCTGAGTAATATTCCACTCTGTGTGTGTGTGTGTGTGTGTGTGTGTGTATGTGTGTATATATATATATATATATATATATATACCACCTCTTCTTTATTCATTCATTGGTCCATGGGCACTTGGGCTGTTTCCATAATTTGGCTATTGTAGATAATGCTGCTATAAACATTGGGGTGCATGTATCCCTTTAAATTAGTATTTCTGTATTCTTTGGGTAAATACCTAGTAGTGCAACTGCTGGATTGTAGGGTAGTTCTATTTTTCACTTTTTGAGGAACCTCCATACTGTTTTCCAGAGTGGCTGCACCAGTTTGCATTCCCACCAACAGTGCAAAAGAGTTCTCCTTTCTCCACATCCTCGTCAATACCTGTTGTTTCTTGTGTTGTTGATTTTAGCCATTCTGAGAGGTGTGAGGTGATATCTCATTGTAGTTTTGATTTGTATATCCCTGATGATCAGTGATATTGAGCATCTTTTCATGTGTCTGTTGGCCATCTGTATGTCTTCTTTGGAAAAATATCTTTTCATGTCTTCTCTCCATTTTTTAATTGGATTATTTATTTTTGGGTAGCTTCTCTGTAACAGTGGAGTACCATGGTACATAAATATTTAGTTTACTTAAATTCAAATAAACATGCTTAGAGAAAAGCTAAACAAACCTCCTCACCCAGTTCAGTACACAGGCACAAAATAAATTACAAACAATAGTGTAAGAAGCCTGTTGAGTTTGTGAGTCTTCCCCTCTTTGGTGAGTGGATGATCCAGATAATGGATGCAATTAAGTCTGAAGTAGTAAATATCTGTTGGTCAAAACCAATGGAAAAATACGTGAGTAATTTTAATATATTCCTGACAATTAATGAGGAAGTGAAATATGTTGTTCAGCTGGCCATGAAATTGTTTGTGATGACTTTTATTTGCAGAATTATTCATAGGGCAATAATGCCTAATGTACAGTTAAAAGAACTGGTCTATGGAAAAGAGTTAAAAATATAGTCTATAGGGAAATAAATGACAACAAAGAACAGAAAAGTCTTTACTCAAATTTTCCTAGCAACAAAACATTTAAGTGACTAGATTTCTGAATATAGTTTTTCTCTGAGATTACTTACCCTACCTTACTATTTACATTAGACACATTTATACATCCCAGTACCGTGCAGGATTATATACACAAAATGTATGCTATACTTTATGAGTTAATTAAGAACTTAAGAATTTCCTCAAGGGTAAAGAGAAAAAAAAAAAAGAATTTCCTCAAGGGTAATTTTGTTTATGAATAACTTTTACATTATGTGCTGAGCTTAGAAATTAACACTACACTGTTTTAAAATCTTTCTTTTTTATCTTTTTGTTTTTTTAATCCAGTCAGTATAAGATTCCATCAGAGTTTGTTGTCATTTTGATCAACCCTCTGCAGACATTTATCTCTTTGCTCTCTAGTTAGCTGTTTCATTAGACTAAGAAGTTTTCTAGGGCTGGGATTGACCTTTATTTGTTGGTTCCATGTGCCTCATAGCACAATGACTGAGTTATATATTAAAGACATGTACAGTGAACGAATTGACAGTCTACTTTTCAAAAATTGATGACTCTTCAAAATGATGACTCTCTTATAAGTATAAAATAAACATGTGTCAGAAATTTTATTCAGTTCATTAATTAGAGAATCAGTAAAATACTAAAACCAGTTCAAAATGCATTTGAAAAGCAGGGGGTGAGTGTGTGTGTCGGTACAATTTAATCAGGAAAGTCAGGAATATTTCTGGCATAGATACAAACCAGGTGAATATCTTATAGTGTAATAAACCATAATCTTTGGTGTTCTCCATCCCACAAGGCAAAAAATTATTTGCTTCTTTTCTGGACTCAAGTCTACAATTTAGCATATGACTTCACTTATTCTGAAGGCTTTAATCAATATGAAATAGTGATTTGATGTCAGTATATTCCTCTAGATAATGCTTAAGTGGCCTGAATGATATTGAAAAAATGTGTTTTCCCTAAGCCTTCGACTACTATCCATGGACTATGGCAGATAGGCAGCATTACCAAACACTTGTACAGTGAAGAAGGTGCCAGAATTGGAGTGAGGAGGCCCAGGTAGTGGGTGCAGGCTTTCTGTTAGTCTGAAAAGACTACATTCTGTATGATCCCAACTATATAACCTTCTGGAAAAGGCAAAACTATGGCTAGAGTAAACATTTTGGTGGTCGCCTAGGTTAGGGAGGAGAGAGGGATGAATAGGTGACGCGCAGAGGATTTCTAGGGCAGTGAAAATATTCTGTATGGTAATGGTGGATACATGTCATTATACATTTGTCCAAACTCATAGACTGTACAACACCAAGTGTGAGTCCTAATATAAACTATGGGCTTTGGGTGATTATGATGTGCCATTGTAGGTTCTTCAATTGTAACGATTGTACTACTTTGGTGAAGGAGGTTGATAATGGGAGAGGCTACACATGTGTGGGGTGAGGAGGTATATGGGAGATCTCTGTGTCTTCCTCTCAATTGTGCTGTGAACCTAAACCTGCTCTAAAAATAAAGTCTGTTAAAATGTAAATATATAATTTTTCTTAAAAAAGGAAAAGATGTTCCCCACATTTTTAACTTATTTCCAAGTTTTGCCTAATTTTTCATAAAAGAGTAAATTAATATGTTCTTCCTAAAGGTAACAATTAATTCAATATTGGAACATTGCTGCTAAGGGTTTACCATGTAGCTGCTGATCCTATTAACTTAAAAATTCAGTTAGACAAAATGACCCATTTTACTACCATTCCCAGATAATTGAGGTCTCACTGTAATGGTTTAGTGATTTGATTTCTCACCATTGTTCTAAATATGCTTTGTAACTTGCTCTTTCAGAAGAGATTACCTTTGAATATTTAGTGTAGGTAAAATTAATAACTATAATGCACAGGATTACAATAAAAATCTCTGAACTCCAATTTAAGTCAACTTGGAAATGGAAAGTAGAGATTTGTATTTTTAAAAAGTAATTAGGAGATGATTGCTTACTATATGAACAATTAATAGATTTATTAATCATTTTGAATAAGAAATAAAGATACATACAGTAGCCTTCTGTTAGTGTTTATATAAACATTAGAATGTTAGAACTAGAGTGGACCAGGGGAGCTGTTGATTGCAACCCCTTCATTTACAGGTGAGGAAACTGAAGGGAACTCACACAGCTTGTCAATTACTGTGAAACACTATGTGACTAACAAGATAATACACAGTTTTGCCATGACATAGCTCTTGCATGTATGAGGTATAACAGTTGTCCAGGATTTAACTGGGCTGATTGCTGAATCTACAGTATAGATACACAGGATAAGCACTATATATTTTTTTTACAGGTAATGAAATCAGGATCTTGAACTGAAATGACTCATAAAACATAACCAGTTTCACTGTATGTGGGTTTCTACCTACCAAAGCAGCTGGATTTTAAAAAGTGGAAATATTTTGAGAGAGTAGAAAGGGATTACAGGGGAAAATGTATGAAACTTGTGATCCGCTCTTAAATAAAATACTACTTCCACCCCCACCACAAAAAATTTATGTTCTCCAGGGGATATGACTAATGTTGATGAATAAAAGAAGCTTACCAGAAGATTTTATTAATTTTTGTAGTTTTTGTAGGTAGCAGGGCCCCTTTTAGTACAAAGTGTATTGGTTTAGAAGACTGGTGACTTCAGTATTCTGGCCTAGAGCAAATGATCAGAGTTGAGGAACATAGGGGAAGAAAGTATTGTCTGCTTCCCCCCTCCCACCTCCAAAATGCATGAGAGTCTCAAGAAAAATTACCTCTGCCTGCATGTGGCAGAGATAACATTTCTTTACAAAGTTCTGATGATTGGTAACACAGATCTCAGAAAAAGGAAAAATATTAAATGGCTGGTCAATTTAAATAGTACAATGTTAAACTACTACAAAATAATAGTTCTGTCAAACTGAGAGGTGATGGTGGGAGATGGGTGGGGGATGGACTGGTTGGGTGATGGATATTGAGGAGGGCACTTGTGATGAACACTGGGTGCTATATGTAAGTGATGAGTCACTGAATTCTACTCCTGAAACCAGTATTGCACGGTATGATAACTAACTGGAATTTAAATAAAAATTTGGAAAGAAAAAAATAATAATTCTGTGATCCACTCAATGATAATTCTCAAACCAAACCGTACAGAGCACCTTTTTCAGAATCGTCAGGGTGTTTGTTAGGTTAGATCTGAGGATGAATCAGTGTCAGGGTTCATTTTTTGCAGTCATGGCTTTTCTTAGTAGAAAAGTTTATCAGTGGGCTACTGGGTAGCTCACAAAGTTGACACAGAGATCAGAAACCAAGGCTTGGAGTTAGGCAAGAGCTAATGATGTCAGGGCAGCCCAGCCATGCTGGGATGATGGGTATGGTTAGGTTCCACATCTGGCTCCATGACTCCTGGACCTCTGTCACTGCCTCCACTCTATTCTTGATGCTGTAGCTTCTGCTGTCTCTGAGAATAACTTCTCGGGCATTCTTGTGTTTTTCTCTCTTAATTCTTGGGTAATTGCAGATTCCAATCTCAAGTAAGAACATCCATTGGCTAAGTATCTGTCTTAATTTCCCCTAAGTTTGAATAATTGAGTACTCATCCAAAATTGGAAGAACATTTGGAAACTGACACGAGAGAGAGAAACTTTCTGTGACACTAGTCTCAGCTCAACCGATTGAATTAAAATCTTGGAAGAAATGCTGAGAATCAGCATGTTTAAACAAATACAATCAGTTCTGCTATGATGCAACACAGGTGTTCCTGGAAATCACTGCACTCTACAAAACCATACAATAAAGACCGCAGGGGTTACGAGAACAGAGCTATAAGGAACACAACCCTCAAACACTTGATTAGTGACACGCTGAAAAAAGATAGGAAGCCCGTGAACACAGCAGTACATTTTGACATCTGTTAAGTGGCTAAGAAATACATAAAAACTACAATAGAAATGATCACTTAGCCTGAAAGAGACCTGAGGTTTGCTTTTGGAAGTGGGCATGGGGAAGGTTGCAGGTTGTGCTATCGGTAAGTGATGGTCATCTGACGTGGGAAATAGAAAGTTGTAATACCTGATGTGCACAAGTTTGGTTCGTAACACCCGGGGTGAAGTGAGGTAGCTGGTAGAAGTTTCCAGTATGTTCTTGTGGGCATTCCGTGTATTCCCACGAGGCTCAGTGCAGCGGGTGCAGTTTTCCGAATTCACCTGTGTTTCTCCAGATGAAGTGTCACCTGAAGAAAAGCGAAATCTGCATTATGCTCAACAGGTTACCTCATAGGAGACCAGTAACATTGAAACAGATTCGCTCCGAAACAACTGTTACAGCAAAATCGACTGTACTCCTCTATGATTCTTAATGTAAAACAAAGCATGGAGACTTTTAGGTTTTTGGATCTTCCCTGACTTCTCCAAGTACTCTTCCTGTTTAATGCCTTCTATGAGGTTAGGCACATGGTTCCCTAACTCTCTCATTTGGCTAGTGTAGGTGGGGGAGGAGGAACATTGTCCCCTTTTCTCTCTCCCACTTCTCAAGAGCTGACTTACAAGTCTTCCCTGTGGACTTTTAAATCACTGCACCCTCATCTCTATTCACTCCCTAAAGGACCCACGTCCCCAGACTCAGTGCCTTCGGTACCGCACTTATTATTTCCCCTCTCCCCCACCACCTGTTATCATCTTTGGTAATTTTTTAACTTCTTTGGCAGTGTCTCAGTTCCTAGCTTGATCCCAACTTACTGAATGGCTACTGATCATATTCTCTTCACCGTGGCCACTCCCAGCCCCCTCCTCGCCTCCAGTGTCTCTGCTGCTTATTAGTAAGCTTGAATGAAGTCTGCGTCATTTTGTGTCATTTTACCTCGTTTTCAGTATTTCTCAGGTAAAATTTCAGCACGAAACATGCATACTGTTTAGCAAAGACTGTTTCATGTTTGGCCTATCTGTTCCTCCTGCGTGCAAGCTTCGCAGGCAACCATCGAGTGCACAGGCCACCTGATTGCCTTGCTTTACCAAAGATAAATAAGAGCAGAATGTTGGGATTCAGCTAATCCTAGGAATGCTGCAGCCTTACATTTTCTTCAAATGAAAAACCATATGAATGTCCTTTTAATACAAAGGCTTTTCTTCTGTATTTTAGTCCAGGCTGCTGTTTTTAACTTTTCGTTCTGTTGGGGAGATTAAAGACAGAGGATCACTATGAGTCTTCTAAGAAGCCAAGGGACTGCAGTTAGATTAAAAGCTATTTGTTCTGCACTTCGTATTTTCTTTGGTCCTTATTTTCAGATTGAACCTAAGGTATCTGCAGCACAGATTGCTTTCAGAAAGATGAATTTGACTAAAAATCATACTATGCATTCATTCAATAAACATTTATTTTTGAATGCCTCCTATAATTCAGAGTCTCTGCTAGCCTAGGGCACATAAAAATGAATGGGAAAACCTTTTTGTCTTTAGGGAGCTGTAGTGGATTCCGTGGTGCTGTGCCCATATGCTCTTGGATGTTGGTGGCTGGCAGCTCTCAGCTAGTCCCTATTTGGGCCTTGCCCATGACTGAAGAAAGCCACCTCATCCAAGGTTATGCTCCCATCCCAGAGGGGAACCACATTCAATGACTGGTCAATAGGGGGATTATTTCTTTTGCCCTAATTTAGGACAATTCTGAAGGGCCGTTTCAACATTAGCGCTCCCCCATAAGATTGGCTGAGGCTTTCTTTGTCATTGCATTAATTCACAGTTCAATGCCTCCCTCTGTCCAACCCTGCTTCCTTTGCTCCCCACAAAGTTTGATCCCAAGAACACAAAACAGTTTCGGGTAAACTTCCTTCAGGCACATCTGTATTTTAGAATCTGATTCCTGGGGACCTTGCATGCAGTGAGAATTCACTGTCTGGTTGGAGGGGCCACAGCTTTAGTAATTGTGATAATATTTTGAAAATTACTCTGGTAGATGTAACCCCATGTCATTAGGAGAGAGGCATTTAGCTCAGATTGTGGTAGGAGCGGGGTCACACCACCTTTTCTAACCTGAACTTAGATTTTAGTATCACTAACAGTTGGACACAGAACTATGGGCAGGGAGGAGATGAAGAAAAGGGATTTTTGGACAGAGAAAGCAGTCTTGTACAAAGGCAGTGACCTCTAGGTGAGCTCGACACATTCAGGAAACTTCTAGTAGATTTGTATGACCTGAACCTATGGGCAAGAGAGAAAGTGGGGAGACATGATGAAGGGGTATGCAAGACCCAGTTCATGAGGAACTTGTCTTTCATGTTGAGGAATTTGCATTTTATACTGAGAACATTTGGACTATTGACATTTTAAGCAAAAGACTTAGGTTGACAGTAGTGTGAACATGGGTTGGAATGAGGTGAGGGTGGAGACATGGAGGCCCTTTATGAAGATGTGGTGGAAAATCAGGTAGTGAAAAGTGGATAATATCATGGCAGAAGATAGGAGCAATGAGAGGATTCAGGAGCTAATAGGATATAAGAAAGAAAGATGAAGAGACATACCACTCTTAGTTTGAACTGGTAGGGAATATAAAAGAAGGACTTTGAGGGGCACCTGCATGGCTCAGTTGATGAAGCATCCGACTCTTGATTTTGGCTCAGGTCATGATCTTAGGGTCGTGGGATCAAGCCCCACATTGGGCTCTGCGCTCAGCATAGAGTCTGCTTATCTTTCTCCCTCACATCTCCCCTCCTCCTCCATCTATCCATCTGTCTATCTCTCAAATAAAGTGTTTTTTTTTTTTTAAAGGAAGGGATTTGAGGGACAAATATGCTAATCTTAGTTTTGAACACATAGAGTTTGAAAGTATTTATGGGGCATCCAAGTGGGGGAAAAGAAGGAGAGAGAGACAGGTACATGTAGGTTGTACTTGAAGCTGAGGCTTGGGCTGCTGGGAAGAGTGGACAGGGTAAGGAGAAATGAAAGGAGAAACTGTCACTTTGGGGAAATGACAGTGTTTAGAGTAAGGCTCCATGAGAGAGGCCATAGAGACAGGCTTCTGGAATAGGTACTGTTGTTATGGTTGCTATCTACTTCATACCAAGGTGAGTATGTTTTTGAATTTTTAAGTGTGTCATACTTTTTGTCCACTTAATTACTTTTCATAGTAGTCTTTCTTGGACCAATTGCCTTTATATTACAAAAGAGGAAACCCACTTAAAGATAGGTTCTGTTATGCTACTCCTATTGTATAGTAAGTTGATGGTTTGGCCAGGCCATTTATTTGGAAGATGACTGGAAAGTAAAGATCTAGGGAGAGTTCAAATTAGTTTACAAATTAATTCCTCCTGTTTGCGGCAGGATATGATTTTAGTTATCATATCCTCATGAACCCAATTAGTCTGAAAATATTTTATGACATTCACATGCATGACATTTTCAATGTCCCAAGCTGTCCTTTTTCTACTCTTGCCTCTTCCTTAACATTGTTTTTCTCCTCTTTTCTTCTGATTTAAAGTTAACAACCATCTGCAAAAACTGCATATGACAAAACTGTAATTATTGGTGCTCTACCTGATGTTTCAGTTATTTCTTTTAAGTTGAACCTTTTGATAACTGTATTCATAAGGCATGTTATAAAATCTCACATCCGATTACATATTGCATACATACATAGCATGGCAAATGATATCATTTATTCTCAAAATTATCTCTGTTTTTTATCCAATATTATTCTCAATATGGATGCATATGGCATAACACATATTCCAAACAAACTGCAGTTCTTTTTTTTCTCCCCCCCCCTTTTATTTTCTTTATTTAGGAAAGACTGTTTCTCAGTGGCTTTCAGAACTTACTACAGGTATTTAATTAAATGTAGATTGTATGGTACATTAGTGACCATCAAACATTATGTCTTTCAGCAGGCAATTAAAAAGGGCAAAATATTCTAAATGAATTTTTAAATACCTTCTTCCAATCATTAAGCACAGTTACCACAGCCATATTTTGTAAATTTAAAACACTGGAGTTCTCACAAGTATGCTTGTCACAGTCGTTTTTATTGATGATCTATCTGAGCTTCATTTCCTAGCTGAGAAACCTTGTCGGTCAATTTATTCCAACATAACACTGTTTGGTTGGGTGGTTATTAATCCTGTAATTGTTCACGGCATGCCAGGAATAATTCAGTTAATTATTACAATATGTCTTATTTTGCCATGCTTCTCTATGTCAAAATACCCCTTGCATATATTGGAAGAAAAATCAGATGCTTATTTAAATTCTAGACATAAAAATTGATTACTAACTAAAAATATAAAAGAATGACATTTTGTGTTTGCCTTCATAGACTATCTGGGGGCCTAAATGCGCTTTGATGAATTGTAACCTCCTGATTTTAATTGATCTATCACCTCTATTTTTTTAAAAGAATTTGGAAGAAGGAATCATTTTAACTGAGTATTAGTTTCAATTAAGTGCCATAGTGTAACAATTCACCCTCAATCATACTAAAAAGAGAATTTTATTTTTTTCCAATCCAATATATGGAAATAGAGCTAATGTCTACAGTTCCATTATGGTCATGAAATTAAATGTTGTGCAGTTAGGTAAAAAGTGTGATGATGTATATAATAACTTTCATGCACAGAATTAAATTCAGTTAAAGGTATTTGGGGTTGGATATGCCTGAATGGATTCTAGAATGTAAAAACCCTTCAATAAAACATAATAATGTATGGATTATTACATTCTAACACTCACAATAGGTTATTTTAGTTCACTATAGAAATGGAAAATGCAATATTCATTATGCAGCACTGTACTTGCATTAAATCAAGTTCAGCAGAGGCCTCCTGTAAGAGAAAGTAATATAACCACTGCTTTATGGTCAGCTTCTTTAGCTAACTCTGACTTACAATAAACAAATCACCATGTGGTTGTTAACCAAATTAACAGCCTTCTCTAAGGTCAAAGGAACAGCAGCATTAATTGGCTGTGGCCAAAGGACTCGGAAGGAATTTAAAGACAAAGATGACTTCATCTCTGTTGATGGTGGTGAGGGAGCATAAATACAAAATAATAAATAAAAGATGCATTCTATTTCGTCTGATTAAAATCACAGGCATTAAGATGGAACCTATGTTGTTAGCTAGAGATCATTTAATTTGGAGTCAGTTTTACTCTAGATTTGCTACATAGTTTTGTGAGTTTGGCAAGTCATTAAATCTTAATTTACCTATAAAAATGGCATGATAATACTTGGCAAGTTGGACATAACAATGGAATGACGAGTATAGGAGACACCTTTTTAAATGTTTAAGCACTTTGTTTTAATTTTTTTAAGATTTTATTTATTTACTTGAGAGAGAGAGAGAGAGGGAGCACAAGCAGGGGAGTAGCAGAGGATAGAGGGAGAAGCAGGCTCCCCACTGAGCAGGGATCATGACCTGAGCCAAAGACAGACACTTAACTGACTGAGCCACCCAGGTACCCTGTTTAAGCGCTTTAAAAGATGATACTAAGAATATAAATTTGCACCTAGACTATTTAGAAGTACATACCAGATATATTAGATATAAGATTTATTAGGAATGAATTGACCTATTCATTACTTCTGTGATCTATTCATTTTTCTGAAGTACTTCGTAAGTTAAAAAAACAAATTTTATGATATTTTTGGTATATATGATTGTGGTATAATAAAGAACATCTCTGGTCTTTGTCCCTGGCTCCTCATGTAGAGCCTCAAAAACCCAGGGAATGGGGCGCCTGGGTGGCTCAGTCGTTAAGCGTCTGCCTTCGGCTCAGGTCATGATCCCAGGGTCCTGGGATTGAGCCCCGCATCGGGCTCCCTGCTCAGCGGGGAGCCTGCTTCTCCCTCTCCCACTCCCCCTGCTTGTGTTCCCTCTCTCGCTGTGTCTCTCTCTGTCAAATAAATAAATAAAATCTTTAAAAAAAAAAAAAGAAAGAAAAAAATTGAAAAAAAACCCAGGGAATTTCTTCAGTGATGAGTTTCTTTGTTACACTAATGAATGACTCATCATGGTGCTTCTGTATAGCTTAAGGCCTGGGGACTGGGCACCGAAAGGCCAGACACATGATTACAGGGTAAGGATTTTGGGTCAACCTGACCTCCAGGTAGGGGAGGGAGACTGGAGGGTGAGGTCTATCTTGTGGCCAGTGATTTAATCAATCATGCTTACATAATGAAACCATAATAAAACTCTGGACACTGAAGCTCCATGGAGCTTCTTGATGGGTGAACCCAAAGATGTACAGGGAAGGTGATGTTCCAGACTCCTCTGAGAAGGGGCCTGGAAGCTCGATGTGCTTCCCAGATCTTTCCCTTTGTGACTCATCCTTATTTGGTTGTTCTGGAGTTGTAAACTTTGTAAGAGAACTATAATCATAAGTATAGCACTTTCTTGAATTCTGTGAGGCATCCTAGTGAATTTGAAGCTGAGGGGATCCTGGGAAATGCTAAATTTGTAACTGATCAGGCAGAAGTGTGGGTGGCTCCAGAGACTTGTGGCTGGCATCTGAACTAAGGGAACTCTTGTGGCAGACTGAGCCCTTAAACCTGTGGAGTGTGACAATAAGGGTAATTAGTGCCAGAATTGTATTGCAGTGCTGTACTTGGGTGGAAATGGAATATTTGTGATAGAGAAAGCAAACAGAATATTTCCCCTAAACATGACAAAATTATTGCAAACTGAAAAAGAAGTCTCATAAAAATTACTATGAAAAGTGTGCAAGATACCATATTCAATTTTTAAGGGAATATAAATTCTATACAGTACGAAATGCCCTGATAAAAGTCGGTTTAATTGAGCCACATGATGGGCTATTTTAAAATTTGCAAATGTAGCTCTATCTCTTTAATCCATTGATTTTCAGTAAATAGGTGTGACAAAAATTTAATTTCACCAATTTGGTGAAATATCTAGCATGATGATACATCTGCTATAGAAGTCTAGAAATGCTGTAAAATACTTATAAAATACCGTAACTGTTTCTTTAAATGCAGGCTGAACTTTAAATAAAGTAAAAAAAAATGTCCAGAGAGTAAAAACGAAGAGGAAGCTAAAACCCTGCAGATGTCCTATATGAGGATGGAGGATGAGAATGTGGAGGGCGTTGGTTTAGGTAATACGTGTGTTGCGCACATTGAGCCAAGGGAGAAGGTGTAAAGCCCACATATATGAGCTGGTTCCTTTGAGGGGCTTCATGCTTAGTAAAAATGTATACTAAAAAGAAAAAAAAAAACCTGCCATTTTTTTCCTGGTAGTCTGGTATATTTTGTAATCTGATTTCCACTTTTACTACATATATTAAAATGTATTAATGGGCTAATGGGAATAAAAGCATGCTCTGAAGCCAAAAACTAAGTAAAGACAGATCCTTTGGAGTAAAGAGAGCAGTGGAGTTGGCTTAGGCCTTGAGGTTGTCTCATGTGATGAAAAATGACATAGAACACCCTGAAGAATTATTCTAGTAGTGTACAGTTGATTACCAAATTAACTGCTTCCTTATAGGACCCTGCTGCAGGAATGGTATCTGTCTTGAACTTTGGTGCTGAGTAGAGATGAGAGAAATCCCTTTTGAAAATCTGTATCTAAAAACTGGACCTCTGGTGGATTTGCAACCCAAATCCATGTTACATGGCAGGTCAGATAAACTCAAGACAGATACCTGGCAGATTAAAAAAAATATCCTCTCTGGAGGAATTAACATTTCATACTAGGACTCAATTTTCACAGATAAAATTTTAAGAAATATGGGGGCCTCAGTGAAAAATTTCATTTTTTAAAAGATTTTTATTTATTTGAGAGAGAGAGAACAAGCGGGGAGGAGAGGCAGAGGGAAAGGGAGAAGCAGACTCCCCGCTGAGCAGGGAGCCTGATATAGGACCTGATCCCAGGACCCCGGGATTATGACCTGAGCCAAAGGCAGATCTTAAACTGACTAAACCACCCAGGTGCCGCTCAGTGAAAAATTTCAAAACATTCAAAGGAACAAGTCGTAGTGGATTGCATTCAGTGGAAATAATAGCAGCATCAGATATGCTAAGAATTCAAGTATCTGTTCCAGAATATAATATAAGTGCAATATGATTGTCTTAGACTTTAAGCTGCTATAACAAAACATCACAGACTGGGTAGCTTATAAAGTTTGAAACTTTATTTTTCACATTTCTGGAGGCTGGAAGTCCAAAATCAAGGCACTGGCAGTTTTGGTGTCTAGTGACAGCCCACTTTCTGGTTCAGAGACAGTGCCTTCCGGCTGTGTTGTCACATGATGGGAGGGTCTGGAGAGCTCTGTGGAGTCTCTTTTATAGGGCACCAATCCCATTCTTGAAGTCTCCACTCTTAAGACCTAATCACTGCACAAAGGCCCCATCTTCTATTACCATTGTCTTTGGGATTTAGGATTTCAACATATGATTTTGGAGGCACATAAACATTCAGACCATAACAATGATAAAATAAATTTTTACATAGCTTGAATATAACAGAATGGCCAAAAAGATTTAAAGAGCAACCATATAGAACTCTAGAAATAAGAATATAATGTATTAAATAAAACAGTAATGGGTACTTTTACCAGCAGCTTAGCTGAGAGTCAAGTGAAACTATCAGAATATAGCATAGAGAAACAAAGAGCTAAACAAAGGTTAAAAATAAGTTAAGAGAAATGGTTGAATACTGTACAGAAGTTATGAAGAATTTCTATTCTTATATTCAAAATAGGGTCTGAAACTTATGTTTAGGTCTGTTGCAGTGAATTTGAAAAGTTCCAGATACAAAGGGAAAATCTTTTTTCCCAGAAGAATAAAACAGATCATCTGTGAAGGAGTGAATTTTTGCTTGAAAAGTGAGTTCTCAATAATCATGAAAACCAGAAGATAGAAGTTGTTTTCAGTATTCAGATAAAATAACTGTCCATCTAAAATTGTGTACATAGTGAAACTATCTTTCAAAATGGTGATACAAAAAAAAAATTCAGATATATCTAAGAAAGTTTACCACCAACAGACCCACACTAATAGGAATTCTAATGCATATACTTCCAACAAAAAGAAAATGATTGCACATGGAAGCAAAAATTATGAGCAAAGGAAGTGGTAAATATGTGGCTAGACAACCATTAATTATAAGGACCAAGAATAATAAAATTTTGTGAAATTTTAAGGAGCGTATGTCAAAACTATGAGACAGTTGTACACCTAAAACTAATATAACCCTGTATTTTAACTACACTGGAATTAAAAAAAGAAAGAAAGAAAGAAAGAAACAAAATAAATGAACAGAAGAATAAAAAAGAGAAACAAACCAAAAAAGGGATTCTCAACTATAGAGAAGAAACAGAAGGTTACTAGAGGGGAGGTGAGTGGGGGGATGGGTGAAATAAGTGGGGTGGGTTAAGAGTATACTTACCATGATAAGCACTGAGTAACATAGAATTGTTGAATCACTATATTGTACACCTGAAACTAATATAACACTGTATGTTAACTATATTGGAATTAAAATAAAAACTTAATAAAGAAAGAGACAATTATAATCTGTAAGTTAGGAGAGGAGTGACTGATGTTAAAGTTTTCTAAGTGCCTTATATTGGAGGAAGGTAATGATATTGATTAAGTTTATATATTGGTAAATTTGGAATAGAGTATGTAACTTCTGAACTAGTAGAGGAAAAATTAGGACATAAGAAATACCTTTGCTTTGGTTAAGGAGCAATCTTTTAACAGACACTGGTATAAAATAATACATTTTTCTTTTTAAGATTAGAATTTGGGGGAAAAAAAAGGAAGGAAAATCTGACTACCAACTCAGGGTGATGACAAAGAGGTTTGCCAGTTCTGTCTCAGGTCTGAGCAAATATACAAAGTTGGAAGCTTTCCCTGAGAATTTGTAGCTATGGGAATGTATCTCATACCATATGGGGGCTTATATTTCCATTACTTGCATGATCCAGGAATATACTATTCAGGGTATTATCATAATATTGGCCTTCAGGTGGTAAAAATCACTTTGGGGACTAGTTAAAATATGAAAAACTGCTCTGCATGCACGATACCTCAACTCAAGCTGCACAGTATCAGGGATGGTGAGCCCACAGTACAAACTTATAAATACGTGAGAAAGAAATGCATACCAAATAAGTCTCAGCTGAGACAACAGACAGCAGTAATAGTCCACCAAAAAAGATCATGTGATAATTGGAGAACATTAAAAACAGTATGGTAAAAATCACTGAAGACAGGAGAGTGACATCAGCAGGATGACAAAATGGTGGAAGCTTTAAACCTGCCAACCAAGAATAACTATATCTGATAAAACTGTCCTTCAGAAATGAAGGAGAAAAAGACCTTCTCAGATAAACAAAACCAGAAGGAGTTTATTATGACTAGATCTGCCTTAAAGAATTGCTAACAGGAGTCCTCCACATTGGCGCAAAAGGCAACTAGAAGGCAACACAAAAACATGAAATACTGTTAATACTGTAATGGTGCATGAAGCACCTTTGATTGAGGCATAGAATTTAAAACATAAAAGCATAAAATAACAATAACCATAAAACTATGTTAATGGTATAAATTATAAAAAATTAATTCTTGACATCAATAAAACAAAGGGGGTAAAGATGTAAAAGAGTTTATATATGTGATTGAAATTATCAATTTAAAACAATTTACAAAATGGCAATAGTAAGTCCTTCCCTGTGTGTAGTTACTTTAAATGTAAGTGGATCAAATTTCCCAATCAAGAAACACAGAGTGGCTGAATGGATAAAAAAACAAGATCCAACTAAATAATGTCTTCAAGAGACTCACTTTAGATACAGGGATATCCATAGGCTGAAAATGAAAGGATAATAAAATATAGTCTATGCAAATGGTAACCGAAAAGCAGCAGGGTGACCATATTTACTTATATCAGAGAAGATAGACTTTAAGTCAAAAACTTATAAAAAAAAAGATTATATAATAAAGAATCAATTCTCTAAGGTATAACAATTATAAATAAATAAGCATCTAACAAGAGAGCTTCCATTTATGTGAAGCAAACATTGACAGAATTAAAGGGAGAAATAGACAGTCATATAATTATAGTAGGAGATTTTACCACCTAACTTTCAATAATGGATAATCAGCCAGGCAGAAGATTGTAAGAAAACAGAGGACTTGAACCAACACTATGGACCAATTGGACCTGACAGACATATGCAGAATATACATTCTTCTCAAATGCACATGGAACATTCCCCAAGATAGATCACTTGTTATGCTGCACAAGTCTTAAATTTAAGAAGACTGAAATCATATCAAGTACCTTTTTTAACCACATCGAATGAAACTAGAAATCAGTAGCAAAAGAAAAACTGAAAAATTCACCGGTGTGTGGAAATTCAACAATACACTTTTGAAAAACTAATGAGTCAAAAAGAAATCACAGGAAAAATAGAAAATATAATTAGACAAATGGAAATGAAAACACAACATACTAAAACTTATGGGATATAGCAGAAGCAGTACTAAGAGGGAAATTTATAGCGATAAGTATCTATGTTAAAGAAGAAAGATCTCAAATCAACAACCTAACTTTATACCGCAAGGACTAAAAAAAGAATAACAAACTAAACCAAAAGTTAGCCTAAGGAAGGGAATAATAAAACAGTAGTAGCAGAAGTAAACAAAATTAGAAATAGAAAAACAAAACAAAAAAAGATAAAACTAATAATTGTGTTTTTTTTGAAAAGATCAACAAAATTGACATACCCTTAACTATACTGAGAAAAAAAGGGAAGTTTAAAATTAAAAAATCGGAAATGAAAGAGGAGACACATTACAACTGATGCTCAAAACTAAAAGGAACATATCAGTCTATTATGAACAAATGTACTCCAACAAGATGGATAACCTAGGAGATATGGATAAATTTCTAGAAACATATAATCCACCAAGACGACATCATGAGGAAACAGAACATCTGAATAGACCTATAACCACTAAAGAGATTGAATCATAATCAGAACACCTCACAACAGAAACCAGCCCAGGACCAGATGGCTTTTGTTGAGGAGACGATTCTTTTTTCATTGTGTAGCTTTGGAACCCTTGTTGATCATGATCACATATACAATTCACTTACAAATTGTTAAGATTGTAAATTTTATGTTAACGTGTTTACCATGATAAATAAAGAGAGAAAAATAATGGAAGACATAATTGAAAAAATAAAGAAGATTAAGAATCTAAAAAACAAAAAATAATACAAGTGTAGAATGGTTAAGTAAAAAGACCACACTGAACTTTTAAACTAAAGAATATCATCATTGAAATTTAAAACCCAAAAGATAGTTTAAACAGAAGATTATATTGAGTGAAGAGTCAGTTAGCAAACTGGAAAACAGATGGTAGAAGTAGAAGTAACATAGAATGCAGCAGAGTGAGATGGAGAGATGGAAAATATGAACAGTTCAGAGACATGGAGGAGGTAGCTAGATGTTTATCAAATGTCTGACTTGAGTTCTGAATGAGCAATAGAGGGAATGAGGAAAGTATAAGATTTCAAGAGATGAATTTGAAGAAAATTGTTGAAAGACCTGATTACTCAGATTTAGGAAATACAAAGACTTCCAAGTGGAATTAAAGATGAGTAAATCCACACTCTGACACAAGTTATCTAGATTGTATAATCCTAAAGTCAAAATATAGGTCCTTTGAGCAAAGGAAAAAATAGATCTTAAAAGCAAGCAAAGAGATCTATGAAGAAATAACAAACTTATTTATCTCAAAAGCACAATTAGAAGCCATAAAAAATGTAAGATCTTCACAGGGCTAACATAAAAAAAACAACAACAAAAAAACCTAAAATGAGTTCTGGAATTCAAGAATAGTATTGAACAAGGACTATTTTAATGTAATTCCTTCTGCTTTTTGAAAGATGCAATTAAGTAAGTGAAAAGGCAAGCCACAGATTAATACTTATGCATATACTGATAAAGGACTTGCATCCAGAATAGGTAGAGAATTCCTACAAATGCACAAATAAAAAAGTCAACACATTAGAATAAAAGGACACATTTCTTCAACAGACCTTTTTCTAAAGAAGGTGGCCAATGAACCAATTAACTTATGAAAACATGTTCATAGATATAAATCATTAGTGAAATTGAAATTAAAGTCACAATGCGTAGCCATCAAAATAGTTAAAATTAAAAAAAAAAAAAAGACCTGACAAGTGTTAGAGAATTTGTTGATCAATTGGAACACTCTGTAGAGGAGAAAAAAAAAATGTATTTCAGTGAAAAACTGTGCGTTATCTAGAGGACACTCCTATAAGTCATTTGATTCTAACTTTTGTCTCTAAGCTATTTTACAACAATGCATCTTCTACATAGGGCAAGCGCTTCCTGGTTATTTGATTCTATTTCTGTTTATTATCTTCGAGCTATTTTCAATTCTACGTGAAAATGTTTTTCTTCGGATTCTCTTTCAACCTGATTATAACATTGGCTTGCTTTTCTCATTGAATATGTTAAATAAAATGTTTAACGTGTTCATTTTTGTATCTGTATGAGAGTCATAATTTTATCCTATTTTGAAAATTATCTTTTAATCTCTTACAATGCTGGTGGAAGTATGAAATGGTAGCATTGGTTTGGAAAGCTGGCAGTATCTACATAAAGTGAACATATTAATATGTTTTGTACATATCTCTACAAAATATATACATATGTGCATCAAAGTAGATGTAAGAATGTTCACCTTGAACCCTATTTGTAGTAGCTTATGACTGGAAACAATTCAAATGTACACAACACAATGGTGAAATAAATTGTGTTATAAATAGGCAATGAAATAGATCTGTCAATGATAATTAAAATGAACAACAAAACAGAAAGAAACCCTCTATAAAACATGAGTGGATATTATAACCATAATGTGGAATGAAAGAAGCCCAAACAAAAGACTATATGCATAATTCCACTTATATAAAGTTGAAAAACAGGCGGATCTAATCTGTGGTGTTAGAAGTAATTACCCATTGAGGACTACAGTTATTTGGGGCCAGGGGAGTAACAACTGAAATGGGGCATGAGGAAAGATTCTGGGGGTGATTGTAATGTTCTCTTCCTCGCCCTGGTTTCAGTTATATCGATGTGTTCACGGAACAAAAATTTACCAAGCTATATATGTCAGTGTCACGTGCATTTCTCAACATGTTGTACTTCAACTAAATAGTATGTATATTTGTATATATAATACATGTATCTGTTAAAAAGTGGATAAAATAAAAACATTTTCAGACAAAGAAAAGTATATGACCCAGGGACTTTAGCTGAAAAAAGTACTAAGATATATATGAGTAAGAAGAATATCATACTTGGAAGGCATGAGATGCAGGAAACAATAGTGGGCAATTACCTTGAACATGAAGGCTAAGCATTGGTCAGTTGTGTTCAGATTATGAGTGTAAACAGGGCAGAACTAAAATACAGAGTAATAATAGCCTGTATGACAGAAGGAAGTTATGAGAATTAAATTTATCCTTAGGTTAAGCCACAGGCTCTAATGAACCAGGCTCACAGCCCTGGTTCATTGCTCCTGACCTTACATTTACAATCCCATTTGTGCTCTCTGCTCCACTGAACCACTTTTGCTTCCCAGGTTGCTCTCCCTGAGGCCATCTCCGTTTACCCCCACCCACTGTTAGCCCCCAGGATCCGTGTCAGTGCCAAGCCCCAGATTCTCCATTCCTTGCTCAAGGAGGTGTGTCAGAAACAGGTTAGTTATGAACACCAGCTTCTGTGCCGTTCAGAAATCCCGTCATGCTCTGCAATTTCCCACTTGAGCCTTGGCACTGATTTCATGTTGCTGTCAGAACGCCAGGAAACACTTTAGGGTTACACGAATTTAACCATCGAAGCAGCTCCTGCTTTGGAGTGTTTTACTTTGTTGTTTTCTTTGTTGGCCTGGTTGTTGTTGCGACTTACCTCTCAGCTTCTGTCAATTAAGGGATGGATGATAAATGGACAATGCCTCTGTATAGGCCAAGGAAGATTTTCTTTGTTCTGGAAATGAGACTTATTCTGCAAAAGTTTGCTCTGCTTAAATCACTGGCACAACGAAATCACTGAAGCATTCTCTAGAGGAGTTAAGGATTCTCTATTCTGCACACCCTGCTTTTGAGTTATTGATATGGTGTACCGGAACAGGTGGTTGAGACATTTGTTGATATCATTCATTAAGGCATATATCCTTGTACTTTCTGGGGAATTTTTGAAAGCCGTATGTGAATAATTTTTGGACTTTCAGTCAATTTGGCTCGTATGTGTTGCTGCTCCCATCCATTCATGCAGATATCAAACATTGTCTAGAAAATTATTCTGAGAATTCTGAGCTGCACTCAAGGCAAGGTTTGTAAAATGAGAAATGTGTTTATTTTGTGGGGATCTTCATTGAAATGTGGATGCAATATTGTCTTGAAACTATCTTGAGAGTAAACATTAGATCATGTGAAATTGCTCTTTGGCCAATTTTGACCTACAAAAACAGGAATTACATATGTCGTTCAAGCAAATATATGCTCATTAATGTTTTACTCAGAAAAGGATATCATAGTATCACAACAATTTATATTTTGTTTACATATACCTGAAGTATTTTTCTAACATTATTTTTCAGAGAGCAGTGGCCAATTTTCAGATGGGGAGACTCACTGTGGTATGAATTTAGCTGAGAGAGAATCAGATTGAGAGAAAGCTTCTTAAAAATTTCCTTGCAGGGAATTTTGAAAGTTCTATTAACTTTCCCTATGCCTTGTCAGATAGGAAAGACAGAGACTTGTCTATTTCCTTTCACTTTGAATTAGCAGCACCCAGAAGAGCTCAGAACTAGTAGGTAGTCAATAAATATTAACACAGACACACAAATGAATGCCTTTATTTTTTTTATAGCCAGTGACTCTGGAAGATGAGAAAAGAAACTCATTAATTGAGCACTACCATATTCTAGGCACTTTTTACTTTTTAATATTTATTAGAATTTCTTACCACAAAAGTAATATACACTTATTATAAACAACTTCAAACATTCCAGAAATATGTAACACAAAATGAAAGTCCATCTAACCTGGTTCCCAAGGTAACCATTGTCTTCATGTTGTAGATATTCCCCTGGACTTTTTTGAGCATATATGTTTGCACACTATACATTGAAAGTCTTCCTGAGAACCAAAATCCAGGCCATTGACTTGGCTTAGTATTGCTTTGCTCTTTCATCATTGGATCCTTTTCTCTTTGCCCAACCGTGAAGTTTAACCCCTTCTTCTCTGTAATGATGTAAAGGCTTGAGGACAGGCCTTCTAAATAAGATCCAGAGACTTGGTTTTCTCATTTTAACAATTAACCACATCCTTAGTGAAGAAGCTCAGAGATGTTGGGGAACTTACCAGAGGTCACACAGTTAGTTGAACATTTGAGCTTGCTTCCCTAAAGTATCTTGCGTACCATGGATTTTCGCATGTGTTTTCTACATAGTGGCAAAATCCAAAATAAAAAGAATTTAGTTGCTCTGGACATCCAGAGTTAGTATTATATTGTCCATGTATGTGGAATGGTTGGGTAGAGTTTGTTTTCACATTTGTTGTCAGCTAAGAAGAGTGTTTGAATTTGAATTCAAATGTCAACACTTTAGTTTCCTTTAAAATAATCCAAGAGAAAAGCCAAATGGTCCAGTTTGGTGGGATAAAGGCAGCATTGGTACCAGTAGAGTAGAAATCTGTATATTTATCTCAAAACTTATGTCACAGTAGCATAAGTTAAATTATTAAAAATCATCTTCAGAGGAGAAAAAAATTAAATCATATGCATTACGAAAAGATACATCATAAAATCAGTAATAAAGTAATTGCATTAAAAGGGTAAAGGACACAAAGATTTATCTAGAGACCCAGAGCTTTGCTGTTTCCCCTCTAACTGGTAAAGGTTTTATTTCTGTCTTTTTTTTTTTTTAAAGATTTTATTTATTTGAGAGAGAGAGAGAGTGAGAGAGAGAGCACAAGAGGGGGTAGGGTTAGAGGGAGAAGCAGACTCCCCGCCGAGCAGGGAGCCCGATGTGGGACTCGATCCCGGGACTCCGGGATCATGACCTGAGCCGAAGGCAGTCGCTTAACCAACTGAGCCACCCAGGCACCCTATTTCTGTCTTCTTAAAGGAACATTTCAATTCCCTCTTAACAACCAGCATGTAAAAAAAAAAAAGTGAGAACATTTATTTGTAAGTAAAAATAACTTGGTTGGCTTCCGCACATTTTAGAAATGCCTTTAATGCCTGGGTGTCCGTGTGTCAATGTGAGAGTTAGCTTGATGAAAGAAAGGATGCCCAAGACCATTACAGAAGAAAGATGGTGACTCGTCCTAAACCTTTAGAAACAGAAAGCTGTAGGAGGCTGCCTAATCATTTGTCTTACAAACAGCGTATGTTCACATACCAGGGTCTCATAAACCTGAAGGCATCAACTGCATTTGTCAGGAACTCCAACCCAAGATTTGTTTTCAATCATTTTTAACCGGAGAGGCCTGGATGATACAAACCCAATTTAAAGGCTAACAAAATTGTCTTCCCCTCTCCGTACTGCAACAAGTTATATCCCTCATATAAAGAGGGAGGCCTGTACTGTCTCTCTGATCTGGAAGCTCTTATTTTGTCTCAGCTTTTCAATAGTAGTCTAACAACGGTTGTGCCAAAGATTTAGATGAGTTCACGATGCCCAGTTTGTAGAATCGCTTTGTGTGCCCTGCCCCCTGCCAAGTCTAACTTGTACTGTGGTCATTTTTATTTTCTTTGGTGCAAAAAGGAAACACAAAATGATTTGCCAGACATAAAATTAATGTGTCTGCATTGGTAATGGGTTCAAAGCGGTAGCCCTCCCTGGGCGGTGGCCTAGCAGGAGATCCTGCCATGGATTTTGCAGCTAGAGAGGCCTCTCAGAAGTCCAGATATGGGCAGATTTCCGGTCTCTCAGCATCACATTTTTTTCTTTTCTCTAAAATGAAGATACAACTACCTATCCTATGGTGCTGTTGGGGGGATTAAATCAAAGAATGTAACACACAACATAACTGTGTCACATATGTGAACTTCCTTTCTCCTCCACGGAAGTCAATTTGATTAGCTTCCACTTGACAAAAATAGTGTTGACCTTTTCCTTTATCCTGAAAGGGATATGGAGTAGAGTCTCCTGGATTTTAGCCTACCAGGGTTTTTATGCTTGCCAAAATAAACTATAGAGATGGTTTGGCTCTATCTTGAAGATAGAGCACTAAGAAATTAGGTCCATCGCTGTCATTTTCCTCTCAGATTCCTCTCATCTGTCACAACACAGTAGTTATGAAAAATGAAACCATAAATTCAATTTAGAGGGCAATTTGCAGCTAATCTTTGGAGTAATTCCAGTGTGAATAATGCAGCAATTTGGATGCATGGTCAGTCAGTTCAGCCCTGATTTATTAGTATTTAAGAAATCTTTCTTTCATTAATGATAATTACTAAACAAGAGAAAATAATTTCTCTAAAATTATCCACCTTCATATCAGTGCTTCCAGTTCTGAAAAATGGCTACATTGTTTGTTGAAATTATGATGACAAATACAAACTTTTGTGCTGTTATTTAAGACACAAGATGTGTTTAGATTTTGCACAATAATTCTTTCCAGCTCTTGAGTGAACTGCTCAACCCTAGGTTATATCTGCCTTTTTTCTCTGATAGCACTCCCATTAGAGTTACCATTTTGAATATCTCAGCAGAAGGACCCTGGCATTTGCTGTTGATTTCCCACACTCCTTATACCTTGAAGGATGTATTAAAATCTAGCTGCAAAGAGAATGACATTTTTGTTCATGTCTAAGAGTCGAGTTTATCTGAGATTTTTTCCTAGTTATTAAAACTCTACCTTCTGACACATCCAATATACTCTGAGTCAGTGAACTTACAAGCATATGTTTAAATAGAGGTAACATCACATTAAAATCTATAAAGAGCAGTTCTCAGAACATGTTTACACTCATTTTCTTTTCTGTATTTTACTGCATGGGCTTTAACTGTTATGTGTTTAACTATAGAAACAGGTATTTCAAAACAAAGCAAAGCAAAACAAAACAGAGATGTAATGCCTTCTCTTAAAAATGTTTTGTTTTGTTTTTTGCTTCATTAAAAAAAAATCTTATTTCCTATTCATTCTCCCCTCTCCATTTAGTTTGTCCAAAAGTCAGGGCCATGAATTGTCCAGATTTTGTATTATTCCTTTAAGCAGGGGCAGTACCTGCAGTCCTAGGTGTATAAAATCCCCTTCAGTTTTGGCATTCATTAAAACAAAGTAAGCAAGAGGTGAGAAATGGCCTCAGGTTGTAGGGTTGAGCCATGCCTCCCCTATAACCCTGGTGTCATATAACGCCAGGACAGAGGGCACGTGCTCCGAGGAGGCGGGTGGTGTGCTGGCCAACAGCTTTCTGGGCATGGTCGTGTTCCATTGCATGCAATGTAATCTAAACTGCAAACTGATCAGCTTTGCTGCGAAGTTTACCCCGAGGTGCTATATTTGTAACTTTTTATGTATAGTAGGTATTCAGCAAACGCTGAGCAGCATCAAGGCTCCGCAGAGAGTGAGCACATTATTTTTACAGTCTGACTTTAAGTCACATGAGTTGATAGTGCTAAGTCCAGGTGATTAATCTGCTAAAAACAACAACAGTAACAACCACCACCACCCCCAAAACAAACAAAAAATCCAAACTAGTTCTAGGGCAGCGGTGGCATCCATTAAGCTCAGTAGCCGAGGGTGGGTACGCTTCCCCCTTGCAGGAATCCTGCTCTTGAATGTTGATTCAACACTCTCCCATCTCCACAGACAGAAGACCCTTAAACTTGAACTTTCCACACACTTGTTTGCTATGTCGCTGTGATTCTTTTCTAGTTGTTGTCTCTTGACTTTCTAAAACAAGGTCTGCGGTTGAGGTTATGGTTACAGTAGTGAGGAAAGGAGCGTGTGCATCTATATTCCGCCGTGCCTGAGCCTCAGCTCCAGCCATTTCTCACCTGCCCCGAGGGAAAGGTCAATTCTCTTATCCTGTGGGGTTCCACCCTATCTTCATTTCCTCCTCCAAATGGCACAACTTAAAAAAAAAAAAAAATCCCCCATACATCATGGTATCTTTATTCTGTTCACTTTTATATTGTGAAAGTGACGTGACACTCTACCAGAAACCATTTTTTTGAACAGCTGACTCAGTTATATCTAATTGTTTGCGTGACTGTTTTGTTTTAATTTATAAGTCATTTCTCTATTTAGAGAGGAAACACGGCTTTGTTGTCATTTTGTCTTAATTTTCTATTGCCCACACACACAAAAAAACAAAAACTCAAAGCCAAAAAACACTGGTAGCTAAGTTAGGGAGTCCACACTTTCCATCATATCAGAAAAAAATACTTCCTCATAGGCTTTCAATTATATAGGACTCAGCTGTCTACAACGCCTCAGAATGAAGATGCCCTTTCGGGAGAGGGAATGTTTGGAGGTGGAGATTTCCTGGCCAATCAGAGCGCTGGTAGCGCTTTAAATTCGGTCCAGGCACCTCACTAGCGCTTTCTCTTTCTGGGACCAGTGAAGAAGCGGGTATGTCTTCGTTTGCTTTGGCCTACTTGGTATTTGCTTTACTTAAATCTTGGGGTATCTGAGTAATTTTGTGGAGCATTATTTACCTTACTTGAAATCCTGTGGGTTGCTTATTTTATTTTTAAAGTGGGGCTTAACATGTCTGCTTATTTGGTTAGCTAAGTTTAGATCCTTTTAAAGTGAAAATGGTTGTTTGCTTGGTCTAAGTATTTAAAGTAGTGCTTCCCCCCCCCCCCTTATTCTAGTATGCGTGTTAATTCAAACAAGTTCAAAATGTTTATACTGCATCTCAGGCTTAATTTTTCTTGGCCTTTTAAGTAAAGTACACAGTATTTACATTTATTCCAGAAAAGACCTGTCCCTCTGTGCTGTTTCCAAACATCATACCCTTTAGTCAGAGCTGAGTGGGTCATGATTTGTCTTTCCGCAGTGCTTTTTATTATGCTTTTATCATTGTACTTATACGTGTTTAATTTTCTAATTTCCTCTCTAAGCTTTATTGAGACTATAGGCAGGGTGTAATTAATTTGGGGGCCCTAGCAATTTTTATAGTGTGTGAGACATAGTAGGCAATCAGTATGTTCGGGTTTCAATTTTGTGAGCCTCACAGCTTTCAGGTGATGCTTATAGGGACCCTTTCTACTCAAGGAGTGTTGTGTGGGCCGGTTGCTCAGGAAAAGCAACATCACCTGGGAGCTTGTTAGAAATGCAGAATGGCAAGCTCCA
>NC_138371.1:129505684-129524555 GCF_054177405.1 Leptonychotes weddellii
CTATGTGAAGACACAATCTGTAGATGAAAGGGATTAATGTATTCACTATATTTGCATTTATGGTGTTTTAAATGCATTTGTCTCTTGTTTAAGATTTTTGGATGCCTAGACCTAATTACTTGCTGCCATGCTAAGCACCCTGTTCTCTGCAAAGTAGGTAGTCAATAAATAATTATGGTGTTTTTTTAGGTCCAGGAAATTGGAAACTTTTGGATTTTTAAAAAGGATCATGGTAACTACATTCTCCTGTTATAGGTGAACAGGAAAGGAAAATTAGTAATTTTGTGAATTGAGATGCACTTTCAGTTATTCAAGTAAGAGTTTCTCTTCCATCAAATTCTTTTTATAGAATTTCTCTAGTTTTAAAATTTGAATTTTCTGAACGTGTGAGACCTAGGTACTGAAAAGGTTTGAGGAGTTGTTTTTCTGTGTTGTTGGCAGTTCTGTTGATCTTCACCAAAGCGGTAGTGAGACCACAGTTGAGGGAAAGCTGTAGCACCATACTGCATGTGGAGGAAGAGGGGGCACAAAGGCACTCGAAGCTGAAGAGATGTTGTTAGCGCATGGCCGAAGTGGTAGGAAAAGAGATGAAGGGGGTTGAGAGATGATGATTTAGGGAGAAAAAGGGGTGTGGAGGAAAGAGAAGGAAGGCTGTTTGGGAATGATGTTTTCTAAGATACAGGTTAGTTCTACTCTAGGCTGTGTCCTAAGGACTCTCGTATTATTTTCATCATGGGAAATGACTCTTGACCACAGAGTGTGATTGGGATATGGAAATTTTATGAACTGGTTTTAATGAGTGGCCTCTTCAGTGCTTCTGCTGACTCCTTTACGTAGAAAGAAATACTATTACAAAATTCAAACTATCTACATAGTTATAGCCATCTTTTTTGCCACACCGCTCCTCCCCATGCCCCTCCCCCCCCACCTCTTACCCCACATTACTCAAGTTGTCCATCTCTGACTAGAAGGATTGAAAAACACTCTTCTATTTCATGTCTGAATCTGAAAGAGATCCAGATGTGGACCAAAAGCTGACTTCTTGAAAGCTGAGTTTCTTGTTCTTTGGGCACAGTCTGATGCTATACATTAGGAAATAAAAAACTTTTCCCTCCTTTCCAAACTAAATAATTGGAGAAAGGAACCCTTAGTGAATACACATCATTCATTCAACTACCTTTTGTGGGCACCTGGATAAGCCATGCTCAATGATTGTAAGTATTTGCAAGATTTCTCTAAACCTGATTTGTTGTTTTTGGATATCCCTTTCTAATAATTCATAACAGGTCCCTATAAAATGAGAGAGGGCTTGTACAGAAAGAGCAGGTAACTGAGAAGACTCTATCTATCCTGGAGCCACACTTCCTCCTCTGCTGCTTGGAAAATGCTCAGACCCATTGCCCTGGAAAAGTGGGCTATTGGTGTCCCAGGAATGGTCTTTGATTAAAAATAGAGAAAGATGCAAAAGGTGCTATTCTGGGACACTTTATAACTAATCTATCACCATTCAAGATAAATGCAGTAAAGGTTGTAGTGACTTGTTTTTTATTTTTCTAAAGAAGCTTTTTGTCCAGTATGAAAAGGGAGAAATAAGTTTGGTTGCAAAGATTACTTATGCTTTCCTTGCCTATGTGAAGAGTAAAAGAGTTTCTGTAAAAAAGTGTTAATCTATCCGGGAGGCCAAACACTTCTGCTATAGGATATATCCAAAACTGCATCAAGAAAATAATACATTAGTACAATTTTTAAAGACAGTTTCAGAACCAAAGATCCAAAGAAAATAACACAATAATTATTCCTGCCATTTAATCTTTGTTGGTTTCCCTCCAAGATCTTACAGAATGCTTTTCTTTTCTTTCCTGTTTTCTTTCACCAACAGAGCATTTTTCACTTAGGGAATCCTGCTTTTTATCATGATTATGAGGCTTTTACATTTGGAAGACTGTTCTTTCATTCTCTGAAGTCAATGAGATATTCCCCTGGCATACATAATTAGAAACTTTAAGATTTCATATTGTTTACTGTCCATCTTTACTACTAGACTATGAACTTGTTTTAATGCCAAGCACAGTGCCTGGCATGAGGGCAGTGGTTATGAATCCTTTGGGAAATCGATGGGAGTGTTAATCTGCCAGAGTTCTAGAAACATTCACAGGATTTGAACAGTTTTAAACTCTTTCAATTGAGCAATTGATGTATAACCATACGATTTTTGCCCTTACAGCTACAATTTTGTTGGCTTAACGATAAGTGTTTATTGATGATGTTGTCGATGACAGTCAGCAGAATAAAAAATGAAGCCTAGATCCCCTTGCAAGAGAAGGATGGATAATAAGCTTCTGTTTCCTATTGAATTACATATTGTACAAACACAGAACAAATATTTATATGAAGAGGTAAATAATTTCTCTTGTTTAGACAGGTTAAAAGATTTCCTTCATGGTGGAGACATAGTCATTGCTTTAGGTAGAATGCATAATATCCTTGTTTGACAGTCTTAAGGGAATAATTGTGTGGGTGTGTGTGTGTGTTTTGTCATACTTGCTTTTGTTTCATTTGCATTTCCAAAGTGATTCTTCATTTCAGAAGCTCAAATTGATTCATTTGAGTAGCCTACCGAATCTTCCACTGTGCTTATATTGTTCAGTGACATGTGTCATCCACCCCTCCCCATCTCAGCACTAGAAGAATGCTTTATCACCAATCCATGGTGGTTATTAATAGGCTGCTGGGCTAACTTGTCATTTCTTATGTTTATTTTTATATGAAAGAAGGGATACCATTTTGTTATTTTTCTGCTTATGTCATTTGCTGTGCTTAAAGTAAGAATCTTTTGTTTTTACAGTTTTCAAATTTTGTGAGTTTATCCATTAAACAGATTTGGAACAGGTAATGGGTATTGAACTGTGATTTGTGCATCCTTCATACCCTGCTGATTTTGAGATAAATCAAGATTTCATTTCCTCATTTTATGAGCAAGATAAAAATCTGATTTACAAAAGTAAGCAAACAAAACAGAAACAATTTACCCATGGCATTCTTCCTGTTATACCAGTGAGCTGTTTACATCCTAATATTGTAGCTTTCCAAAGAGTTCTTATCTAAGCTATTAGAGCAACTAGCCTACAAAAGCATGCTGGGAATTGCATGCTGTTATGGTGTAAAATGATGCAAGTCCCATGAGGCCAAGCCTGTGGTTAGCTTTCTTTATCACTGGAGCCAACAGATAGTGTGGTGCATGGTGCACACTCAAGAAATGTTTGAGGAGAAAGAATGCAGCCTGAAATAAATGGTTCTGTAGGGAAATACATGTTAGTTTGCAGTCTTAAGTTATTTGCATTTACATTTATACATATATATGAAATTTCTTGAGTAGTAAGAAAATAATAATTTCTTGAACAGCTATTGTATGCTGGGCAGCATGCTAAGTATTATGTTAGTTAATCTTCCAATTTTATGAGGTCAATTTTAGCCACTTGGAAGATGAGGAAAATGAGGGAGGAAAGTATATCTGGAGTCTTTTAAAAGCAGAAGGGTTTTCTCCATCTGAGATGGTGTAAATGGGGCTGGGTTTGAAGTCAGGTGAGAAATAAGATCTGGTTTTATGCGTTCTGGTTTTGTGAAACCACTATTTGATTAATCTATACTTGACTCTGCCATGTTGACTTAGAAAAATGACTGCTAACTTATGTTTTTCAAATAAGTGGAATCTAAAATGAAACTAAAATGCATATTTAGCAATTAAGCAAAGGTCTGATGGGTTTTTTTTCTCTCTATAGAAATGGTGGTATATATAGGGGCGCCTGGGTGGCTCAGTCGTTAGGCGTCTGCCTTCGGCTCAGGTCATGATCCCGGGGTCCTGGGATCGAGCCCCGCATCTGGCTCTCTGCTCAGCGGGGAGCCTGCTTCTCCCTCTCCCACTCCCCCTGCTTGTGTTCCCTCTCTCGCTGTCTCTCTCTGTCAAATAAATAAATAAAATCTTTAAAAAAAAAAAAAAGAAATGGTGGTATAGGTTTATCACTTCAAACACCAGTGAAAATAAAAATGTAAAATACGACAGACCGAAGGCCAAAACAACCACTGTATTATCTACTCCTGCAATTTCAGGTCAACTGGCACCATGGTGTCTGTTTTCTCAGATATCAATATTACAATTTAATCCATGATATAAACTTAAGAGTAAACATTAATAGTTTATGCCATTTGATTAAAATGAAAATCACCCCAAATCTTCGGGGATTGTCACCTATTCCTTGTCTACAGATGCATGAAACTTGAACATCTTCCTTTTCACATAAGCACTGGCCTTCCTTATAAATCACATCACTGACCCAGAGAGTGTTTCTGCATAGCTGTCAGGTATGGATAGGTTGAAAAGAGGCAGCAGAAAAAAAAATTAGCTTCCTATCAATTATTGGTGTCAATAATTACCTGTTTATCATGCAGAACTGAGGATAATGAGGATGGGGAAGAGAATATTCCTGGTGGACTTAAAATCCAAACGTCAGTCTTGACCACAATAAAAGTATATTTGTATGTGATGCATGCAGTAAGAAACCATGAAAACAGTAATCAGGTAGCAAAAAGACCTTGATTATTGGCTATTTTTTTTCGATAGAACAGACTTTTCTGAGTGTCACAGTTTCCCTCAGGCTCCATCTACCCTAACCTTGAGAGGCATGTTTCTGCATGAGCTGGGCTTCGGTGGAAACACAAGGCCCTGCTTGCCACGGCACCTCAAAGGGCTTTCTGTTGGGTCCTGTTTATCGGGGATCTATTTCCAGCCAGCATTAGACCTATCTACTCCAACTCATTGGTTGAGAAACGAGTTTGACCCCTTAGTGATAGAAAGGGAGAATCCTTTAACAAGCAATACAAAACTCTAAACAACAAAGATATCCCAAATTTAGGGAAATTCTGTATTTAATGGCTTATGTAAATGTACTTCTATGCTGTATATAAAGGGAAAAATAAGGAATCCCAGCAGATACCCTAATTTTTAGTGGGATTGGTACTTATTTTTTTAACTGTGTTGGTGACTTCTTTGTGGTTCTAAGCAGTAGTTCTTCCCATATTGAGAACTGGGGAGAAGGAAGGTAGATAGGGAGGTAGAGGTGGGAGGATAGACAGGTAGGTGGTAGGTCAGTCACTGGGCCCTACTTTCCTCTGTGACCGCTCTTCCTGGCCATCTTCTAAATGTCTGTAAGAACTGGCATCGTACTTTATTATTCACCCCCTTTCTAACCCCATTCAGTTTGGTTTCTACCACCTCCTATTGCTGTCTGAGTATCAGTGGTTACCACAACATGCTTCTAAAATAAGTGTCCTTTTAATTTTAGAGGCTAGGGAGCAAACGGGCTCAGGAAAGTTGTATCTTGCTCAAACTCACACAGCTTGTAAATAGTAGGCTGAAATTAAAACGGAGGTTGTCAACACCAAAACATGGGTTACAAAATCTCATTTCAGCGTCTCCCTTTGTCTTCACCCCTCGGTCTGGCATAACGCCTTCCATGTCTCTCCTAAACCTGTGTTTTTATCTCTCTCTAGTGCTTTATAAAGACCCCTTGTGAAGCCATGTTAGTTGCATAACAATTTTGAAAGATACCACTTATTGGACAGAATGCTGGCTCCGCCCTCAGTGCGCCATATACGTTTAATCTTTACGAGACTGGTCAGGGTGAGGCTGAGACCTGTGGGTGTTTCAGGCAGGCTAATTTGGTCCCCCTCAGACCATATTCTTCACATATTTGTTCAGTGTTTAATTAGATGGGACAGTGAGTCTTGAATAAGGAATAGGCACAAAAATGATGCCCCTTAAGGTGACCATAGCAGCACAGTCCACTTTGAAGAAGGAAAAAAACAAAACAAAAAAACAAAACAACAAAAACTACAATTTTTTTTCTCAGACAGTCAAGGGATGTCAACTTTATGGTGAATGGCCTTCCCCAAGGATGGGGTAGGAATTTGTAGAGTGCTCATTATGCTCATTCCCAATCCAAATAGCTAATTAAAGTGTTCCTTCTAACCACAGAGAGTCTTTCTTCAAGAAGTTTCTAGAAATGCACCAATCTTTATCATTGTATTTAGGAAATGTTCTCTGACCCCTTACTGATTGGTCCTCTGGATATCTGACCCAGATGACCTGACTGGAAACTCTCACTGATAACGGCATTATTATTTCCATTTAATGGAAGAATAACAGCATTCAAACCCAGGTGGGAGTTCAAACTCCGTGCTCTTTTCCAAGTCCTCTATCTTTCCTCTGAACTTCAGCTTTCCCACTTCAGAGTTTACGCTCACCGTTTGACCTGCCTAGAATGTCTGTTTTATTTTCTACTATGCCTGCTCCATTGACAATGGCCACTCTTGCCTTTTTTTTTTCTTTCTTTAAATGAGGTATTTATTGGCATACAATATTAGTTTCAGATGTATAGCTGACTAGACAATTTGATAACATTACACAGTGTGCCACCCAGGCTCTGCACTTTTTCACGTCTTACCTTTACTACTTTGGTTTTTGTGATTGAATTCTTTAATTTTTTTAAAAGATTTACTTGCGAGGGAGCATGAGAGTGAGAGAGGAAGAGGGAGAAGCAGGCTCCCCACAGAGCAGGAAGCCTGATGCGGGACTCGATCCCAGGACCCTGGGATCATGACCTGAGCCAAAGGCAGACACTTAATGCACTGAGCCACCCAGGTGCCCTTGTGATTGAATTCTAAGCTAGTTTTTTCTCTCTAGTACTGCTGCTCTTGGGTCTCACAGTTCCTGGTCCTATATTGTAAGTGTTCCATCTTCACCTACTCTTGTGACAGGAGTTATTTTGGGATTAAATGTTGACCAGTTGCACTCCTTCCACTCTTTCCACCCCTTCTCTCCGATATGTTCTCACTGCCTCTGTTTTCCCTCCCAGCAGTGGTCTCTCAGATTTTTATTTATGTCACTAAACTTTTTTTTTTTTTAAGATATAATTCTACATTTTGGGCTGCTAGTGGACATTTCCAGTTGGACACCCTACTAAGACATCACTGATCATTTATCAAATTGGCCCCTGCCCTCTCCCCAGTTTAAGCCAGATTCCTCTCCATCCATTTTACCACTCCCGGCATAGACTGAGTTTTAGCAATTGTTGCTTCCCATGGCTTAATTTCCATCATGGCTGCTTTCTGTTCTTGCAACTTTCATAAAGCTGATCTCTCCCATCTTAATGTCAGGACTCTTAGTAGAGGTTCTAACTGATCTCTCTACCTCCATTCCCTCCTTCTACCAGCATACTTTCTATGTTCCTGTAAGATTAGCCTTTTGAAAATCTAATTTGTGTTTATCACCCCCCTGTTTACAAAACCCCAGTATTTTCCTCTTGTGGTAGACTAAGATCCATACTCCTTAGGCCCTCTAGGCAGACCCAAAATTACTTCACCTTATTTTGTTCTCAAGAACGCTTTTTTCCAGGGCGCCTGGGTGGCTCAGTTGGTTGAGCGACTGCCTTCGGCTCAGGTCATGATCCTGGAGTCCTGGGATCGAGTCCCGCCCTCAGGCTCCCTGCTCCCTACTCTCCCTCTGATCCTCCTCCCTCTCATGCTCTCTATCATTCTCTCTCTCAATAAATAAATAAAAATCCTTAAAAAAAAACAAAAACAAAAACGCTTATTCCCACTTTACTCATTGATCCTCAGTGGACATGATCTCAGTGTCTCCAATCTGCCCAGGATGCCTCTTCTTTTACCTAATCCTTGTCATTTTCAAGACCAAAATCCAATAGTATTTCTTCCATAGATCCTTCTCACACAGCAACCCCCCTCCCCACCCCTTCACCCCGACCCCATCCTGCCGGAAAGGATCTCACTGTTTTCTGGACAATCCCAATTTCAGCCAGATCTTTGTAGCCAGTGATTTCAACCACAGCTCAGTCATTTCCAGCTGCCTGTAGGTCATTGCCTCTCATAGTGGCAGGCAAAATTGATCCGGGACGTAGCTCCATCTGTCAGTAAGACAGAATGACTTGATCATTCGTGTCCGGTCACGATCCAGTCACCTTGATGGCGAAGACAGAGTCTGTCACAGTGTTGTCCTCTTGCTTCATTTGCATCCAGCTCTGGATTTTGAGGCGGGGGGGGGGGGGAGGGCAAATTATAACCATCACTGTTCCACTTCATACTTTATGTTTTAAACTGTCACATACATTTTGGGGCATAATTATAAGTCGCTAAATTTTATTGGCATAAAGAAATAACTTTACAGTTTTAAAGAGATGAATTTTTGGTTGCTGAATCAAATGCAATTTAAAGTTTCAGGATGTTTACATTTTATTAGTAACAAATTGATAGCACATGGGTTTCTTTCTGTTTCTTACAAAGTCAGCAGACCTACTTTCACTCTATTTTGTTCTATTATCAGGAGTTTTTGATACATGTATAAGCAAATATTTTCTTATAGAGCAGCAGAACTGAGATGCTAAACTGTTTTAACAAATCAGGTTTTCCAGTTAATTTGGGTTTATTCAAACCCAAGATAATGAATGTCTTTGATTACTCAGGGGTATTTCTAGATATGAGCCATCCTAAGATTGTATTTCAGCACATTCATCTGCATATCATGAAATTTTTGTAAGGACAAACTTTTTTTGAGTTTCACACAATTGCTAATCACAATTTAAGCCAGCAAACCTACTTGTCACCAGTTTGCTTTATAAATCTTTTAAGTAAAAGTACAATAAATGAATAGCTAATATTTACTGAATACCTAGCTCACTGTAGGTAGAGTTGCCCTATTTAGTGAATAAAAGTGCAAGATGGCCAGCTACATTTAAATTTCAGGTAGTAACAGTTTTTTTTGTTTTTTGTATATGTATGTCTCACACGATATTTGAGGGGTATGTGTACTCACAATTATTCATTGTTTATCTGAAATTCAAATGTAACTGGATGTTCTGCATTTTATGTGGCAACCCTAATCATCTGAATTATGCCATTTATTTTTCACAACAAGTTTATAAAGGGGTTCTTGTGATTAACCCCATTTCACAGACAGTAGAGACTGACCCTTTGAGACTTTAAAGGACTTACCCACAGGTCATAAGCTAATATGTGAAAGAAGGTGTGTGCCCAGGTCTGCTTAACTTTGGAGCTGAAGCTCTCATTCATATTTCTTCACGCTAAATTCCTAGAATTGGAATTTAGGGGTGAAGTTACAGATATCTAAAGGCTTTTGATTATTATCAACATGCTTCTAGAATGTGAAAAAATTTATACTTTTACTAATATCTATTTCCCTGAATGTATACCAACACTGACATGATTGTAAAAAAATCTTCACTGGTTTATTAAGCCATTGAATAACATTGGTTTATTGTTGACTTGTTTAATTTTAGTGAAATTGTTCATTTACATGACTATTTGTATTCTTTTGTGAGGTTCTTACTCTTTAAAGATTTTATTTATTTATTTGAGAGAGAGAGAATGAGAGAGAGCACATGAGAGGGGGGAGGGTCAGAGGGAGAAGCAGACTCCCTGCCGAGCAGGGAGCCCGATGCGGGACCCGATCCCGGGACTCCAGGATCATGACCTGAGCCGAAGGCAGTCGCCCAACCAACTGAGCCACCCAGGCGCCCGAGGTTCTTACTCTTTAAAGTTGAAAATTTGAAAGCCACCATGTGTAATGGTTCTGCAGCTTGGTTCTCAAAATTGAGTGTGTATCAGTCTCCTGAAGGCTTGGGAAAGCACAGATTTCCAGAATTCTGGTTCAGTAAGTCTTGGGTGAGGCCAGAGAATTCTCATTTCTAACAAGTTCCCAGGTGATGTTGATGCCGCTGTTCTGGGAATCCTACTTTGAGCATCACGGGTCTATAGGAAGAGCCAAGGCTTATGGTACAAAGAATAGCTACATTTGTCACTCATTGTGTAGCACATTTGAAAGTTAGAACTCCATGCCAGACAAGAGAATCACTTTAATAAAAATATGAGTATTAAATTTGATAGAGGATATGTTATGATTAGTTTTAAATAATTCAATAAAATATTTTTTCAGCTAACTTGCCAAGGATAAATAATAAAAGTATCAGCTATTTAGGCTATGGATAGGACTTGAATACTTCTCTCCACTGCATTAAAAAAAAAAACAAAAACAAATTCTGAGTCTATTAAGAACATGACACACCTTCCCCTCAGTGGTTCAGAGCAGCTATCACCAAATACATAGATATTTGGCATGCTTTTAATTGAGCACAGCATTCAGCCAAGTACCGGTAAGGAAGTAATTACAGATCTTCCTCAACTCATGTTGGGGTTATGTCCTGATAAACCCATTTCAAGTTGAAAATACCACAAGTCAAAAGTGCATTTAATGCACTTAACCTACCAAACATCATAACTTAGCCTAGCCTAAAACCTGCTCAGAACACTTCCGTTAGTGGGCAAAATCATCTAACACAGCCTGTTTTATAATAAAGTATTGAAAATCTCATGTACTTCATTGCATATTGGAACGAAGGTGAAAAACAATGTTTGTATGGGTACAGAATGGTTGCAAGTGTATTGGCTGTTTACTCCTCTGATCTTGTGGCTGACTGGAAGCTGCGACTCTCTACCACTGCTCAGCATCACGAAAGTACTGTACTGCATATCACTAGCCTGGGGAGAGAGCAATATTAAAGTAGGACTTCTCCTGAATCCCTATCACTTTCACACCATTGTAAAGCAAACCATCCTAAGTCATTGACCTTCAGGGAACTTCAGACTAGGAAAATGTACCTTTCTAAGCTCTGGGGCCAGGGACCATGGCTGTCTTGTTCATTGTTGCATTCTCAGCACCTAGCACAGTGCTGACATGGGGTCGGTGGTCATTGCATGTATGATGAGTGACTGTAGGAAAGAATTCCAAGTTCCCTAAAGTTTTGGCTCAAGATGGCTTCAGATCTTATTTCATAAGTTCCCCTTTCTGTGAGAGGGGAAAATAATAAGTAAGTTGCCAAGAATAAGGAATGTAACCAGCCTTGGGAACACAGTTCTGGGGTGATGTGCTTTAGCAGAGTGAAGGGAAGACTTGATATCTTTGTGGAAGAAGATAAAGCAAGTGAAAAATATCATAATGCCTGACTTGCGCCTAGGAAGAAACTTCTTTTTAGGCAGAGGAGGGTGAGTTTTGGAAGAGTCAGGGGTATATTAAAAGGTTTTGCTCTGTATTTTGGGTCAGAAGAGCAGGGATTTTTTTCATTGGTAGTAATGACATAAAGACTCCTATAAATATGACTGTTCATTTCTAAGGCACCCAGGCTTATACCTTGGAGGGGCCAAACTACTGAAGGGATAACTTCAGCAGAGAAACCTGGTCAATATTATCTGAAGTGAGGAGAGAGCTTTACTGCTGCTCGGCACCTTCTGTGTACATATGATCTCTGGCTGATTAAAATCGACCAAGAGGCTTACTTACATCAGTACCCTACTATGAGGCACTGATATGCCCCTAATTGTAGAAAAAGTTGCTTTTAATCAGTCAGACCAGAGAAAAAATATCCCTTTAAAAGTCATCATAGTGCCATCATCCTCTTCATCCTCGTTCATTTGAGGTCTGTATCTTGGCCTTAAAGACCTCAGTTCCCCAGTGAGTTCCCCTTGCTGACCAATTCCTTTGTAGGGTACATTGGTCTTTGCTTCTCTGTTTCACTTCTTTCACATCCATGTTTTATTATAGCTCAAATTACACTGTGTGCCTTGCAGTTCCTTGGGCATAAAATGATTGTTCTTGGAATTAAGACTGTCTACACTGCTCTTTTACCTCTGTCAATCCTCCATCTTCACATTTATTTACCTCTACCCAGCCTTTATGTTTTGACTTGGATTTTCCCTTATCTGGTCGGTCTTGACTTTCCCACCGCTAGGCTTCTGTTAAATGGAGCACTCACCCTTGTGTTCCCTTAGTGCTCACTTTTATCATAACATTAGTTGTATGATATCATTGTATTATACATACTTATTTTCTAGCTTCTACCGTTAGCCCTGGGAGATTTATGAAGTCAAGGACAGAGTTTCAGTCATCATCATTCATTGGATTCTAGACACTCAATAAGCATTATGGATGTTCACTACATCACAGTTGAATGGATACACAAATGAATGAAGACAGCAGAGCTAAGAAGTCACGTGCATATGAAGAAGTGGTTTGAGAAGGGAGGAAAATAGTCATGGGCAAAACTGGTACAGTGGACAAGACCAGAATATAATCTTTATTATAATTATACTCATCTGTCTTTCAAAAATCAGCTCTTTCAATTTTCTATTTAAAGCTAAACATTCTTAGGGTGCCTGGGTGGCTCAGTTGGTTAAGCGACTGCCTTCGGCTCAGGTCATGATCCCGGAGCCCCGGGATCGAGTCCCACGTCGGGCTCCCTGCTCAGCAGGGAGTCTGCTGCTCCCTCTGATCCTACCCCCTCTTGGGCTCTCTCTCTCACTCTCTCTCTCAAATAAAATCTTAAAAAAACAAAAACAAAACTAAACATTCTTAGTTGCAAAAAATCAAACCTATTTAAGGTGGAAGGGATTTTATAAAGGATATGAAGAGGCATCCTTGTTTTTCAAGAGGTAAAGGAGTTAAACCCAGGTGGGTAGCCAGGAACTACATCCCTGATACACATTAGTCTGCTCCACAGGAAACTTGACCACCACTGCCTCCAGGCACTCCAAGGAGTGCCTCTGCTTAGATCTCTACTGTTGCTGCCTCTGAGAACAGAACATCCTTCTGCCCTTTGCCCCTTTACACAATTCTGCCCTCTTCACATCACTCTCCCTAAAAGAAGCCTCAGGAGTAGGTTTCTGACTGGCCCACCTACAGAATATGCATGCCTGTGCCCTGGCTGGAAGGGAGGCTGGCAAAAGTCTTCTCCCGGGGGAATAAGGACTCATGGGTAGAAAGTTACAAAACAGAAGGGCAGGTTCAGAAGGTTTGAATGAGACATGTCCCCTATGCCTCCTTGATATGCATACATTAAGTAGCTTTTGTGATTACAAAATTTTCATATAGGGCTCTGTGGCATCCAATATTTCTTTTTTTTTTTTTTTTTAAAGATTTTATTCATTTGAGAGAGAATGAGAGACAGAGATCACGAGAGGGAAGAGGGCAGAGGGAGAAGCAGACCCCCTGCTGAGCAGGGAGCCCGATGTGGGACTCGATCCCGGGACTCCAGGATCATGACCCGAGCCGAAGGCAGTCGCTTAACCAACTGAGCCACCCAGGTGCCCGGCATCCAATATTTCTAACTGCTGGCCTTGATATGGCCTGAATGCCTTTGAGTTTGGAATAGAGAGTTTATTTGCACAGATTATTGCATCTTTTTTGTGGCTCCTAACATCTCCATGCTTATGTTCTCTCCTCTAGTGTTCTTTGGAACACGTACCAGTAAGTATTTTGTTTTCCTTCTGTGATCTCTCAGAATACCCTGGCAATCCAAAGTTTTTTTTGTTTGATTCAGCTTGAAGAAGTGTTATTGACATTTTAAAAGTGAACAAGTTGACACTGAAATTACATAAATGATGGCAAATAGCAGAAGTTCACATTTGGTTGCCCCAAGCACTTGATGGCTATATCTGAACCCAGGATCTTAAGGGAATAAAAAGGCCAAAATTAAGGGCTGACATAGGAAGAGAAGGATTTGGTGGTAATTTTAGTCCTCAGAGCCTCTCAAGGAGTCCTAAGGAGGCCCACTTAAAAGGTGAAATTAGAAAATAAAGCAGAAAGTTCCACTAGATTTGATTTTTTTCCCCCTTTTTTCTTTTCTTTTCTTTTTTTTTTTTTTACTTCGCTTTCTTCGAGTGGTTTTGTGTGTCTCACTCAGAGTCAGTTGGATCTCATAGCTGTTGAAGCCAGCAGAGCTGGGTTACTCCTCAGCATGCTTACCAATAAACATTTGCTTTAAACAAACACACCAGCCTCTCAATTACCTCTTCTCTCCCTCTGCAGTCAATATTTTGATAAGATCATAAATCTGAGGAGAAATTGTTCAGCCAAACTCTTCTGTTTTATTCGTTAAAGAGAATAAATGCTAAAATGGTGGGTAGTGGGGGGAGGGCATTCTCAAATCTCTCAGCAGACCCACAGCTTTTAATGCATTGTCTGCAACACCACCTTTTCCCTTACTAATTTACATTCATGGTCTTTATTGTTGCCTACTTATTGATCTTGATCATACTCTCAGGTCACAAGAATGTCAAGTATTGCAGTATTTTCTTAGAACTCAGCCACTCAGGGACCACATTCCTGTTTTACCTTTTACCCCAAATTATATGGCAGTGCAGGCCCTCATTTGCCCTGCCTTTACTTCCAATTCTATCCTTGACTCTGCCTCCTTTTATTTTTAAAAGTGGAAATTTCCAGAGTTCTATCCCTTGTCCTTTTCCCAGTATTCTGTGCATATTGACAATCAGACATTGAACCCTCTCCAAGTCTTCAACAACCCTGTCTACTTAGATGACTTCCCAAATTTTTGCCATACTCTTAGTATCTGAACATGGTTGTTCAAGATTTAGGAGATGTGTCCAAGCAGAGTGGTTATTTCCCAGCTCTAACCATTATTAGCTGGTCGAGCTATGCAGCCTCTCTGGGCCTCAGTTTCTCAACTAGAATATGGGAACTGAAATAGTACACCTACCTTATATGGTTGTATGAGGAATTAAATCACCTAATATTTGTTAATGCTTAGACAAGAATCTGACTTAGTTAAGTGCCTGTGTGTGTTTGTTAAATGAAACATAGATGTGGAAGTCATAAACATATAGGTGATAAAGTGGTAGACATGGAAGAAGATGCCAGGAGAAACTCAGAAATAAATTTGTAAGGTCAGGGGATAGAAGGGGAGGCCACATAGAGTGAAATGTCCTATACTGTACCTAAGTTAATGGATATTCTTCTGCTTTCCACCCTCATGACAGCTTAGCTCCTCCTTCCTCGACTGGATTATCACCTGCTGTCTTGCCCACCTGTTTAACGTAATACAAATTCTGCTGGTTCTTCAGAGGTCATTTCAACTTCCTCACTAAAGGACTTTGTATTGATATCACCATCCCTGTTTATAAAACAATCTTCATATTAAGGACTTATGCTATTTGAGTATCTGCCCAAGAAATATGTAAAATTTCTTTGGGTATAAACTTCATATCCTATGTAAGTTTGTCTTCCTCAGGCCACCTAATGTTGAATCTTCCCTCTGGTTGGCATTTACTTTTCAAATAAACTTTTCAAATAAACTCAAAGAGTCACATTATGAATTGCTGTAAGTTATGGAAGAAAGGGTGGGTGTGTAGGTAGCGAAAATTAGACCACTGTCTTTCTCCCCACAGTTAGTAGGTGATATAACACAACTGAGATAGTTAAACACAGGTGAGTACTTCAGCCAATATTCCATGTTTTCCTGACAACTATTACTTATTTCTCATAAAGAAATCTTGGAGTTGATGCCTTTAGAATTTTTCTGGCCCAGTACTCTCCTTTTTCTGAGAAGGAGGCTAGAGTGTGGAGAAGTAAGAGCCTATGTGAAGTTCTCCCAGGAGTCATTAAGAGGCAGTGGGAGTCCTAGAGATTGGGTATATATGTTGCTCCAGCTACTTCGTAGCTATGTCATTTGAAAAATCTGAGCCTATTTGTTTTTACCTGTGGAATTAGCTGAATATCTGTCTAGTCTTGTAAGCAACTTAGTGAGTATTCAAAGTAACTATCATATGGGTTTGTCAGTAATAGGGTTCAGCAGTGGTGGTGTTGCCTACATGAAGCTCATCTGAAGTGACATTACTGATGTTAACTGGTTGTTTGTGTGGGAGATGACAGGTCCAGGCTAGGATCTAGGTTTCTTGATTCTTAATTTGGGAATGTTTACTATACTATGTTACTGGTGACTTAGTATATTTAGTAGACTAAAGATAGGCTACTTGCTGTAAAATCCAAAATTTCAGTGGCTTTATATAATAGAACCGTATTTCTTCCCTATGTCACAATCCAGTGCAAGGCAAGGAGGAGGAGCTCTAGTCTGTTCAGTCCTCTGTGGACCCAGGCACGTACCAACTTGTCCTCCTGATCCAATTATAAGACTGCGAAAAAGCTGAGGGTCACACCAGAGGATTTATAGGAGCAAAGTGGCCAAGTAGAGGACTTACACCATCCTGCATTCCTCCAGCCAGATTTTAGCCCCATGGCTGGAATTGTCTGGAAAGAAATACAACACAGCTGGGTGCACAGGAGGGCGAGGGAAGTTGGTGAATAAATAAGCTGTTTCTATCACAAATTTTCCAAGTTTCCAAAGTACAGTGCCTATAAATGATCTTGTTTGATCCTAGTCTTGGGGAAATTGCATGTCATGGGAATTGTATTTGCCTGTGTAAGGCTTTATCCGGTGCTGCTATCCTACATTCTTTAAACAGAGCTCGTAAAATAGTAGCTAAAAGTTTTTAAGATATCCTTTGTGTTACATGGCTTTTATTTTCAATTTTTAATCATGACTACCACATGTCTTTCATGGGTTTCTGTTGGTAGGATGATTCCACTAATGTCCAACCTTTTTTTCTTTAACACAAATATGAAACTAATTTAAAAATGTATCATTTGCCCATTTTTCATTGCATTAAATGATTTTAGTTCTACTCAACTACATTAATTTGCTTCAAAATTTTCAAATACCAAACATTAAAAACTAAGTTTGTATGCCCTAAAATATCTTGAACAGTTAGGTTGATTTTTAAAATCAGTATGTCTACTAGATCAATGTAAGTGTTTCATATGACCTGGAAAATATAACAGAAAATATGGAAACTTTGCTTAAATATCCTGAGCATCACAAGAGTATCAGGACCACTATTTAAACAAAAACAAAACACTTCTATATCCTGGATCTGAACCAGAATTCAAAGTGTTTATCTTATCATTGGATATACATAGCAGAAATTAACAATTTCTACCTTACTCTTTATGGAGTGAATGTTTTATTTTTTTTTTTAAAGATTTTATTTATTTATTTGAGAGAGAGAGAATGAGAGACAGAGAGCATGAGAGGGAGGAGGCTCAGAGGGAGAAGCAGACTCCCTGCTGAGCAGGGAGCCCGATGCGGGACTCGATCCCGGGACTCCAGGATCATGACCTGAGCCGAAGGCAGTCGCCCAACCAACTGAGCCACCCCGGCGCCCTGGAGTGAATGTTTTAAAAATTTGACAAATGGGGCGCCTGGGTGGCTCAGTTGTTAAGTGTCTGCCTTCGGCTCAGGACATGATCCCAGGATCCTGGGATAGAGCCCCCCATCAGGCTCTCTGCTTGGCGGGAAGCCTGCTTCTCCCTCTCCCGCTCCCCCCTGCTTGTGTTCCTGCTCTCGCTCGCTCGCTCTCAAATAAATAAACAAAATCTTTTAAAAATTTGCAAATAACTCAGGAAATCATAAATGTTGCTTTTCAGGAAATGAGTTGATTTAAAATGACAGTGACTTTGGAAGCAGAATATGGAATATTTGAGAGCTTATTAAAAGGATAATGCATTTAAGGAACACAAAAATGTAGGGAATATTATAGAGAGAAATATAATAAAGATAGGTGCGGTTAACAAATTTTTTACTAGTATTCCTGTAAGAATGATTTTTTCTTTTTTCTTAAAGATTTATTTATTTTAGTGTGTGGAGTAGGGGGGAGGGCAGTGGGAGAAGGAGAGCACATTCTCAAGCAGACTCCTTACTGAGCATGAAGCCCAGCATGGGGCTCCAATCCCAGGACTATGAAATCCTGACCTGAGCTGAAATTAAGGGTGGGATGCTCAATGGACTGAGCCACCCAGGTGTCCCCTGTGAGAGTGATTTTCATTAAAACCCAGTGTAGTTAGAATTTTTCTTTTTAGAATATCAAAGAAAATTAGAAAATAGGCTATTTGTATTTAAGTATTTGTATTAACACTATACTAAGACACTCTTAAAATTTTAAAAATAAGTGTGTCTGGGTTGTGCGGTCAGTTAAGCATCAGACTCCTGGTTTTGGCTCAGGTCTTGACCTCAGGGTCCTAACATTGAGCCCCATGTCAAGCTCAGTGGCTCAGTGCAGAGTCTGCTTAAAAGATTCTCTGTCCCTCTGCCCCTCCCACCTGCGCATGCATGCTTTCTCTCTCTCTCTCTCTCATCTTAAAAAAATGTTTTTTAAATAAATGAAAATGATGCTTATAAAATACCTTAAAATCAAACTTAGTGTTACAGAAAGATACTGGTTTTCGAGAACAAAATGCCTTATTGGGCTTGGTTATTTCAGCAAAATTCTATTTGGATTTTAAAAAAGATGCTAATTCCTTAATGAAAAGTTATTTTGAATATGATACTGCCTTTATTTTTATGATAGGGGCCAAAATATTTTATTAATACTTTATTCAAAGCACTACTGAGAAAGTTAAGAGAATGAGAAGAGCGTTTGAGTATCTTTTAAACAACACAGCACTCTCCTTACCCACCTCTGAGGTTTTTTTCTCACTGAAACCCTCTGCCAACCAAGGAAAGCCCATTAATCTACTTCAGACCCAACAACGTTATTCGTTTTGAATCAATGAGGCAGAGCTACATTACATGTGTTAGTAGTTATGTATGGATTTAGGCCAAGTAGCCTATTTATCTGTGTTCTCCATCAGCTATTTTGTGTTATGGCATTTAAAAAAAATTTAGAGTAAAAAAAAAGGCTATGAATTCAGGTACAGTAGAAAAATACAAATAATCAAAAAGAACTTATGTAATAAAGCAGCAGTCTGTAGCTCCCAGAGCTGAAACAATTATTTTTTTAAATACTTACAGCTCTGATAATTGCTTCTATAGCTATGAATAATCAACATTTGATCTTATATTCTTTTTTTTAAAGATTTTATTTATTCATTTGAGACACA
>NC_138371.1:129525055-129558904 GCF_054177405.1 Leptonychotes weddellii
TTATTATTTCTCTTCTCCTGCTGGGTTTAGGCTTTATTTGCTGTTCTTTCTCCAGCTCCTTTAGGTGTAGGGTTAGGTTGTGTACTTGAGACCTTTCTTGTTTCTTGAGAAAGGCTTGTATTGCTATATACTTTCCTCTTAGGACTGCTAGGCCAGCAGTATTCTGTCTTGAAATCTCCTTGCCCAAACCTGCAGATTCTTGAGGTGTGTTTTCTGTCTTCTGAGTTACTTCAGGTGACAGTGTTGCCAGATATCTGGCCATAAAATGTCCCCATTTGCCTAGCCTAAAATAAATTTGTGTGCTGCCTTCCACTCAGCGCCAGAGCTGCATGACCCATTTTTTGGGTTTGTGCTCTTCTAGCATGCATCTTCTAGGGATCAACTTCATTTATATGCTGTGGCTACAGTGATGCTATGAGCCCAATACTCCCCAAATGCCAGTGGTTGACAAAAATGCGTACTGATTTCCCATTCACCAATCTGGATTGGCGGCAACAGCTCTACTTCAGGCCATGGGTCAGTTTCTGGTCTGCATCACATGTCCCGATGTTGCAGGATTGCAGAGTTTTATCTTATGGAGTCGAGGAATGAATCTCGCCGACACAAAAGGGTGAAGTGAAGTGAAAGTTTATTAAGTGAAATTGAGAGCAGAAAGGAAAGAAAAAAGCTCTCTAGAGTGAAGGGGTCCCAAATGGGTTGCCGCTGAAGGCTTTTAGGGGCAGTCTTTTATTGAGAACTGACTGGGAAGCTTGTTTCCTTGAGTTTACTGTGCCATCTTGGTTTGTTCCCTTATCTCTTATTCAGCTCTGTCTCAGCATCTCCATGTGCCAGGAATAGTTTCAAAGCCCAATCAGGGGAGTCAGGGGCCTCCTATATCTCTTGCCTATACCTTAACCCCTTCCCTATTCACGGGAAAAGATCTGGGGGCAGAAAGAGCTATACTGGGATTGTGAGGAGTTGACTATACTTTTTAATTAGTGGGGGTTAGGGATAGCTCTTCCAGATAGGAATCTGGAAGCAAGACTCGCGGGACCTTGAGGGGCCAGCGCATGCCAAGATAAGGTTACTTTTAAACATTAAGGCACTAAGGCGGCCACGGGGTCCTTGAGGGCAGTCATGCTCTGCATGTTCAGGTATCCGTGGGCAGCAAGCTGTAAGGAGATTTTCATTTGAGCTACATTTCTTTTGCCTTTGTTTCCCACATCACTGTCCAGAGTCTAGTCTGAAGAAGCAGCTCTTACAAGGGCTTGCTGTTGTCAAGCCACAGCAAAGAGGCAAGGAGAGCTTTCAGTGACCTTTTTTTGATGGATCACTAAGCTTTTAGTGACCCATAAAGAGTCCACTCAAAAATGGCTCTTTCACTTTTACCCCTGTTTCATTGGCCAGGGCACATCATGTGGCCAAGTGCAACACCAGTGGGATGGGGATGAGTACTCCTCTGGGGCAGGGGCTAGGGGAGAGTGGATATTACTGAACTCTAATATAATCGTCTGTAAGAAATTCGTGTGTGTCAGGCATGTTATGTGTTGGAGTCTGTGGATCCACAGGAATCAGTGTTTCCCTGGATTTGTAAACGTTGTGTTAAAAAAAAAAAAAGGGGGGGTGGTATTTGGAAACACCAGGGTTTCCTTTCTTCTGAGTATTCATACAAAAATATTTGCAAAACAATAAAGGATAATACACCTAATTCCTTTCACACACTCTATAATTCAGGGTGTGAGGATGTATCTATTTTCTGTCAACTGTTTAAAAAATATGGCCCAGAGTTATTGTGTGTTCTTTAAGGTCACTTAGACATTAGGAAACTCATAATTAAATTTAAAGTTTGATTTGTTAGCATAATGCTTATTCTTAATTGAATGAGATTAATTACCTTTCAAAGAAAAGTTTTAGAAAAGACTATTTGTTTCAAATTATACATGTCCATAAAAACAGCCTGTTTGCTATGGAACAAAGAGCATAATTTGCAACAGATTTTGAGAAATAATACTTATGCTGAAACATCAAAGAAATGATCAGGTTAATTCTGGTGCATCACCTAAGAGAAAAATAGAGTACTTAAGTATCAATTTAACATGGAAGGAAGATGACTTTGTCATTAAAAATCAATCAAAAGTAAACCTGCAAAGTTCAAAAAGGAAAAGTATTAAAATGAAAAATGGCTTTTATAAGTAATTTTACTTTAAAATTTTAATAAACGCATTAAAATAAATATAATTTAATGAATGAGAGAATAACACTGATACGTTGCCATGGAAAAACCTCTTTGATACTATAATGACAAAAAATTTTAGATGAAAAGAAAATTTTCAAGAGCAAGAAGAAAATGATGCAGTGTTGAGGAAGACAAAAAATATAAGAAAGAAGCTTATATCAATAGCAATAAGTTACCATTCACTAAACATCAGAGGAGGTTGCAAGGTTGTAGAGTAAAGCAAGAATCCCATCCTAAAACTGATCAAAGTGGAAAGGATTTATTTCTTCAGCTTTTTTTTTTTTTTTTTTAAGATTTTATTTAGAGAGAGCATGGGTACTCATGGGGGGGAGAAGGGAGAGGGAGAGAATCTCAAGCAGACTCCCCTCTGAGTGTAGAGCCCAATGGAGGGCTCGATCCAAGGACCTTGAGATCATAACCTGATTCGAAACCAAAAGTCCTATGCTCAACTGACTGAGCCACCCAGGTGCCCCATCTCCACCTCTTTTTTTTTTTTTTTTTTAATGTAAGTATAATGCACTTTATCTTTACATTTGGACAATTCAGAATTTAAAATTTTTTAAAAGATTTTATTTATTTATTTGACAGAGAGATAGAGAGCACAAGTAGGCAGAGTGGCAGGCAGAGGGAGAGGCCATCTCCACCTCTTGTAAGTGTTCTAATATGGGTTCATTCTCAAGCTTAGGACTGGAATGCATAAACAAGGATCTGTGTCAATGCTTCAGTTTTGTTTAGTAGAACATCTGAACTATTCTTGAAATACCTGCTGTAGGTAACTGTTCACATCCATGTAATGAGTTATTTCTTTTTTTTTTTTTTTTTGTAATGAGTTATTTCTTACTGGGCTTTTAATTTATTTGCTTGTTTATGACCACTGCCATGTTTAGCCTGGTGCATTTGCCTGCCTCCAAGAGTGTGAGGAATATTATGGCATGAATGCAAAGAGGAAGGGAGACATGCAGTATTCGGACACCCAAAATAGAATTTTCAGGTCCTCAGTAAGGCGATAGGCTTGGGAAACATATTTTCTAAATTTCTTCATTTACTTCTATATCAAAAGTCTGGCTTTCTTAATCATAGAATTTTCATACTTAAGGGAACAGAAACTAATAATCCAGACCTCCCTGTCCCAATTCGTCTTGGTATAGAGTGAGGAAGGGGGCTTATTTAACCCCGTTCAGGTCTTCTGCCTTGTTGACATTAAGTCACTTTTCTGCCATCTGGTGAGGTAGAGGGGAAAATGTGGACCAGAGGGTCTTTGATCTCATTTTCTGCAGGGGACACTATAGGGAGAATCCTGCATAGCCTGTGGGGGTGAGGGGGCTGCCTCACATTGGAAGAGGTAGCTCACTGTGGGAAGGCAGCCATGTGCAGAAGAGTAGGCATCTGTATAAAGACCTTCAAATGAAAGGTACAGAAGGAAGGCTAGTGTGCTGGCTGATAAGTATGCTAGGGGGTTAGGAAGGTCCTTGTAGCTGAGAGGAAAGGCTTTGAAGTCAGCAGCCACCCTGCAGCTCACCCAGGTGAGGAACCACCTAGGAGTTACTGCTAGACTTTTAGACCCAGAAAGAGCCAAGTGGACTTTGTCGGCAAATGAGGACTTCCCTTGGAACACTGCTTGAATTCGTGAACATACCACTATTTCACCAGCCAGAGATTCAAGGATTGAATACCTTTAGGGTGTCTACTTAATCCTACTGGCAAATGGCATCACAGCAGATGACCAGAGAGTGAAGAATATCCAGAAGGAGCCAAGTACCCCTCATATAAGCACCCTTTGCCATGTAGTCAGATATCATCTGCAGAGAGATGGGGGAAGAAGAGGTAATACATGACAGCATTATTCCCCTCAAAGATGAATTATCTAAAGAGCTTGCATTATTAGATTGGAGTACTTTATTATTTTTTTAATCTATGCTATCCAGTTGAATGTGCTTCTGTGAGGAATGGGCAGATTGGTTATGAAGTAAATACATTTAAAACACCACTACATTTTTCTTACACATACGACTATGTGGGAGTAACTCATGACCCCACAACTTAAGTCTCCAACTTGGTCTATGTGAAATTTAAGAAGTCAGTCATATCAAAGAACTGAAAGAAAACAAAACTTCCTCAAGGGCTTTCCTGGGAGGCCACTACAAATGTGTCTGATTCTTTGTGTTCCTAATTTGCCTAGGCATTAGTGGTCCCAGATAGCCAATGAAAATTTAAAGCATGGACTGTTAGTAGATGCCGAAGCCTGCATTTGGCCTGCAGATGTGTTCTGTTTGGCCTGCGCAGTGTTGTAAAACCTTGAACTGATATTTATAAATACAGAGGTTTCACATAAAATGAGAATTTCTGGGTTTCTTCTGAAAGTGTACAGAAGTGGTGACAAATGGCTGGAGCTGAGCAGAACTTGTCCTTGTAAGGAAAAATGCCTCTATTTTCTGCAGTCACTACCATTCCTATGAATTATTTTTAATTTTTAAATGTCCAGCTCAGGACCCTCATTTGCATTATTTGCCTGCTACCCTATACTCTTTTGAAATTGCAAACCTTGGCTTAAAGCACATGGAGAAAACAAGGGCTCATGGACCTGTTGGCACCACTGATTTTTCAGACTGTCATTCTTATTTCTTAGAAGTATTTCCTAACGGTGGAATATATTTTTTTTTTTTTAAGATTTTATTCATCCATTTGACAGAGAGAGAGAGAGAGCACAAGTAGGCAGAGAGGCAGGCAGAGGGAGAGGGAGAAGCAAACTCTCCACTGAGCAGGGAGCCTGACATGGGGCTCGATCCCAGGACCCCGGGATCATGACCTGAGCCGAAGGCAGCCACTTAACCGACTGAGCCACCCAGGCGCCCCACGGTGGAATATTTTATTTCACTTATTTGCTCTGAGGTTTGTCTAACTCCGCTTCACTTTCCAAGACATGCCCACTTGAAGGTTATTATACCTTGTAGGGATAGGGTTTGCAATTTAGAGTATCTTAACATAGTGCTGGTGCCTTGTTAGGTTGTAATTCTGTATTTTACAAATGCAGAATTTGCAAATAAGAAAAATATGATTTTTGCCAATAAGAAGAAACCGTCTGAGAGGGGAATTTGGTTTTGAATCCAAGGAGAAGTTGAATAATCTCAGTGTCAGTGGCACGGGGTTGCAGTCCCAACTTGGGAATGTCTGGAAATAGAATGGCCAGCATTTCAAGAACTAGGTATCAGTCTTCACACCCAAACTCCTCCCCATCTGTCTTCATCTCTCTTGTTTGTATCTTTCTGCACGAGGGATTCATTTTTGTTGTCATTGTTGTTTTATAGAATGATTCCCTCCATATAACTGGAAACTAACCTAGCTGTGTGTTCCTTCATAGCTTGTGATACTACTCCTTTGTGATTTCAGAGGGAGGGCAGTGAGTGGCTGAGCTTAGACAACAGTATATTTTCAAAACTGATTGCAGTCAGATTGTGAGGTCATGTGTAAATATACCAATTCCTTCTAGAGCCATGTGGAAGATGGAGAGCTGTGAGTTACCAAGCAAAGGGAAGAGTGCTAGGCAGGAAATAATATAGAGGCCCACAACAGTAACCAAAGTAGCAGCAAGTTTTAACTAAACAGGTCAGTAATTGATCATTGGGTAGTGGGGCAAAATCTCAATTGGAGTGGGTTTACCATAAAAATGAGAGCAGAGGAATTGGAGTGGGTAGGTTCAGGCAACTCAGTGGAGTTTTGCTACAAAAGGGAAAAATAAAGAGGAACATATTTGTACACTGTAGGAAATGATTCAGTAGAGAGAAAACATGATGTAGAAGAGAGAGAGAATTTTTGGAGCCCTGAACTTTGTAGGTAAGAAGGGAAGGATCCATTTATGGAGGGGATTGTCTTTAGATATTTAGAGAAGAGTATAAATAATCTACATATCTAGGATGAATGGGTACCTACTGAAGGGTGAGAGGCTATAAAACTTCTTCGATTTCTTCTATTTATTTTCAGTGAAAGAAAAAGTAAGATTGTCAGCAAAGAGCGAGGATAAGAAATCATTGTTAAGGAGAACAAGAACAATGAATGGCCCAGGGAAGTTTGTGGTCATGGATTTAAAATGGTATGAGTTTTCTTCAGCTATGTTCAATGCATGGGGTGGTAAGGTCCAGAGGAAGTGGACATTTGGAGTGACCCAGAGTACACTAAGAAAAGAAGTGTGTCAATTTCCAGTGGCTGCTGTAACAAATGACCACAAACTGGGTGACTTAAAACAACATAAATTTATTTTCTCACAGTTCTAGAGGTCAGAAGTCTGAAATCAGATGTTAGCAGAGCTGAACTCTCTCCAAAGGCTCTAGGGGAGAATCTGTTCTTGGTCTCTTCCAGCTTCTGGTTGAGGTTGGTATTTCCTGACTTGTGGTTGCCTCACTCTGGTGTCTGCCCCCATGGGCACTTTCTTCCTCCTCTCCTCTCTGGCCCATGGCCACATCATTCAAATTTGTCCTCATATTACCATCTGTCTTCCATGTGTCTTTCCTAAGGACACTTGTCCTTGAATTTAGGGCCCATCTGGATAATCCAGGATGATCTCATCTCAATATCTTTCACAGAATTTTATCTGCAAAGACTTTCCTCCTCCCTCCCCCAAAGAAGATAACATTCACCGGTCCTTGGAATTAGGACACAGACCTATCATTTTGGGGGCCACCAGTTCGGCCACTATGAGGAGCAAGGAGCTGAGATTGGATGCTTCAAAATGGAAAAACACAATGGTGTGTGCTAATTACAAATTGGGAAGGATTTAATTTTGTATGGTAACTGTTATGAGCAGTATCTGATACATCCATGCCAGTCAGAGAAGACTTCCTAAAAAAGATAAGTCTTAGCTGGATTTGAAGGAAGAGTGTCTTTGCTCAGTTAAAAGGGGTGGGGTCAAGTGGCAAGACCTAGAGAAAGGGAGATTATCCCCCACAGAGGGAATACACTCCATAAAGGTCTGAACATGAAAGAGAGCACATAACCTTCTGAGAACTGCAAGGAGTTAAACGCAGGGAGAGGATTTAGTAGTGAAGCAGAAGTGGAAAGGAGGAGGTTGTGGAGGTAACCCAGGGTCAGATCATGACAGTCCTTGTGTGACATAGTAAAGAATGTGGACCATGAGAAGAAATTCAGGTTTCTTTCTTAAAAAAAAAAAAAAAAATAGTTGACACGGTGTTTTATTAGTTTCAGGTGTGTAACATAATAATTCACCTTCTATACATTATGCTATGCTCACAACTGTAGAGAAATTCAGGTTTTAAGTTTGTTTTAGAATGAAAATGGTGCCATTGCAATTCAGCCACTATTCTAATCCAGGAGAAAAATGTGAAGGGTCTAAGGTGTGATTGATCTGGGGATAGAAGGATAGAGAAAGGGTGGGAGCCCAGACAGCTCTCAAGGAGGCGAGAGGTATTTAGGAGGTGAACAGACAAGCTTTGGTGACTAATTCCATGTGGGAAGAAACATGGATGGAAGAACTACTGAATGAGTTTGACTGCTCATGGTGATTGAGTAGTGTTGACCATTACATAGTAAGGTCTGGAGTGCCAGAGAGATTTGGGCTGGAGATCCAGAGGTTTTAATAATCATCATGTAGATGGGAGTTGAAAACATGTGATGGAAAGAGATTTTGTAAGGAGAGAGAGTAGCTTCTGTTGATTTATTCCAGGTCTTTCTCTTTATAAAATTGAATATAATGAGCAAAATACTTACTTTAAATATAGGCTATAGCAATAAATTTTGAGCAAATTTTCAATATAGTTTATCTCCACATCAGTACACCTCAGAATTCTAAAATTTCTGTAAAGAACTGTAGATATTATAACAACTTTTCTTAGGGATTTTGAACTCTGTAAAATCCACAACAATGTTATGCTCCTCTTACTGAAGAATGAAGAAATAGTATGGTATTATGGATAGAGCCCCAGACTCAGTATAGATATACCTCATTTTATTGTGCTTTGCTCTGTTGTCCTTCAGGTATTGTGTTCTTTACAAATTGAATGTTTGTGGCAACCTTGTGTCGAGCAAGTCTATCAGTGCCATTTTTCCAATAGCATTTGCTCACTGGTGTCTCTGTGTCACATTTTGGTAATTCTCACAATATTTTGGACTTTATTATATTTGTTATGGTGATCTGTGATCAGTAATTTTTGTTACCATTGTAATTGTTTTGGGGCACCACCAACTGCACCCATATAGGACGGCAAACATAATAAAAATGTGTGTTCTGACTGCTTCACTGACTGGCCATTTCCCCATGTCTCTCCCTATTCCCTGAGACACAACAATATTGAGATTAGATTAATCAATACCCCTACAATGGCCTCAAAGTGTTCAAGCAAAAGGAAGAGTTGCATGTCTCTCACTTTAAAAGCTAGAAATGATTAAGATAGTGAGGAAGGCGTGTTGAAAGCCAACACAGACCAAAAGCCAGGCTTCTTCCAGAGAACATCCAAGATGTGAATGCAAAGGAAAAGCTCTTGAGGGACATTAAAAATGCTACTGCAGAGAACATATGGATGATAAGACAATGAAACCACCTTATTGCCGATATGGAGAAAATCTTAGTGTTCTGGATAACATAAAAATTCAAGGTGAAACAGCAAGTGCTGATACAGAAACTGCAGTAAGTTATCCAGAAGATCTAGCTAAGATCATGAGTGAAGGTGGCTATACTAAACAGATTTTCAGTGTAGATGGAACAGTCTTCTATTGGAAGAAGATGCCATCCAGGACTTTCATAGCTAGAGAGGAGAAGTCCATGCTTAGCTTCAAAGAACAGGCTGACTCCTGTGTTAGGGGCTAATGTAACTGGTGACTTTAAGTTGAAGCCAGTGCACACTATTCCAGAAATCCCAGGGTCCTTAAGAATTATGCTCAATCTACTCTGTCTATGCTCTCTAAATGGAACAACAAAGCCTGGATGACAGCACATCCATTTACAACATGGTTTACTGAATATTTTAAGCCTGTTGTTGAACTGCTTAGAAAAAAAGATGACTTTCAGAATATTACCGCTCATTGACAATGCACCTCACCACCCAAGAGTTTTGATGAAGCTGTACAGCTAGATTAATGTTGTTCTCATGCCTACTAATACAACATTCTGCAGCCCATGAATCAAGAAGGAATTTTGGCTTTCAAGTCTTATTTAGGAAATACATTTCAGGGGCGCCTAGGAGGCTCAGTAGGTTAGGCATCTGCCTTCAGCTCAGGTCATGATCTCAGGGTCCTGGGTTTGAGCCCCGAGTCCAGCGCCCTGTTCAATGGGGAGCCTGCTTCTCCCTCTGCTGCTCCCCCTGCTTGTGCTCTCTTGCTCAAATAAGAAAATAAAAAAAGAAATACATTTCATAAGTCTAGAGCTGCCATAGATAGTGGTTCCTCTGATGAATCTGAGCAAAGTAAATGGAAAACCTTCTGGAAAAAATTCGCCATTCTAGATGCTGTTAAGGACATTTGTGATTCATGGAAAGAGGTCAAAATGCCAATATTCACAGGAGTTGGGACGAATGGTTGGTTCTAACTCTCATGGATGACTTTGAGGGGTTCATGACTTTAGCAGAGGAAGTTAACTGCAGATGTGCTAGAAAGAGCAAGAAAACTAGACTTGGAAGTGGAGCCTGAGGAGGGGATTGAACTGCTGCAATCTCATGGTAAAACTTCAACAGATGAGGATTTGCTTCTTATGGATGAGCAAAGAAGGTGATTTCTTGAGATGCAATCTATTCCTGGTGAAGATGCTGTGAAGATTGTTGAAATGACAGCAAAGGATTTAGACTGTTATATAAACTTAGTTGATAAAGCAGTGGCAGGTTTTAAGAGGATCGACTCCAGTTCTGAAAGAAGTTCTATTGTGGCTAAAATGCCACCAAACAGCATCACATGCTACAGAGAAATCGTTTGTGAAAAGAAGAGTCATTGTGGCAGACTTCATTGTTGTCTTACTCTAAGAAATTACCACAGCCACCCAGTCTTCAGCAAGCACCACTCTAGCCAGTGAGCAGCCATCAACATCAAGATGAGATCCTCCACAAACAAGATTACAACCTACTGAAAGCTCAGATGATGGTCAGCATTTTGTAGTAATGAAGTATTTTTAAATTGAGATACATACCTGGTGTAGACGTAATGCTGTTGGACGCTTGATAGACTATGGTATAGTGAGGACATAACTTTTATATGCACTGAGAAACCAAAAAATTAATCTGGTTCACTCTGATATTTGCTTTCTTGTGGTGCTCTAGAACCAAGCTTGCTATATTCCCAAGATATACTTGTAAATACTGTGTTCTGGTCCTGCTTCTAACTGGTTGTGCCAACTCAGAGGTAGTCCCCTCACATCAGTGGAACCCTTCTTCCTACCTACAAAGTAGAGAAGCTAAAGCAAATATCCTGTAGGCATTCTTTCTGCTCATTCTAAAAGTTTACGTATTTATTGATGAATGAGTAATTTGTCTTTCTATAATTTCATCCTAGTAACACTCTTGACATTGAGATGTGGTAAGCAGACCTGATGAGCTCAGAGTTTGTGCTTTAAAAGCAAACTAGAGATATGTAGAAATTACCAACAATTTTAGACCAAAAAATAAGCTGCAGTTTGTGGTGGTGTATCATTTTAATACTTCTGGTTGAATTGCCTTTCCTGATTTTCTCAGCTGAGGGAGTCGGTGTTAGCAAAGCCCCAGTAACCAGAGTTCCCATTTACTCCATGCTCCCCTGTTGGCAGTGGCTCAACGTACAGTGTTTGATTTTAGGGCTTTTGGGTAAGACTGCCTTGACATTTAACGTTATGTGAGTTCATTGACACCATCATTATAAATTATTCAGAATATTGAAAGCAGGGGCGCCTGGGTGGCTCAGTTGGTTAAGCGACTGCCTTCGGCTCAGGTCATGATCCTGGAGTCCCGGGATCGAGTCCCGCATCGGGCTCCCTGCTCGGCAGGGAGTCTGCTTCTCCCTCTGACCCTCCTCCCTCTCATGCTGTCTCTCATTCTCGCTCTCAAATAAATAAAATCTTTAAAAAAAAAAAAAAAAAGAATATTGAAAGCAGTATTTGTGTCTTTTGTGGACAGATTTTTTTTTGATTTAGGCAAAACATTTAATATTCAAGTGTAAAAAAATAAAGTTCTAATCACTAGATAATTGGGTATACAGAGCATGTTAATTTAAACCAAAGTAATTCAATTATAAAATGTATTTTCATTGTGAAAAACTGACAACATAATGGATAGAAAATGTGTAAGGAAATGAATACATGATCAAATAAAGAATGATTGACTTTTCAGAAGTCACAGAACCTGACAAATATAAAACATTATAGGCAAAATGTCATTCACTTTTGAAAATAGGCAAGCAGATTCGGTTTGAATATTTTACTCAACTACATCTAATCCTCTCCTTAGTAAAGTAAAATAAGAAATGTTAAAGCCATATGTGGAAACTCAAGATAGCTGAGCATGACTCACAGATGTCCTATGTAAATTATAAACCACCTATTTGTTTCCAGGTTCTGGCAGGATTACAACATTAGTGAATAGAAGCCATATAGTGGAGGTAATATGTATTGATCTCAGTGAGGCATTTGATGTAGTGTTTAATGAAATCTTATTCCCCAAATAATTTAAATTGGCTTGGCTATGAGAGCAATCACATGTGTTGAAAACTGGCTGAATGAAAAGGAACGAAAGGTGGTGTGAAATACCCACCTGTCGGTGAAGAGAACTACAGTCGGACGAGGTTTACTGTTAGGCCCTTGAAAGAAACAAAAGAGAATGGAGGAACACATCTTGGAAAACCTTTCCAAAAAATAGGCATCTATTTGGTAGTTTTTTGTCTTACAAGGATACATTGAAAATAATGCAATACTCTGATCTGATTTTTTTTTTTTCTGTTAACATTTATAATAGCCTTTGCCTGTGTTGTAATTCAGACTAGAAAGAGGACTAGCATGAAGCAAGGGCTCTTTTGTTCACATTTTGAGACGTTTAGGACATTGTTTGTGTCTGCCTTTCGGTATTTATCATAATCTGGCTTGTATTATTGTCTTATCTCCCTGCTTTTTTCTTTATTCATGGCAGGTACTTATTAATTATCCCTGGGCTTTATCACAACCATTTTCTGCCCTCATGCTTTTCTTGACTTGAACTTAGAAGTAACTTCAAATAAAAAAAGACAAAAGAAGCTTTACTGAATTATTTTATAATCTTAAGCAAGGTTGTAAATGGAAAAAATGATGCAGAGGAATAAGAAATCAGTTTTAATTTATTACACAGACATAGTGTATGCACCTTAGTTTTTAAAATGTGCGAAGGTAATTCTTTTTTTTTAAAAATCCTTCAACCCAAATACATATTTTCCTCTCCTTTTTTGATATCTTATAAGAAAAACATGCTTGAAATCATTTTTAACATGTTTTGGTGCTCATATTCATAAGACTGAAATGTAATTGTTAGTAGAACAAAGGTCTTAACATTTATATAGAATAAGAGCACTTACTACTAAAGTCTACAAGGATTATTTTTGGAATCAGTGGTGAATTATTCATGGTGTTAAATTTATTGTAGGTTTTCCTAAAATTTTTACACAGAAGATTCAAAGCTCTTTTCAGTCTGTGAGTTCTTTTATTTCATTCAAATATAGCAGTATTATTCTTTCCATTTTATAAAGAAAATTTGGACATAGGATGAGTAAGCTCATAAGGTATTGAGAAGGATGGTAAAATAAGGTCTGAAATTTATGTCTAATGTGTTATTTTTGGATATTGCCAGGAAAGTAATCTTTTAAAATTAGCAGGTGTGTTCCCTTCAATGGCCACTTTAATTAAAATGCAATCTGTTTTTTAAGTATTTGAATTTTGCCTCTTTGTCACAGTAGCTCAATATAAATTGCTATAAAGTTATTGCAATACTTTGAATCAGTAAAATTCTTTTTGGCCCTTTGAAGGGATACTTGTTTGGTTTAATATATACCATCTTATTTTTGGCAAAAATCCAGGTGATCCTCGAGGTAATAGGAACTATGATTATAGCATAAGACATAAAAGAAAATACTGTTGTCTTAGAAACAGACTTTCCTGTGTTATCTTCCTCACGCGGTCTGCGGGCTGCCAACACAGCACTAGCGTGAGGTTGGGAGAGCACTTTGTAAGCCAGGAGAACATTCTATTCTTTTAACTTATATCATCATGTTTTGTATCTCAGAGGATAATTTTTTTTTTTAAGCAGTGATATAAAATGTGGACCCATTAATTTTCTTTTAACGTTTTATCAGCTGGGTATCCCCATTCATGAGATGCTTCATTAGAGACTGTAGGTTCCAAAGGACACGCCTGAGATGATTTCTGAATACTGCAGTGGTATTAGGATATCATGATAGAAATGCTTATCTAGTGAAGCTGTGGCAGCATTTAATGGAAATTAGTGAGGATGCTCAAACCATTTAGAGGATGACTGTTGAAGGCACTAAACCTATTTCAACTGTGATGCATTAGAAAGTGTCAAGCAAAAAAAAGCAGGTCATAGGATAAAAAGGTCCTATTTTGGGAGAGTCTCCAAATCTATGCATTAGAAGATACTCATCTTGGCATATATTTATCAAACAACTCCCACTTGCTAGAAGCTGTTCTAGGTACTGCAAATGCGGCATAAGACAAAAAACCCCAAAACTACCTCTCCCCTCATGAGACTTACATTTTGGGAAGAGACAAGCACTAAGTCAATAAGTAAAATAAATGGTGTGTTACTTAGTGTTGTGATACAGGGATGATAAAGTAGCAGGAAAGCATCTAAAGCCAGGAAAGAAAATAAGCCTCTGTGTATATATATGTGTGTGTGTGTGGGGGGTGGGTAGATGGGGGTAGGAGGTGCCATTTTAAATTGAATGGTTGTGAAAGGCACCCCTGTTAAGGTAAAATTTGAGAAATGGAAGAAGATGAGAAATGAGTCTGTCTAGAGGATATTATTTTTACCTACATAGCAACATAGCTCTGATCATTCTTAAAATATTCAGACTTGAAAGACTACTCAAGATTTCACTTAATTCCAACTAATTATGGTCTTTTCCCATAAAATCATTGCCATGTATATTACCATATACTGAGCAGAATCAAAATGCACAACATTTCAGTGTATAAACATGTAAAAATAGAATTGATTAAATGCATTGGAATATAACATGTTACAAGGTCAAGGGCTTATTGCCTGATACATAAACACAGTGAAATATAAAGATGTTGAACTCCATTTCGTAACCCAGAGAAGTATGTGTAGGTGGTGGCTTTGTGATTCTTTGTCTCATATCACTTTCTCAGATATTATAGGGAAATATACTCTGAGTTGTACTGTTGTTGAATTTCTCATATTCAATAAATGCACAGAAGGATATTAGCAAACCAAAGAGGGGCATGCAGATATTCTGAGTCTTAGCCTTGCCTTTAATCATTTCCATGGATATTGGTTTCACTGGCCCTTACATTAATCATTTCTTAGCAAAAAGAGATAAGCAATACTATAACCCCTGTTTTGTGAATAAGAAAGGGGATGGTAGGAAGGTTAAAAGATCTGCCTCAGGCCATTCTCACTATAAGGCTTTGTAAAGTCCTCAGAAGAAGCTATTTGTCTTAAATGACAGTTCTGAGTTTTAAGCACTTAGGTCCAGAGTAAACCTAATCTGAAACAGTATATTGTAATAAAAAGATAACAGGACTGGGAATCAAGAGTTCTCAATTCTACTTGCCTTTATACCACTAACTAGCTCTTTGCCTTTTACAGTTATTATTTAAGTCAGGTGGCCATTAGATATTATTTTATCAAAAACCATTTATTGATAGCCTCTTTTGTACTGGGTATGGTAGGAAGTGTTGGTAAAGCTGTGCTCCATATCCTAAAAGAGCTCATCTAGTGGAGCAGATTTACAAACAAAAGAGAGCGGGCAGTGAGCTCAGCACTACGTGGGAAAAGGGAGGAGAAAGAGGGATACACAACCAAAGCAGGAGTCAGGACGGGAGAGATGGCTTCTCAGATACTGACCTACAAAGTAACCAGCTGAGATAAACTAGACTTGCAGTTGATTGATGCAAGAACATATATCACAGGCAGAGGGAACCAAAGTGCAAAGGCCCAGAGGCAAGAAATAACAAAATTTTAGATGTATAGTTATTTCACTAATGCTGTGTGATTGAGGATAAAGACAAGAAGGGTGAGAAAAGCTTTTTTTTTTTTTTTTTTTCCAAGGATGGGTCAAGAAGTGCCTACAGAGCACACAAAAGGTTTGCTTTGAACCTGAATGCAGAGGTTTGTGTAGGTAGGGGTGCAATTTTGCATAGAAAGGGACCTATTGCATTTGAAATTTACAAGGTCCTGCTATAGGCGGAGTAAAGGATTTATTTGAAATAGAGGAGTTACGAGGCTGTAACAAGACTCCAAGAAAAAAGTTATGAGGGGCCGAACTAAAATAGTGAGTGTGGAATAGTTCGCAAAAGGTTGATTCAAGAGATACTTATCAAGTAAGAGGAATAGGATTTTATAAATATACGTGAAGGAGAAAAGAATGGATAATTAGGATAGGATACTTTTCAGTTAGTAACCTAGAGAGGGTTAGGTTTTGGAATTAGCTGGTAGTGGAGGAGAACGTGGTCTGAATCCATCTGTGATTTTTCTCCTGCACACCACTGAGCAAAGGTTTAGGTTAGGATCCACTTGGCCAGATTACTGATTTGCTGATTACTGATTACTAGGGTTAGTGGACCCCAGGGTCTAAAGTCATCACAGACTCAATTCCATTCATCCTCTATAGTCATCCTAAAGGCTGCTTTCTTTCCCATTGTTGCCATAGGGATCCAGTGTCAGCATCCTTCTTCCTCAGCATACCTCCCATGACATTGGGAACACCTGGGTCACAGGCCTCCCCTCCCCTAATCAATGAGATGAGGATGATTAGTTTTGGCAAGTTGATATTTAGTGTTGGGGAGAGTCTCAGTCTCCTGAGTCAAGTGTGAGAAGGTGGAAAAGAAAAAAAAAAATTGGGGCTCTGCCCACAGAAGGAAAGGAAATCAGCATTATGATAAAATGTGGCTTAAGAATACCTACCTTGAATGTGTGTATGAAAATAGGGAAAGTGCATGTGATTTGCCAAAACAGATGGAGTGAGGTTGTATATGTGTGTGCATGGGGGTGGGTGGGGAGGAAAGAGGAGCGTATATGATGAAATACCAAATAAAAATGAGATTACTTAGTGTAAATCAAACATACCTAGTTCATTCATCTTCCTCCCCCATTGGACATTCATATTAAAGTATTTGAGGCATTATTTTCTAGGATTATTGCTTTAAAAGGTCTTTGATTTTTTTTTTCTCCTTTGTCATTTTCTTCATTTCCCTAAAACAGAAGGAAAACAGTGTTTCTGGTTTTTAATCTAAACATGAAGAGATCTCTAAGTGGGAAGCAGATCCAAGGGAAAAATAACCCTCTTAGATATAGCTGTTATTGCCATTAAATTACTACCTTAAGTAGATGTACATATAGGAGATACAGTTAATTTCACAAGAAGATGGAAAGGACTACTAAGGTAATGAACTTTATTGAGAGTGCTTTTAATCCCATTCTGCACGTTTGAGAAGCTTTCTAAGCAGAGAAGATCACTGAGTTGATAAAAGAAGCATTTAGTTAGCAAATACCTTTGTGCTTCCCTGCTCACTGGTGTATTTGCTTTAGAAATGAATGTTACTCACGTGGTAGATACAGACCTGCTTCCCTAACTCGTCTCGGAGTGTGAGAGAGAGAGAGAGAGAGAGCGCGCGCGCGCGCGCACGCACGTGCGTGTGCACATGTGAACAAGCGCGACCAAGGGGGCCATCGGTGTCATGAAGTAAGGGAATACATTAGGCAACTTTTCATGGATATGTGGATTGCATAATTTAAGACTATCCTGGGGCATCCATAAATGATGCATAGGTTTTGTTTTCTTATTTTACATTTTTAGAGGGGAGAAAGACACTTGATTCTGCAATTTCTACACCTTTGTCATTATCTACATCTCTCGCTGCTGAATGCTGTGCATCCAGAAGGAGCCATGCCATCTGCTGTTTAGACCATTTTCCTAAGATTCTTTCAGAGTATCCATTCTTCCTCAAACCCTTTTGAAGAGGAATGGCTAGGATGATTCCATCAGGCATCACATTTACTTGTGTTAAAACAGTGGCAGAGATCCGCTCAGCAGTGATTTGGAAATGACTTAGTAATTGTGTTTTGCAGTATTTCTGTATCCTGTGTGGTCATTTAAGATCCTATGAAAATAGGATTCAATAATTGCATTATTATAGTGCATTAGTTACATAGATCCTGAATTTTCCCTCTTTTCCAACGTTTTAGGATGAGTGTTACCTTCGGTGGCTGTACATACTCTGTGCTAGGACATGTGCTAAATATTTTTCAAAGCTAATCTCCTTTTCACTTATAACCACAGTCTAAGCCTTCCCTGAACTTTGGATTCGTATATAGCTAAACAACAGATGGTAAAACAAACAAACTAAAAAAAAAAAAATAACCCCGAGAATCTAGGGAAGAAATTCAATATAAGGATTTTATTTGCTTGGGTCACTTTGTTTTATAAATCTCAACGATTGAGAATCCTATAATTAGTTACCAGCAATAGGGCATTTTGTTCAGTCGTTGACTGTTTAAAGATCTGGTATCATTAAAACATTACTTTTAGGTCATTTTTAATCACCACACTTGAGGACATGGGGTATAGGTTTTAACTGTCTCTTTTTAAACTGAAGCCAAAGTTTAACAAGTTGGTAGTCGGGCCCTACAGACCTATTTACATTTTTCTGATGAGTGCAGCTTTTGCTACGCCGCTAGGTGGCAGGGGAGTTTTACAGTTTCTGGCTCTGTGCTCCAGAAGCCAAGTATATTCTCCGCTCCTCCTGCAGCAGCTGAGGCTGATATAAATGCATAAACAAGCAGAAGCTATATGGGACACACACACCACCATTCTCAAAGCGGAAAGCAACAACTCCAAGCCAAGTTTTTGGCTTCTGATGGAGTCTGGTGAAGGCAAGGCTTTGCTGATGTGCTGAGGTAGAGGAAGGAATCCTGACAAAATGACTCTTTGCTGAGGTTGGGCTGTGTGTGTGTGTGTGTGTGTGTGTGCGCGTGCGCGTGTGTGGTTTTGTACCGCCGTCCAGGACTAGGGCGTCAAAATGAGGCAATTGGCAACTCCCATGCCCTGCTGCTGGGGGGGACTGCTGGTGCCTCCACCTGGTTCTGCTGGGCGCCATTACTGCTTGACCTCTGTTGGAAAGGGAGCAATGAGGCAACATAACATGGAAGAACAGTGTAATATGTAAAAACCAATTCTTGTACTTTGAAAGCATGTAGCTTTGAGGCTTTTTAACAGCGAGAGGTTAGTTACAGAGTTGAGTAGGAGTAGAAAATGATAGCAAAACAGTTGATTTGTGTATAAAACGATTTGCTAAGTTGATATTCAGAATATTACCCGGGAAGTATATGAATTCTTCAGCATATGGAATGTTTACAGTCAATTGAGGGTGGCGCTTGGGTCACACAGAAAGATACTTGCATTCACAGATTGTGTATTTATGACTTTTGGAGAGGATTTTTTTTTTTGGAATGAGACTACTGTATTCCAGAATGAATAAAACTTTTCCACTTAGGAAAGCACGGGAGGGGGTAAAGAGAAAGGGGAGCGCGTGTTCCCACAGGTAGGGGAGAGACATAGCAGCTGCATTGTCCTGGAAGGGGACTAATCTGTAGGTTGTATTCTACCATGATCCCCCTACATCTGCCATCGCAGCCAGCACCTGCTACAGGGTGAAGGACACACAGTCCTCCCCGAATGTCACTGTCCAGCCGTGCCCACCAATTAAAACTAGTAAACATTCCTCCCCATGCTGGAGATGTGCCGCCGGCCCAGCAAGCAGCGGCAGGCGAGGGCCGAGCGTAACAGCAGCAGAGGCAACAGCGGCAGCCAGGGCCCCGGGCAGCAGGTGCGCTTGGCCGGGAGCAGGGAAGGGCGCGGTGTGGCGCTGGCATTGCCTGCTCACGTGTGATGCAGGCAGAGCTGAGTTGTTTACAGATTGAGAGCAGAGGGGATTTGGTGGGAGACAGAGCAGAGCACGCTGCATGCCGTGCTCAGAGGAACCTGAGGCGGGTTCCATGCTGGTTGGTTGGGTGCCGTGCACCAAAGAAGCAAAGCCCTATTCCCACCCCATCCCACCCCAACAACACACTCCCTTACCAGGTGGCCGAGGCCCAGTTCCCTAGGCAGGCAAAAAACACCTGGTGAGAAGCTCCAAGATCTCTGACGCTGAGGGCCAGAAAGTCGCTTTCTCACTGCGTTTCTCTCTCCCAGGTCACGTGGATGTGCCAGATCCCAGAGCAGTCCAGCCTGGGCATAGCTTGAAAACTGGGCAAGAAAAAAGACGTAGAATCATAAAGGGCCGTTAGGTGGGAAGGAAATGGACCTCCAAGAAGGTAGGCGCTACGAGAGCGGAAGAGGCTCCACGAAGGTAAGAGACTCAGTGCGGCGTCTTCGCGTTCCGTGAGAGGTGCTTTACACGCTCCCCTGTGCTGGACTTGAGCTTCTCTGGGAAAGAACCGGAAAGTCCTAAGAGAGGTGGTGTGTGTGTTGGAGTCGTGGGTGCAGGGCTCTGGAATGCCAGCTTTCAGTGGATGGAACGGGGGGCCCAGGGAGCACAGGGGCTGGAGCTTTCCATGCGCAGATAATTACGGGTTGGTGCTCACGTCCAGCCGTGGAGCATCATGGGCTTGTGTTGCTTCCAGTGTTATTTCTCCCAAAGGCACTCGAAATGTGTCCCTTTTCCATCCTGTCAGCAGTGCCGCAACCTATGTCAGTCTTTGTTTTCGCCTCTGCTGGTTTCAGCTCTGCTGTTGTGTGGCGTCAGTGCCGACAATTTGGAATCGTGCTGCTGCTGCTAGTGCCGTTATGATCCAGGACACCTGAAGGTGTCGTTTTCCGGTGGCTAATTAACCCTGAGACCAGGGGCACACCGGCACAGCCCCTTCATTACATTTCTGTGTAACCCTGCAAGCGTAGGGTGACGAGGTGACTGCCGTCTGACCCATAATCTGGGGATTGCTATACAATCCTGATTTCTGTCCTCGACGTGGGTGGTTCTGCATTCTGAGTTCAGATGGCAAAGCTTTGAGTGTCTGAGTGGAACCTTTTGACAGGTGTATACAAACACTTGTAGTATCTTTACAATAGGAGAAAAAAGGCAAACTCCTTTGCCCCTGCCTGCCATGGTTGCTTGACCCATAGCCGGAAAAATAGACAGGACGATTATGACTGTGGTAGTGGAAAGCTGTGGAGAATGTGTTTCTGGTACCACTGTTTTCATAGTTTCTAAAATGGAGTTTGTTCCCTAATGGATACCCTGCTTTCTCCCTTTCCCATGATCTGAATGAACAGAGCCAAAGTTCTTTTCACAAGATTAGGGGCCAAAAACAACTGGGCTCCAGAATGCTGGGTCTTGGGCTACAGGGATGAAGTGTTTGAGGCTGGGGGTTGGGGTGACGTGGAGGAGAAAGGAGAGGAGAGTGACAGACGGTTGTGTTGTCAAAACAGAAAAAGTGGGAAAGAGAAAGAAGGAAGCAGATGATGAGGAACTGGAAGTTTAAAACCTAACCAGCTGGCGTGAGCCCAGTCTAGTAACCTGAAGAGCTAGATCCAAACTAAGGATGAAGGAACAAGACCAACACCTAATAACACACACATACACATAGTGGTTGGTTGGAACCTGGACAAGGGGACTAAAAAAACAAAGTGGGAAGTAGAATCTGTAGTGTAGGCTGAGGTTATCCAGGTGTACCGTCTGCTGGTGCCTTGTTCTGTCACACACAAAGTAGGTTCGTCATCCAACTAAAAACCAAACAAATCACTGCATCTTCACTCACTACCTGTGTAGAAAAGAGGAGAAAGGACAAATTCCATGAACTATAAACCAATCTGGTTTTTGGATTTCCCTCTGTAACATTGCCACCAAATTGTTTCTCATCTTCTACTTGAATACATCCAGTGACAGGCTCCTTTCTAGCGATTGGTGGTTTCTATGTATTGATGGCAGTTTCCATTTTTTTCATTCCAATGTGACCTCTGTGCAGCACTTCCACTTCTGGGACCTGGTTCTGATTCGGGAGCTATATAAAGCAAACCCATCACTCCATCGTGTAAAGGTATTTAAAATCATCGAAAAGGGGGCTCATGGTCCATCATTTAGCTCATTAAGTACCTCATGAATGCCAAGTTCTTTTCCAAACTCTGGAAATACCAGAAGGTTAAGATGGGACCTGGGTCCCCGTGCCATTTGTATTCTTGCTCTGGAGACAGGCATGTGCCCACATTGCAGGACGCATGACCCTCGGGTGAATCTAAGAAGTGTTAGGAGGACATAGAGAAGCGGGGACTGACTGTGGTTCATATTTGCGAAGGAGTCACACCTTGTGGGATAAGCAGGGGTTTGTTAGGCACCACGATAGAAAGTTTAAATATCTGGAGTTTGTAGGGAGAGAGAAGGAGAAATGCCTTCTCTCCTTGAGCAGAAATAGAAAAATACTTCTGGATCTCTGTTTGAAGACATTAACCCTGTGAGCAGCATCCAGGCTCTTCCCAGAGGGACTTGAACTGACTCTCCACTTCTTTTGGCTTTTGAAATATATTTAAAGACTAGTGATTGCAGTTGGCTGTCTGGCATTAGATGGGGTTTACTGGCTATTAGGTCAGTAACCTTAGCTCTGCTCCAAAAGGAAATCTGGGAAGAAGGCAGAGACAGGCTTGTATGTTTGTTAGTTTTACTTCTGACTCTGGTTTGATGGAGCTGAAATGCAAGAGTAGGTGAAATTCATAAAGATTTTTCGTCTACATATTTTGAGGATTGGGGTTGTATCTTCGGTTTCTTGTTGACCTGAGAAATTGTGCATGGCAGTCAAGAATATTTGTTGAATGAATGTCTGTTTTAATAAATTGAACAGCAAGGTTAATGCTATCATGCCTCTTTTATGGATTGAATTGGCTTGCCTTAAAACTGTAGTCTCATTATATGAGTTATTACTATAAAACACATATCCTGCTCTCACATGACTTCGCGATTTAACTTTCAAATCTACCCCTCTCTGTGTTACAAATGGATCATGTAGAGATAGTAATGCTGGTTAATTTAAAGAGTATAGGATGTTAAACTGCACATGGTTTATCCCAAGGAAATTCAGAAGGACTCATAAATCACCATGGTGACATAGCACATTGTGGTCCTTAGGGGGATAAAATACTATAAACCTTTTCTAATGATTTACAAATCTCTCAAATGAATTGTTATATTGACACAACTTGGGCCACAGCAGGGAATAATTGTTCTCAGTTATGCATCCTAGAACAGAGGGGAAATCTTACACTAACATTATGCCTGATAGCTCAGACCACGCTTACTGTACTGTTGGCTCTTAGCTTGTCTCATAGTTTTAAAAGAGAAATACCATCCCTCCCTCCCTCCCTCCCTCCCTCCAGGGATTCTGACTAAAAGAAGATTTCCTTTCACAATGAGATGATGCAGTTAACAACATTTTAAACAGCCCTAATAATTTCTGCTTTTGTAACACTTATTATCTGATGATCCTCGGGTTCTTAGACATTAAAATTACATTAAGTCTGGATCCTCTGAGATATCAAGTATCCTCTGCACATCAAATCACAATAGCTCCATTTCAAAGATCGCAAAGCTGAGGAAATTTGTCTCTAAAAATGAAGCCTGTAACTTCCAATTTTTTTTTTCCTAAAACACACAGAAGTGAGAACCTTTTCGTGACCGCAAGTTTCCTTTAGTTCTCCTGTTATACAAACATAGCAATTCACGATGGGAAATTTTTGGAATTCAAGATCATAAAAACCAGCTCATCCTTGAAAACTTAGAACACGGTCGAGAAAAGCTGCTTTAATTTTTTCTAATGATTAAAATTAAGTAAATCTGTAGCAGGTATGGAACATTGTAAGGAGTAGGGAAGTCCCTTCCTGGAAAATGTCGGAAACTTATAGAAATGGTCCTGAATATTTGTTTTAAAGAGAAGAGGTGAAAGAATGATTATTCTATGTACAAAATCCTACAGCCTCAAGTAATGACAGTGGTCCACAAATACAGTTTCACTGTAGCTGATAGACAGCTGTTTCCTGGCATCCCTTGGAATTATTCTACTTCTTTAATAATGCAAGGTACTCTGGGGACCTAATTTCTGCCTTAAATAATTCATAATGCATGCTTTGTATTAAATGAACAATTTTAATGAGAAAACCATATCTATTTGACTGGGGAATAACTGTTGATTCGATTTGAATGTTATTTTGAATGAAGTAGCATTGGATTAACAAGATTTTACTATATTGTTTTCTTATTTATACCCTAGCCTTATTTTTTGGTCGTAATTATTTATCTTACATCATAGTAAGTTGAGAAAGTGACAAGAAATTGAGAAAATGAACTTTAGACTAAATGATAGAAAATGTACTGGGGAGAATCACTGAAGAGAATAAATAACAAACGTGTTTAATTGGGTTTTCCTTCAGTTCTCTCCAACATTGAGATTCTGTGGATGACAGTTGTGTGTCAGGTCTGTTTCTCAATATGGAAAAATGATGAGGTTCTTGTCGCATTAACCCACTTTTCTTTGAACCACTTATCAGTCAAAATTTTACATTTCCTTGTGAGATAACCTGAATAATGGCATTAGTACCGTAATACAGTAGAAGATGCTGTTGAGAACGCATAGTGCGGAGTTAGGTGTAACAGTAGAAATAATAAACTACAAAATCTCTGAGAACAGAGATGTATGCTTTTGTGCAACTAGCACCTAGGACAGTGTTCTTACATAGTTGGTCCCCAGTAAATATATGTTAAATGGATGAAGAGTGGGTCAAAGATAAGCAGTATTAAAGGGAGCATTAATAATATAACAAAACTATGACTATTCAGTACTATCAAATGAGGAATAACCATGTGCAGGCACTGGTCAAAGTGTTGTACGTCCTTTAATGTATAATCTTTATCAAACATATCCAATGAGGTAGGTGGTTCTGTGGAATTGTTCCCATTCCATAGAAGAAGGGCCTGAGGATTCAATGGTTGAACTAGGTTGTTTAAGTTCACATAGGTAAGTTTGATTATGAACCTCAGTTTCCTAAACTCTAAATATTACATTCTTAACCACTGGACAATACTGTCTGTCTTAAAGTCCTGTAGGGTTTGGTATTCACCTGATGTCCCCTACTCAAACACTGGAAGATGGTAGGTCTATTCAGCACTCATCAGTTGAGCTGGGCATTTTCTGGCTGGTATGAATTAGAGATTACTCCTACTTAATATCAGGCCACTACTGAGAGGCTCTTCTGATTAGCTCTTGACTTTATAAAGTATGAGGAGAACATGGAGACAATTAACTGAAGTATGTGTGAAATCTTTGAAACCTACATGACTAAAATCAGACCACCATGTTTTACCAAGATCTCACTGTCTTCATCTCTCAATACTTGTGAGGCATTACAGAAAAGAAAAAAATATGGTTCCCATCAGGAAGATGTTTACATACTATTTGAAATAAAGAATGAAGCGCATGGAAAGATTTAAGAATGTTCACAAAGCAATTTACGGATTGGGCTTTATGCTGATTAGTGATTACATTTTTGCACATTCTCAAAGTTGACAATTTAGGGAAAATAGAGGTGGAAAGTAGGTCTATACTGAATGCTAAAAATATTGTTTAATTGCAAAAAGTGATCCCAAATCTTAATTATTGGATGTGAAAACAGATCTTTTGTAGTATATGTGTATACATACATAAAAAGTATTCAGATACCTAGAATTCTTTTTATTTCCCTTATATCTCTAATTACTGTAAATTAGATGAGGAAATATAATTTGGAAATAATGTAGGATATATAGACAGAAGCTCAGGGTTCCTGTCCCAAGTCCCTTGCTGTCTTCGGAATCACAATGAAAATACATACACTTAAATACATATATACATTTATAAATGTATTATGCCCATCTTACTATGATTATCAATACTAAATAAAAATGGCTAATGCCACTTCCAGAGTTTTGACTTAAATAGCAATGTTACAGACTGTCTGTTCCTGTCTATTTTCAGGTCACAGCAAAGGAAAAAAGCATCCCTCCCACTGCATTTCTCCTTTCAGAGAAAATTAAAAAAGAAAGGAGTTCTGTGTAGTGTTTCTGACAGTAAATTTCTCAGAATCCAGGAGTACTTCTTCTCTCTGTAATAAGTTGCTGCAGATACAAAGGAACACTTATGATTGATTGCTATCTCTGTTTGCAGGAGCGATAATTCCTGAACACACAGTTCTCGATTAAAATACAAATGCATTTTCAATTGCATATTTATCTATGTTTTATTTTTATATGACAAAATATGAAAAGAATCAAGTGAAGTTGGGCTCAAGTATATTGCAAAAGTGAAACTGGAGCTGAGGGGATCTTTAAGTGGGGAGGGAAGCTCTTTTGCCATCCATCTGGCTCCTGGGTCCTGATCTAGGTGTCGTTATGTGGGCTGAACACCTGGAGAAGGTGAGAGTCTTTATGTTGCTGAAGTATCTTATTTCCCAAATTGCTTTTTAAAATACAGATGATCTACATTAAAGTCAAAACATTTTATATGGTAATTTTATTTAGGGATTTGAAAACTTGGTATGTGTGCATTTAGGAACATTACTAAGAGGACCACCATCGCCTCCTACATTATAACCCACTGTAGGTGCTGAACTTTAAACAGACTTGGCACTTGATGCATTTGAAAGAAGTTGGTGGCTTTCTCAAGGAAATTGGATTTAATTTTAGTGCTTCTACATGGTAAAGCAGAGATGAAATTACAAGGAATTAATGTGGAAGGGATTATCAGAAACATTGAACATAACATTCCCATGTGAATGATCAGGCTGATTACTTGTATGTATAAGAATCTTAGACTTTTTGATCTAAACCCTTTAAGAACATGTAGACTATAATGCTATCATTTGAAAGTGAACAATTAAAGCTCAGACCTGATGAGTGAATGGACAAGGTCCCACTGCTAGTAAGTATCAAAACTGAGACTAGAAGAGAGGGCAGTGTGTGCCCGACATTGTGTCAGGCACAGCTTACATCTCTCATCTCTTTTAATTTCTACCATGACCTTGTGAGATTAGTTACTAATTCATGGGTGAGACTTATACGGGCAGAGAAGCCAGCCATGCAGAGAGATGGGAACGGTAAGAAACTACTTGGCAAGTACAGTTTTCAAGTATTCAAAAAAAGTTTTTGAGAAGCCAATATAGCCAGGGAAAGTACTAGAAGGTACTCAAAAGGCAAGGAAGCCAGGATCAAGAGCATGGATTTTAATGGTAGTGCTGTGCCGAAAATGGAACATGGTGAGGTGGCAATCAACAGAGAGATTAAGGCAGTTGAGGCCCTGCAGTGACAGTGTTTTGATTCTCCTGGCAGCCGTGCAGATGGCAGGACAGAAATGAAGAAATGGGTTTTGGAATTACAACTGAAAAAACTTTAAGAATTTGATGGATGGTATGAGAGAGAAATGAAGATTGACTTCAAACTTTTGACTATTTGGCTTGGGAAGCTTGGTGGAAGCTGATGGCACTTATTTAGAATGGAAAGGCTCCTTTTATGATTTTAAAATTCTTTGACCATGACTGTTGTGTCTAAATCCCTTTTTTTTTTTTTTTTTTGGTATAACCAGACTGGACTATCATTAAAAGGTTTTCAAGGACCTGGGTTGTCTTTGTTCATTATCTTGAAGATTTTGCCATTGTAGCCAGCAATTGGTTTCACATAAAGATGTAGAGTGTTGTGTGGGAGGTTCTTGGAATGCATGCCTGTGAGAGATGATATTGGCAATGAATCCTATGTTATCACTAGCTCTGCACAATAAGGTTATGAAGCTATTTCCAATTTTTTTTTTTTTGCTCGGCTCCATAAATGGTAAAGAATTGATGAACAAACCAGGGAATAAATCAGAGATAATATGCAATTGGTCACTTTAGACACTGCTGTTATACAATGGGGACCTGCCTTTCTGTTTGGAAGCGCTGTCTATATCCTTCTGGATGTAGTGAGAGTCAAGGACATTATAGGATACATTTATAAGAAAGCATAAGACACATGTATCGCGTAACTTAGTGAGGTAGAAACCATCTGTTTGTGGAAAAATCTTCAGTGCTTGCAGCCACAGTTCTAAGACAGAGAGCACTGTCAGGTTGCTATCTACAATTACTTACAGTTCGTCAAGGCTACTTAATTGTAGCTTCCAGTACCCTTGTTACTTGACTGTCCTACTCAAAATTCCTCAAGGACCCTTGACTCTTCACCTTTTAAACTCTGCTCTGTATTATAGATCTTTTTGGAAATCAGTCCAGCATTTAAGATGAAATATTCAGGGTGAAGAAGACAGAGGCCAGCAAATGAGCTGACCCCACCATAACACAGTCTCAAGAAAAACAAAACCACTATCTGGAAAAAGACAGCTTGTGCTTCTCATCAGAAAGGAGGTGTAAAGTTTTACATTTTTGTGTTTTAAACCTAATAAGCCGGAGCATCTTGCCCCTAGCTATCACTCTACCTGTTGTCCACCTACTATTTCAGTCTAGCACTCCAGCCCAAGTTTTGCGAAATAGGTGCAGAACCTGAATGACAGTATCATCGGACAGACTTTAACACTGCACTCCGTGGATCATCAGTGTCCTCTTTGACACACAGTGTGCTTCCTCTTGTCTCTGAGGGATGTATACAGACAGCTTTTGCAAACTGCTGGAGTGCAGCCATTCTCCCCAAAGCTAGGATGTAGAACTCCAGGAGGCTGAACTGCTTGTGGAGGAGGGAGAGGTGAGCATGTGTTGTATACTATACATGCGTGAATGGAAACATGGCCAGCACGAGGAAGGGTAGGCAAAGGAATAACGCAAGTGAGATGATCCTGAAGTGGCCCTGGGAATAACATCCAGGTGTTAGGATTGCAGATAAGCAGGTGATGCTTTAAACTGACATCTTTGAGACACAGGTCTGTCTTTTATGCTTTGAGATTAGTTGTTACAGCAATAGTGGCAATGTAAATGAGGGGATGGAACATGGCCTTCGGGTTCCTGTTCTGATTCTGCTGCTAGCCACGTGAGTCACCTTAGTGAAATTCCTTTAGTTCCTGGAGCTTCAGTTTTCTCATTTCTAAACTGAAGATAGGTAAGAATATCCAGCACCGGGGGTCAATGTGAAACTTAGCGGAATGAAGCATGTGAAAATAATTTTCAAGTATCAAATGCTCAAAGAAGTGGCAGTTGTCTCAATTGGTCATTAGGAGAAATTGGCTCCACCTTCTGATAGTATAGTGGCCATGTAGAATAACTTAAAAATAGAGGATTGAAGAGGTAGCATTTATTGAGTACTTACTTTGGGCCAGGAACCTGAATCATCCCATTTAACTCTCACTACCAGGTAGTGTAGGTGTAGGTAGTGTTGTTGTCTACATAGAAAAATCAAGGCTCCGAGATGTTCAGTAACTTGATCAAGGTCATGTAACTAGTTAATGGCTGACCTGGCACCTGGTTTCAGGTATATCCAATTTCAAAGCAAGGATTTTAGTTCTGCATACTATTTAAAACTGCAGTTCCAAGTATATTATGAAGGAACACTCAGAATAGTTACAAAATCTTTCCGACACTTTTAAAATAAACTAGTAATTAAAGCATGGATTTCAATGCTCATGAGATAGATTATCATGGCACCACTGTACTTTATTGCAGAATTTAATACGGCTACTTCCTCCAAATCATTGGACTTTATAGCAGTTGCTGAGTGTATATACCAACTCGCTTCAAGGTTGCCAGTTTTTAATTTGAAACAAAAATAGCCATGTTTGTGGGGAAGGATACCATTCCAGCTTTATTGGGAAGGGGATTTTAAGTTGAGGTGAAGTATGCATTCTGTAGTGTTAATTATGTGTTGCTGTTAGTAGCTGGGAAGGTCGCATTATTACTAATAAAATCACTAGAATGCCATAATTTTCAACATAGCTCAACTACGTTTAAAGAGTAGACAGGGAAACAACCCATAAGAGACTCTTAACAATAGAGAACAGAGGGTTGATGGAGGGAGGTGGGTGGGGGATGGGGATTAAAGAGGGCACTTGTGATGAGCACTGGGTGTTGTATGTAAGTGCTGAATCACTGCATTCTACTCCAGAAACCAATATTGCACTGTACGTTAACTAAAATTTAAATTAAAAAAAAATAAAAACGAAAAAGGGAGGGAGAGTGGACAGGGAAAGCTCTCTGAGCGCTAAGCAACTAAATGACATTTGCAAGAATTGGGGAGCTGTTTAATATCTAAAAGTAGCCAGTGTCGTTCTTACCTGTGCATATCTGCTCCTGCTGTAGCATCTCTTAGTGTCAGCATCAGAACCCGAAACTGATAAACTACCTGGATGGCGTTCGGAATATGCCACAGACCTTACTGAGTGATGGTGGAACTGGAAGGGGATAATACAGTACACATGCAAACAATCTGATGTTGAAGTTTAGACATTGGCATTTTTATTGTTTTTACATCTTGGGCTGTTTTGTCCTGCTGCTTTGCAACCCCCTCTTCCCCGACAAAGTTCTCTGTTTCCTTACACTCAAACAAAAGCCCTCCTTTCTCCAATCTCGTATGGGCAGCAGTTTCAGTTGGCTGGAGCCCATGTAGCATGGCTAATGCCTGAAGGTTCGCATCTTCTCTAAAGGTCCAACGAAGCTCCAGGATGCTGGAGTACACACTGGTCTGGGTACCTGTGTACCTGTTCCACTGGCTACATAACCTTGTCATTTTTGCATCAGTGTATAGTCTGTTATGCTAAGAAGTGATTACTCATTTAATCCTAGAGTGCTATGATTTATAATTTTTATTGAGTGTCCTAATAAATTGTATTTGGTGTGCTGCCACACTTACTATAGTCCTCTCCCTAAAACTAACTCGCTTTGTAGATTTAGAATATGAGAAATAATAGAAGAGAAAATAATGTTGGTGATAGAGGCATAATTTATTCATTCAGTTCCGTTTTCAAGGTATATTAAAAAGAAAGGGCACCGGAAAAAGGTCTGTGCCTTTCCTCATTGAATATTTTATTATCCTTTACAAAAATTATGCTTGGAAGGAAGAGAATTTCAGAGGACAGAAAAATTTATTACAGAAGATGACAAGTATTTTTGCTCTTCTGATAAGGGAGAGAATGGAAAGATGGTCTATAAATGCATGTAGCACAAGTAAATATATTAATAAACATCTGCTTTTTATTGAGAACCTACTCTAACAAAGTACTGAAACGTGCCTTCTAATCTTCACAAATTAAATGATAGGGCATTAGTTATCTGTTGCTGCATAACAAAGCATTGCACAACCGAGTGACTGAACACAATAATAATCCTTTATTATGTCTTCTGGTCTCTGTGGGTTGGGAATTCAAGAGCAGCTGGGCTGGGTCGTTCTGGCTTTAGGGTCTCTCAGGAGGTCACAGTCCAAAGACTCCTTCATTCTCCTCTCTGATGCCTTGTCTGGGAAGATTCAAGCTGCTCTCTCAGGGGGTGGGGGGGAGCTCTTGCCCTGGTGTCTCTCTCATAGTAGACTCAGGGGAGCTGGACTTCTTACAGATGGCCCCAGGGAGCCATCGGGTCATGTCTCTAAAGGAGAGAAGAAAAATGGAAATCAAGAATTGATTCAAATAGATATTGAATTTAAATAACACTCAGATGTTATTTTAGTCTTTGACTTGCTTCTGTATAGATCTTCATTGTCTCAAACCAAAAATATTTGTTAATGATTTCTACCTATAGTATTGTTTTCTTCCTGAAGTTCAATTGGGTGCTTTTATGTTGGTGATGAGTTGGAGCTTCTCAAAAAGACAAACTTTATTTTTCTATCAGAATGGAAGACATTTATGACCTGTAGAAATGTCTTATTAATTTGTAATTCGTGGTTTTGCATTCTATGACCAAGAGTAAAGAAAAGTTTAGAAAACCACAGATTCTTTGAATGTTCAAGCGTGCAGAGTTAAATAACTTGTCATTGTTGGGGAAGGGGAATGGTATTAAAGAAGTAACCACATCATCTTTCTTGAGAAGTTCACTGCAGAACTGAGCCAACGGGTAAAACTCCCATCAGTTTCCTATTACTAAACCTCAGGATCTCACTCACCTGTACACATCCTTGCTCTCTTCCTCTTGCTATAGGACAGGTGACTTGTCTAACCACCTACCTAAAGTCAATCCTTTCATCACTATTCTGAAAACTGGAGATGAGATACAGAACACGGTGGAAGAATACATACTGGATATGTGTATCCAAGGTGTTTTATGAATCCATAGCACTTCAAAAAGTGTGTTGTTCCTCACATTGATAACACACACCTACAATATATATTATATTTTTCAGTGCACATTATTGCATTTAGTATTGTTTCTGAGACTAATGTAACATTGCAGCTTACATGGAGCCTATATATCTGCCCCCCCCCTTTTTTTTTTTGCTAGTTCTGGTTTGATAATGTATCTAGTGTCTGAGAAATCTCTACCCATATTGAGTGAGCTGTGTAAACATAATTGTGCTTAGTATGTGTAGAGTATGTATTATGTGTGCAATTTTGTCTAAGCATTTTCTTGGTATGATGCCACGTAAACTTGCCAGCAACCCTATGAAGTAAGTAGTATGATCCTTATTCTAACAATGCAGAGTGGTGGTACAGAGAAGTTAAGTTTCAAAGAGTGTGAAACCAGTGCTGGAGCCAGTATTTGAAACCATTTACTTCGGAACTCATGCCCTTCATTACGGAAACGGTATGCTGAATAACAAAGATGTAAAGAGTCAAAATTGCAGGAAAATGCAATGATTTTGATTATTGTCAATCTATTAATAAGAGGTGAAAGCACTAAAGAACCTGTTTCACAAGTTCCCCAAGTATATCCTTTTTCTTTATATAATCTATTGCTCCTAATTCAGGGCTTTCTAGGTTTTAAGGATATCTCATAAAGTGTTTTTAAGTAAAATGGAATTGAGATAAACTGCCATGTGGTAACGGGGCTTCGTATAATCTCCTTGACCGTAGTTTGATTTTTTTTTTTTTGACCTCTTTGGGGTGTGCTGTCGGATTAGGCACATACTAAACTATCCTAATAACAAAATTAATGGTGCCCAACATCACCAGGCATGCATAAAGCTCATTTTTAAATGAACTTATTACAAGGTAAGTATAGATGCTGCCTTTAGGTTTTTGAGAAAAGAGGAAAAATATGATTGTTTTAAGCACTTTGCCAATTGAAAACTGTCCCATAGAATATAATATTATGGTTTTATTTTGTTCAAGAGTGTTAAGCCTATAAGCCAACATTATTAACTCATGGTAGTACAGATTTTTTTTTTATGAATAGAAAACATGGTAGTAGATAGAGAAGTTGATAACAGTTTGGCAAAAAAAACCTGCAAACTTTGAGACACTTCCACACTGTAGAGCGAAAATCAATATTCATGGTAAAACTATGGAGAATTTCATTTATTATGAGTCCTATAAAGTGTCTTATTCTAACACATCTGTGAATTAATCTTTGTGCAAATATTCAATTTAGTTGTACTGGAAGAACATTATCAGAGGCAAAAAATGATCCAGCCCCATATCAGATTTTTTATTTAATTATTATTAAAAAGAAAAGGATCATTTCCCACATAACTTATTTCTTCTATTTTGTTCTTATGTCATAAGGCAAGATTATCTTCTGAGATCAAGTATTGAAATAATGGGTAGAATGAAGGTGTCAAAGATTTGAGACATGGTAATGGACATTTATTGAATTTGAATTATCAACAGTGCTATGGCTAGGTCTGTGTTTTAAAACTGGTCATTTTAGGTATAAGGAGGAGGTCGTATGTAAGAGAAAACAAGATTAGGGTCCAGACAAGCAATTAAGTACCTTTCCTGATCATTTAGAAAAGAAGAGTGATGATATTAACTATGGGTTGCAGAGAGAATAGATGAGTTTCAGGACAAAGTGTGGATGAAAAAAAAATATATAGAACAATATGATTATAAGGATTATATAGATATGAAGGGAAGACTTTCGTCTGTCCTACATCCATTTGTTTTTCTTCTGAAAACAACAGCTCAAGTTACTTATGAAAAACCACTCCTTCCTCTGTTCCAGTAGATGAAGTTCAGTTTTCCCTTGAGGGTCAGCCTATGACTTAGGCCTGACATCTCATGAGTCCAACTGGGATGGACCAGTGCCTGAAAGAGCTAATTTGAGTATTGACAATTTTTTAGTTCCTGGATCCACCCCTTTCTGAAAGCAATTGTGCCCCAAACATTCCTTTCCTTGTTGTTGTTTTTTTTTTTATTCTTATGTTAATCCCCATACATTACATCATTAGTTCTAGATGAAGTGTTCCATGATTCATTGTTCGTGCACAACACCCAGTGCTCCATGCAGAACGTGCCCTCCTCAATACCCACCACCAGGCCAACCCATCCTCCCACCCCCCTCCCCTCTAGAACCCTCAGTTTGTTTTTCAGAGTCCATCG
>NC_138371.1:129559404-129585921 GCF_054177405.1 Leptonychotes weddellii
TTTTTGCGGGGGTCTTAACAACTTCATTTTTTAAAATTTTATTTTATTATGTTAATCACCATACATTACATCATTAGTTTTTGGTGTAGTGTTCCATGATTCATTGTTTTTGTATAACACCCAGTGCTCCATGCAGTATGTGCCCTCCTTAATACCCATCACCAGCTAACCTATCTTTTAAAATATTTATTTATTTGACAGAGAGCAGAAATGGGGAGCAGCAGAGGGAGAGGGAGAAGCAGGCTTCCCACTGAACGGGGAGCCTGGTGTGGGGCTGGATCCCAGGGTCCTGGGATCATGACCTGAGCCAAAGGCAGACACTTAGCCATCTGAGCCACCCAGGTGCCCCTGTTTTGTTTATTTTTATATAGGATGAGTTACTACTCAAGTTTATGACTTCTACATATGGTTTCATACTTACAGGAGACTTTTTTCATCTAAAATTTTTCAGATTTTCTTCCAGAATTTTTTCTAGCATGTTTTCATTTAAATCTTTGTTTTTGTACATTTGAATCTTTGATTTGTATGTGTGTAAGATATGATTTTATTTCATTCCAAATTGCTACCCACTTTTTCCAGTGTCATTTGTTGAATAATCTGTCTTTCCCCCACTTACTTGACACATCCTCACTTCCATGACAGCATGCACACAGGTGAATATATGCTCCGAGAGCAGAGGGATGTTTTTCTGTTTTGTTTTTGTAAATGCTCTCTTGCTGCCATCCAGGACAGAGCAGTCTGGCTCATGGAAGATGTTTTATAAATGTTGAATGAACATTGCTGCTTGTGTAGGGCACCATATAACCTGATATATTCAACTCTCTTGAATTTCTTCCTGTGCCCCAGAATATTTCCAAATACAGATTCATATAAAAGAGCTAATGGAGTAAGTTGATTTTTCTGGACCTCCAAATGATTGCTCTTAAGCTTACCTTTGGGTTTTCTGTTTCACTTACTCTGCTGAAATATTCTTTGGACATTTTTCCATAATTTTAAAAGCTTGGAAATTTAAGGGCACTTCATTGGAGGAGTGTCTTCAACCTTTTGAATCCAGCACATGTAGATAAGTGGTATTTATATCTACTGTGAGACATTCTCCCTTGGAGGGGACAGGGCCTTGGGAACTCCCAGTGCAGTACTTGTAACTCAACCCCTTTCATTCGCATTCAAAATAGCATCTTGAAAGTAACTTACTTACACAAAGACCTTGAGACCTCTCCAATTCATCATCAAAAACAAAATCATTTACTAGCTTTGGCACTTTGATCAAATTGCAACCAAACATACCTGGCAGTGGAATGAAAGACAGTTGTGAATACGGCCACAGTAGCAAGAGGTTCACCACTCTGTGAACAGTTCTTACCTGGGGCTATGGAAGCTAAGCGTTGTAGCTGTGCCTTCTGGTAAAGTATTTACTGACATCTTTAATTCCCACAATAATCCTCATGGGACAAGAAGGATTAAATTGCCCGAGATCATTTATCTCGAAAGGGGTAGAGTCAAGAACTGTGGGGGTTTTATCTGATTGGAGAGAGCAAGCCCTGGATACTGGGCAATCCTAAGGGTCCCTTCATGTATTGGCAGTATTTCTGGAGGGTCTACCCCTTCCCCTTTTTGACTCTTAATGTTGTTCTCTCATTGAGATAAAGAGGTGTCTGGAGCCCAAACATATTTCCGAAGTTGATTTAATGCATTATTAAAGTGGTACATGAAATAATAAATAATCTATGTATTCTGTGACAGAAACTTAAATGTAGAAAATGTCCAGTTCTTCTGGATTGGGATTTTTGTTTGTATTTCTTTGAAGAGTGCACAGGGTTTAGGCCAGTGCCGAAAACTCATTTTAATTCTTGAACATGTCCCGCCCTTCTGGCAGAAAGATTGCAAAATGCAGGACCCTTTTCTTGCGCTGAGAGCCACAGCATGTGAGAACTAGGAGATGATGGGTTGGAGCGGCTGTGAGAAGAGAATGCACAAAGGGCTGAGCTGCAGTAGTAAAGCCAGAATGCTAGACCAAATACAGCCAAAGAGCAATGTTTTTAGTACTACATATGTGAATCTGTATTAATTTTTCTGAGAATATATAGATGTTTCTCAAGAAAATTGTAATGAAATTAAGCCTACCTTTGAAAAACTATGATTGACACTGAAAGATCTTTAGTGTTTAATTTTTATTAGATAGAACAAAGTCTTTATTATGTGAACTATAAACTTCCAACTGCAGGAATTTTTAAAAATCAGTCTTCAAGTGAGTGAATGTATTTATTTAGCATCCATACTACCTTGAATAGCTGTAACATGTATTTATTGTTGGTTCTGTACAATTCCCTTTACAGGTTACAATAAGAGCCTTTTAAAAAAAAATCTATAAATGGCCCTTTACGATCACATTACTGAACACCTCTTCACATCTTTTGTAGTATTCACAGTGTATCTTTGGATGTATCTATTCAAAGATGATGAGAATACCTTTTCCATCTACCTTATTCTGTTTCTCTGAAAACATTTCATCACAGAGCAGCGCATTTCGCATTCATCAGTAATTACTTGTACACTGTCCAGTTTGTATCCCGTGAAGGCTGATGGAAGAATAGTTGCTGTACTATGTCAAGAGAAGGATTTAGCTGAGGCTAGCTTACAAAATCCAAGCATTCTCGCATTCACTGATGACCCTGAAATTCTTACTGGCTTTAAAATGTCTAATTATATCACCGCCTTTCTATAGAGATCATTTTGACTGAAAATTATTCACTTCTTTAATCCAGCCCCTCACAATTATTCCATTTTCATACCTGCTCGCACTTCATTCTTCCCCTCACCTCTCACTCTGCAGTCACTGTGATATCCCCGGTAATTTGAAGAAAGCAGTCAGACCAGCCTTTCAGAGCTTCATAAGCAAAAGGAACTTCACTTTCTCTTCTGCTAGTTTAGTTTCATTGAATTATGTTCTTATTGTGTTGGAGGAATATTATTCAGGCTACGGACTATAGTCACAATAAATTTTCTTTTTTCTTTGGTGTGAAACATCATTTAGATGTTTAATCACCTGAAAAAGCCATTTATTGCTTTATATATACCTTCCCTATGAACATAATCCTTTAATTATTAATTGAATTCATAATTCTGGACTTAAATATGGCTTTGTTTGACTGTACCAAATGTTATGGAATATCTATTTCTTAATCTCAATTATGTGTAAGTTTCTGTTTTTTAAAAATTTTGAAAACAGATTAACTAGTGGTTGTTCTTTATGGATAATCAGTAATTTATCCTAGGGCAGAATGTATCTTGTAGACTTTAATTAGTAATTCAAAATTACCTTTTCAAATTCATATAAAAACATACCTTGCTTTATACCATAGGCTCTCTGTAGTGTCAAATAAGGCTTCCTTTCCTGATGTATTTTGGGAAAAACTGGGAAATCAGAAAAACAATTCAGCAAGTGAATGAATTCCCCAAAGAGTACACTAACTGCCAAGAGTGGGTAAGTTGGAGGGCATAAGGGAGAGTCCCATCACAAGCCTGCCTTCACTCTCCATTTCTCCCACTGTCCAAATTGACACAGTTCTCCTGAGGACCAAATTTGAGTTTTTAGAGCAGCAACACAAAACACCAATCCATATCATTGCCTCTTGTTGGACCAAGCAGGGAGGAGGAGAAAAAGAGAAATCTCTGTGCTCAGTAGTTTTGACAGGTTAGCTTCTCCCAGAAGAGAAATGTGGACCAGTATCAACTACCTCTAACCACTAGGGTTGGAGGCCACGGGTGGTTAAGGAACATCATATCTGAGGGAAACAAAGAGCTTAGCAAAGAATTTCCCTCAAAGTTTGTTTTGGATCTTGGTGAATCAGTGTTGGGCACTTGCATTATGTGGTAAGTGTAGAGTGTAAAATATTTCTCTCATATGTATGGGTGTTTTAATGGATTGTCTTTAGGGAAAACTAATTGTCTATAATTTGTCTTCCTGTGAAGTGAAGGGGTTTTTACCCATAGTGGAACTATTGCTTCTAGCTTTTTCCGAACTCTGGTGTTCCCAAGATAGCAACATAAAAGATACCCCATGCTGTGTATGTAGGTAGGGGCATCTGGCCTTTATCATTCACAATTGAAAACAGATTTTTTTCTTCAGGAATATTTTGAAACACAGGAATCAATCATTGATGGGCTCAAAAATTAAATTGCATATATTTCCAACATGTACTCATTATAGTCAGGTAGTTCCAGTAAGAAATGGATGAATTTCATATAGCATTCTCTGATAGTCGGGGTTTGGAGACTAAATGAAATTTCTCTAATGATTAAAAAATACATGTCTTTTGGGAAAACAAGGAGCAAGAGGCTCACCTTAACTTCCTGGATATTCCTGGAGCTTCTGAGGATCCTGCAGATGTTGATGAAATCTGGAGTTAGAGGCCTCAGGGGATCTCTCTCCCCACCCATTCCCCCTATCTCTCTGTCTCAATCTTTCCCAGTCACTGGCTCACACATACCCCATCATCATCATCTGTGTCTTGAAGTTTTTCTGTAGAATTGATCTTGAACAGCATCACTTCTTCCTTTTATCCTTGAAGAGAAGCATGTACTGTAGACTCTTTTGCCTTGAAGAGCTTGTCTTTTAATTTCCACAGAGAAAAAGTAAGCAATACTAAGAATAAACATAGCCAAGTTACAAAGCTTTCAGAAAGCTTCCAAAGTTTGTGTGCTTGTCTATCTGTAGATTTATTTTCTTAGATTAACTGTTTTAGTCCTGAGGTTATAATTCATCAAACCAGCTTCTCTTGGTGCTTCTCCAAGTAACAAAGGTTCTTCCTTAATGAAATTCTTGTTTACAAGGCCTATGTGATGAGGTCATTGAGGTGCAATAATAAATACTGGCTAATAGGCCTTCCATATTCATCCACTCCCAAGTAAAATTTATGTTAGAGGAAAACTAGACTGAAGGAATGTTTATGCTAGAATATTTCCCTCCTAGTCAGCAACTACCATTGACTGAAAAGAATTCGACAGAGATGATCGTCAAATGAATTCATATTTATTATGGCAGTGGTTTTCCTAGAAGAATGCCAGGGTCTGTAGTATATGTGCCAACACAGAAGGCATATTTCTTTCTCTTAATAAAATTAAAGCCAATGTGAGAAGACATGAAGGAACTGGATTGCTGTATTTTGTATGCACATGGTAACATGTCGGCTGTGTGTGCAAAGAGCGTTAAGAGAAGGCTATGCCGGTTATTCACATGGCATATTTATGTCCAAATAGAATCATTTTAAATAGCTTAAAAGGGGTGTTTTTCCCTAATTCTATATATTTGTGGTGTTTTTTCCTAATTCAAGCATAATTAATATAGTGTTATATTAGTTATAATGTACAATATAATGATTCAGCAGTTCTAAACGTTACTCAGTGTTCATCACAACAAGTGCATTCCCTAATCCCCATCACCTTTTTCACCCCATTCCCTCACCCACCTCCCCTCTGGTAAGCGTCTGTTTGTTCTCTAGAGTTAAGAGTCTGTTTTTTTTTTTTTTTTTTTTAAACAAAGGACAGTTGATTCTGAGGCAGAGAATGAAGTTCATCCATGCTACAGTGAGACTGGAAGTAGAAGCTTAGCAACTAAAGCTAATTTTGCCTGTTTGATGGAGACACAAGGCCATGTTCTTGTTCTCTATTCTCTCCTTTCGCCTTTCCCACCTCTGCAGTTGGATTTGAACTTTCTCCCCAGAATTCAACTGGTTGTGCATGCCATTGGCTGGCCATGGCGCTGCTTTTAGTACAACTACAAGCCTGTCCATTAGGGGTGTGCCGTTATCTAACAGACACAGGTTTTCAGTGTCCTCATTCCAAATTTCCGGCAGAGAGAATCTACCTGAGAATTTTTAGTGGGGTCATAAGTCCTGACCAATCAGCTTTGAGTCCATCTAGTTGAGGTCACTTGATACCTAGGTTATTTGTTGTAGCAGCTTTGGGTGATAAACTTTCTGCCAACGGGAATGGTCGGAAAGCATAATCCACATGTCCACGCAGAGTCTGACCAGGCTTGACCTCTTCAGCCAACTTAATCCTCTCCAGGACTAAGTCTGCTCACTTGCCTGACTGGGTGGTTTCCTCCCTTCCTCACCATTTCATACTGAGTAGAGTGGGACTATTCCTGAATAACTCACATTTATATGGCACTAAAAATATTTAGAGTTGTTCCACATCCGACTTTCTTTTTTTTCCTAACACTTGAGAATTTCAGATTTCTTCAAATACAAATTTGATTTGTTCAAGGGAAACTACCAAGAATCAGTGGCCAAGACACTGAAGTTTAGATGAAGGGAGAGATGGGACCAGAGTTGATATTCCTTCACTACTCTTGTTGTGGATTCTGGCATGATTCTAGGAAAACATTAGCTTGTATCTGGTGTCTTTTTATAATACAGGAGCATCTAATAATCCTCCTCTTTTCTTCTCTTTCCCTCACTTTAATTATGCATGCTTATCATTTAGAGAAGTCAAAATAAATTAAATATATTTTTAAATATTAACTGACCAAAGAATTAAAAATATGAGCAAAGATTTAGGACTCCTGCTTGACTGCTCATATAGACTGATCTGAAATAAGGTTCCTTTTAGTCATGCTGTATTTCACAGATAGATGTTGAGTACATGGCACTTGTAATAATAGCTTCATCTCAAATGGCAAGAAGTGCACAGGGCAATGGTTCCTACTCTTCCCTAGAGGCTGGAGGTATTACAACAAAGTAGGTTTTAGGACAATTAGTGACCTGTAGTCATTTTTTGCCTTCAATCTGCCTTATTGTCTTCTCCTTGACTACCTTCTGGCAGGTTGACAAAGAAATACCCTATATTTTTCACTTGGAGAGGGAAACCATCAAGTGGTTAGGGGAAAAAGAAAAAAAACAAGGCCAGTTATCATTGTAGGAAAAATGAAGACGCAAAAGGGAGTCAGCTCAATTTCACCCCTCAGGGAAGCAATAATAATGCATACTTAATTTAGTGCTGGCATCCATAAAAATACCCCCATTAAGGTTATTTTATTTCCCTATACATGCATACATGAAAATGCACTCACAATCATGAGAGAGTAAGTATTTTGGAACACACATGGAGTTCCCCTTTTCCCAGATCCTATAAAAATACCTTCATTGTAAAAATAATTTTTTTAGTGCAATCTACAAATGTGGCCTTTGGGCCCAGTGTTTATGGCAGATGGAATGGCTCTATTTGGACTAGCTAAGAAGACATCAGTGTTCTGTAGGTATTGACATGGCAACCATAAGCTTCCATCTGGCCTTCCGCCTGCACAGCAAGGATGATTTAGCGTAAAATTTGAAAACATATCTTAATGTGTTGTTGCAGAGGGATTTCCCCATTGATACAACAATTTAGTCATTACAAATTCTTGCTACGTGTATATACATATACATGTGTAGATATACCCATACATATGTGTGCATATATATGTGTGTAAATATATAATTTCACATTGGCCTTAGCTTTTTGCATGTCTTCTCATATATTCTAGAATCTGTATTTCTTCTTCCTCTTTCATGTCTTGAAGTGAATTTAATATCCATCTCTAAATCATCTTTTTTTAATGAGGTTTTTGATAGTGTACTTTAATAATCTTTTTTTTTTTTTTCTTAGCATCCTGGCAGAGTCCTTCATAGTCAGAACACACTGATATACAGACCAATATATTTTCATTTTATTTTTGTATTTCACTTATTGTACTGAGCATATTTCTGACGTGGTTAAACCCGATTTTTTCCTCCTCATTGTTATCAAACCTGCTGGAATTTAGCACCACCCTTTTTCTATCTAATAAATAGAATTCTCCAAGGATGTGATCAGAAAAGGCTCCTTTCAATGTATTTCTAAAACGAGCTGTCTTCAGAAGAAAATTTTGCTGTGACTAAGTAACTATTCATTTGGCAATATTGACTCAGATTAGTTTCTTAATCCACAAGTCATTAGACAGTTGAGAAATTTGGGGTAAAACTTCACCCCTTATTTAACTGCCTCAGTTTTCTTATCTGTGAACACGAGTATGTCCACACAGGCAATGAACTGGTAGACATAAGAACATGCAAGGTGAAACTGTCTTGGTGCTCGCTGAAAGACGGAAATTCTTTTTGCAATTTTGTAATACAGAATGCCATGGTCTGCACTAGATAATTTTTCTCCCATGAGCTAGAGTTGGCTCACCTATGCCCACTTCCCCCAAACCGAAACACTTTGCAGCATGCAATGCGGTTAGGTATCCTGGCTCGTGTCGGAGAGATTCTGCCTCTCTGGGAGAAGGGCTTGAGGTGGACTTGAATGGGCCCTGGATTCAGCCCCAGCAGAAGTAGGAATAGGACTGTGATTGCCTTCCCAGTTAATTTCACCCCACTGCTGCTTCATCAGGAGAGGGATGGCAGTTAATTCTCTCTGCTCTGTTTTTAACATTTGATAGCAACAGACTTAAAACAAAGATTCTCTCTCTCACTTTTATTTTGTTGTTGTTCTCCCCTTTTCTTTCCTTCCTGCAGTGTGAAAAGAGACTGTGTTTATCAAAATAAACAGCACAGGACTGTAAACATTCCTTCTATTCCAAACATTCTCTGAGGCTGAATTTACACGGCTAAGATGTACTACAGTGTTCTTTTGTGCTGAAGACCATCCTGGAAATTATGTTTAGTAGACGTTAATGAGTTCCATGTAGGCCTCAAAATATGCTAAATATTCACAAAAGGCTATAGTATATCTTCAGTACAAGTGAACTTTTGTTCAAATAGATTTTTAGTTAATTTTGACCCTAAAATACTTAAATCTTGGGACGCCTGGGTGGCTCAGTGCATTAAGCGTCTGCCTTCAGCTCAGGTCATGATCCCAGGGTTCTGGGATCGAGCCCCGCATCAGGCTCCCTGCTCCCAGGGGAGCCTGCTTCTCCCTCTCCCTCTGCTGCTCCCCCTGCTTGTGCACGCTCTCTCTCTCTCTGACAAAACCTTTAAAAAAATAAGTAATAAAATATTTAAATTTTAATTTTCAACTGTAACCCACTCACAGCTACCCTTTGAATATGTGTTGAAGTTGAGACCTTCAATGATATTTTTATGCTTTTTATTTGTAACCCTAACTATGACCATCTCACAGAGTCTCTAAAATGAGAAGAGGATGGAATAGGAAAGAACAAAAGGAAATGGTGTTTCAGGGGGAGAAAAGAGAGGTTATCAGTTTGATGACCAAATTTTTATTTCAGGTCACTTACTAGGCTACTGGGCTTTGCTGTAATTTGTTCATTCTTGTTTCATTAAATTGTAATTACTTCTGATATCTCTGGCTTTATCCTTTTGGCTGGCTCCTCCATTAATTAAGTCTTAGGATCCTTTAGGAGATGAATAATTCTCTACTGGACAGTGTTAAGTTGAAGTCAAGAGGTGATAAAAGAAAATTAAGAGTAAAGTCAGAAGTAACTACTTAAAATAGTTAAAGGTGTAAAAACGAGAAAGGGCAATGTACTTCTTTCTCCCCCTTAATTCATTTTTCCATCATTTTCATTCTTTCTATTCTCTTGTGTCTTTGAAGACACCTGTAGTCTAGCCTCTGACAGGTATTGTTTGTGTGCATGTGTGTGTGGGTGCTGTTATATGTGGTTTCCTCTAGGAACTGGATGAATTGCCTCAGTGCATTAACTTGGGACATGTCTCCTATCTAATCACTAAGACCTTTCTGGAGCTGGAATTTTAACAGTTGGATAAGTATGATAGTAGGTGGCAGATCTAGATCTGATACCAAAGTTTATGGATTAAATGCTATTGTTCTACATGAATGAATGTTGATTTACTTGGAAATGTGTAATGCTAATTTTTCACGATTGTCCACTTCATTTATTTTATGATTATCATAGGGCTTAGAGGATTAGATGTAATCTACAAGGTATAATTTCATCTATTCTCATGTTTTTGCTTTATTTCCATTTACAAAATTCCAGACTTGGAAATTGGTGATTATCTCATTCAACTCTTTTATCTTCAAAGGGAAGAAATAAAAATGTGGAGTTTAAGTGGCTTGCCCTTGTTATAAGCAATCTGAAAGGTTGTGACTGACCTTAATAATAACAACATAATGTTCAAGATTTTTCACTCTTGAATAAATGATCTTTCCATCCTGTCTCTTGGAAGGAAGATATTACAGTCATAAGTTCCAAGAGTTTGGGACCAAACTATACATGCATAGAGATTCCCTTCAGGGAAGAGTTCCTGATTCACAGTGTAATCAGAGAATTCTTAAATGGGCTCCAGTGTTTGGGGCAAAAAGATGAGTTATACCTGGAAAGTTAGGGTGTAGTAAAGAAGGCATGCTGTTTCTAAAAGATTTCTTTGCCAGTGACCTTTGATCAGATTGTCTTTTCTCACCTGGTTGGTATGTCATTTTACTCTCCAGATGAAGGCTGTGAGATCTTTTCAGACTTAAATAGAGATAATTTTCTTGCTGCCTGTTCTTTAATTCCTTACATTTTCCATAAACTTGAATACCATATACATGAAGTCCCAAGTTCACATTATAACTCCCAAGGCCCTCTGCAATCTTCCTACTTCTCCAGTCTTAGTTGATACATTGAGATAGCCTATCTACTCTCCACACTCCAGTTTGGCTTGCCTTGTTTTAGTTTCTCAAATGTTTATTATTTCCCCTAGAAACCTTTGCACATTCTGTTTATTTTGCATCCACCCTTATCCCACAATTTGTTCAGGCACCTGTTATTCATCCTTCAGGACTGAGCTGACATATGCTTTCCTCTGGAAGAATTTCACATAATCCCCAGACCAAGTAAATTCTTCATGTAATCAGTTTCCATAACTCTTGGTATGGATGTTTCTGCCACACTCATCAGGGTAGTGATGGTGGCAGTGCACAGGAGTGAGTAAACTAAATATTCATTAGGACACAGTATATAAAGCATTGTGATCGATTAGCTGTATCTAGGGAGCAAAGAGGAGTCAAGGATAATTTTCGGTCTTGGCTTTGCTGATTGGGTAGGTTCTGGTGTCAGTGTCCAAGAGAGAGAGAATGTAGAGAAAGTAAGGTGGGAAGAAAATGACTTCAGATTTTGTGATGTCGACTTCAAGAAAGAGATACCTTTAAATAGTTGAATGTATGAGACTGGCCTCGGAGAATGTATTTCTACTAGAGACACAGATTGGGGAATCACCAGGATAGGAGTAATAATACATGCCAAGATTGAAGACAAGGAGGTGCTAGGATCAGGAGGATGTTTAAAGAATGTGAAGTCAGGAGGATTCAAATTGGAACCCTGGAGAAAAACCACCACTAAAAATAAAGGCTGGGTAGAATGTCTTCTGCTAGCTCTTTCAGATTAACTCTCCACTCCTCTCCACATTGCTCTGTGCCTTGAGAAGTTGACTTGTTTGGACCACATAAAATCGCTCCTTTATGCTGTAGCTTTTGATATTGTTCACCCAAATAAGGAGGAGGCACTTGGAAAAAAAAAATTGGAAGGAAGAAGAGTGAGTGCAGTTTTTACTCCCCACGTCCATCCTTGTGGGTTCTCAAAGCATCAACATGTCCCATGAGCAAAGGTCACGTTTCTTATGGGGCTCAACAAAAGCCTCTCCACCTCAAGATTCTGGCAACCCTTTCCTTTTTTTGCACTATCTGCATAGGACTAGTGACACCCACAGATGTTAAACCTAGGGAACTGCACTATCCTATTGTCCCCTTTGCTCACGCTTTTGTAAATAATCCCTGTATTAAAATCTTCTCAAAGTATCCAATTTAAGTGTACCATCTGTTTCCTACCATGACCCTGCCTGACACATAAGCAGAGATGCAGAAAGAAGAGGTGTGTCATAAAAGGCGAATGTGAAGAGTTTCCAAAATATAGGAATGGTCAACAGTGTCAAATATTGCAGAAAGGTCAAATTGGACCTGACAATTAGGAGGTTCTTCATGACCTCAGGAAGTAAGTGTCCAATTGAGTGTTACAGTAGGATTTTGAATGAATTAATTAGGTCATGAATTAGCAGGAAAACACTGGAGAAGGGCAGACAAAAAGTACAAAGTAGTGTTTTGGGAACTGTGGCTGTAAAGACAGAGAGCGAGATTGAGAGAGCAAAATAGAGGGTCAGAAATGGTATTAGAAGGGACTGGAACATTTTCATAGGCAGAAGGAAAGGATCAGATGGAGAGTAGAGGCTGAATACAGCAGATGAGCAGGGAGATTTGCGAGGAGCCCCCTGAGTGGATCAGGTGAGAAACGGTAGATCCTTGGACTCTGCTGGAGGCAGGAAAAATGAAGTGGACTGAATCAAGTTGCATTTTAGAAATAGAAACATAAAGCAGGATAATGGCGACTTGACAATTTCTGCACATTTCTCCAAATTACTATAGAATCTGCTCCCTCTGTGTTGTTAATTTAGGTGGGCAGTCATTTATTTTGGATTGCCTCCTATTTTAATTTTAAACTTTTCAAAAAGTTAAAATTATGTTTAATTTTCTTTATGTGCTTGAGTTACCTAGAGGGTGAGTTGTTGAAAGGTCTTTTACATTTGTGTCTAATGCTTTTGATTTTTTGGACATTTCTGCAGATCTCTTCTGGTCTTTAATGAAAAAAGTACACATTAATATAGTATATGTTACTATAAATAAAAATTTTACTTATATATAATATCGTTTCTCTGTTAGCCTCTTCTATAGCTACATTAAATAAATTCCTGTGTATTTTTTACTGTCATTCCTTTAGGCAACAAACCCTCTGCAATTCCCATCTTACTAATCTAATAGAACAATATTGTTAGTAATAATGGGTGCAGAGGTTTAGCTGGAACCGAATAGCATCATGTTAAAAGCAAAACTGCTATCTAAATAGACTACCGGGATGAGAAAGTAAGTTCAGCCTGCTGGTTTTTTCCTCCCTTCCCCGCCTCGGATTAACCCTTGGGAAGCTAGAGAATCGTGGATTCCAGGACTCAAAACACCACAAAAATTAGAAAACATCTTGAGAAATCGTGGGGAGACTGAAAGCTTCTTGAATTGGCAGTAATTCTTTCAAGAAAAAGTCCTGTTCGGGGATTTTCACAGGATGTCATTACCGCCTCCTCATGGTTTGAGTTAGGAGAAGAAGCATCCAAAATTTTATATAAAACCATTGATGATAAACACCTTTGACCAACACCTAATAAAGATAACTTTAAATCGAAGGAAGTGAGAGATGATTTTCCTCTTCCACATGCCTTAGTTGAAATAAACATATGTTTAGGAATGAGACAGCTACCAGCCAGTGACTGTAGAAATAATGTAGTATTTGACAGTGCTCAGAAAATATTTTTTTAAGTATATGTCAGAGTTTTGGAAGTGGACTGCTAAATTTTTAAAATACGATTGTAATAAAGTATTTCCATAAAGGCTAATTTTGCCATGATAAAAGTAATTTCTATTTATTATGGAAAATATGTAAAATACATACTTGTGCCATTTAGAGAAGTAATACTCTTTAGACTTCCGAACTTTCTCTCCTCTTATCTATGTTTTCACACAACTTTGATCATGTGTCTCCTAATTGTGTGTATTGAGCAAAACTTTTTTGCCAACTTGATTATTTTAGTGAACTGGGAAGAGACTAACCCTAAAATAGTTGACATCTGGTTCATTGATGTTGTCTTAATGAACATCCAGTTACTGGGTACTTTAAAGTCTTATCTAAAATTACTAACATTGCCTGTGAACAAACAATGCCAACAGTGGTCTTTGGGGAGCTGGCTGTGGTAGGTAGCGCTTACCTGGTCCGCTCCCTCCACAAAGACCACCAGAGGCTAGAGTGTTGGCTTTTGATTATTCCAAGTGGCTGAGAATTTTGGGAACAAGTACAGAGAGCAGTTAAATGTGCCATGATCGTAAGATCTATAGCACATAAGAAGCATGAGAGACTCTACTCTCATTTAGTAGACATCCAGTGAATTAATTCCTATATGTAAATGACATAGGAAACAAACAAGTAAGAGGATATAATTAAATGGATACATTCTGAAGCTTTAATGACCTAACTCCCACCTCCATGGTGTCTGTAACCCCTTCAAAATCTCAGTGGGCTATAAGGTTACACTTTTAGCCTATTGGAAATATCTGTAAACTATGCTAGTCAAACTAAAGGAAATTAGGCAGAGAGTGTTATGATTATTAATAATAATAACACTTAGAATTCCTGAAATGTTATTTCCTAATAGGCTGAGTTAGTTCAAGCACTGAGTTTCCTCATAATCTTAAATGAAAATTGTGATATTACATTCAAATTGCTGTTTTTTTTTTCTATTTGTGATATGAGTGAGGACTGCAAAGTTTAAGTTGCTTCATTACCCAGAATATTTCACATAATTGCCATTAACTATAGCAATCTCTTCTCTATAATATGGCTGAAAGAAAAGAATTTTAATTCTTTTCTCAATTATTAATCAATTTCAGTATTCATTTCTTAATAAGGAATGTTTAATAGAGTGCTGCTTCCCCCTTCCTTGACATCTTCCCCTTTCGGATCACTGATGAATGGGAATCAAACTACAGACCACTTACTGATTAGCTGAAAATTTCTAATTGTGTCATTTTGGAATGAGAGTAATTTGTGCAATGGGATAATAATTTCTTCATAGTCGAATGAATATTGAACAATGATTGGTAGGGGATTAAAAAAAAACAACAACACGACTTAAAAGCGAAACAAGGGAAGAAGGTGTTTTGATTTTATCAACTGCCTGAAAAGTTTGCATTGCATCTGTGCTGTGTTTTGGAATGATATTCAGTATTGGCCCTTAGAAATATATATATAAAAAATGAGATCTTTAAGTTTTAATGACATAGGTGTTGGGATGGCAGGGCATGGGGATAGAACAGAGAAATTGTAGTCATTTTGCCTTTCTTTTGCCTGCGTTTGTTTGTTTGTTTTTTTGCCTCCCAACTATGGGCAGGGGCGATCTCTAGATTATTCTTGCTGTTTCCTGATATGTTCCTGAGTCTAGCAGATAGTAGGCAATGAGCCATTATTTATGATTACATGAGTGAGTCAGTTAATTGCTACATTGGATTAAAACTTAGTGTGGTCTTTTTTCTCAGTTCAAAGGACAATTAAGTTTCTTTTGTATCCAATTATGAGATTAATAAGCATGTTAAAAAAGTTACCAAATTTCAAAGTACTTCGATCTCCTGCTCCAGGAGAATGAAATTTGGCTGGTTTAAAATGGAAAGGAAGATACAATGAATCTTTATTTGGTAGATTTTAAAGGGAAAATGGGTTCTAAGTTCTCTGGTGGCCATGTTAGAAAATTTCATGAAATGTGATGTCCCTCCATCGAGGGCAGCAGAAGCGATTGTGAGAGAGTGTTGTACCTGATTCTAGAAGACAGATGGAGTTAAAGATTCTGGAATGAGAGACTATTGTTTACAAAATAGTCCCAAGGTCGTCTGTTAGAATTGTGCAAATAATTTTATATGAATAACAAACATTTTAGATAAACCTGTTTAACCTTCATTGAATGGACAGCTTTATACGCTGTTGTCATGTGCCAGTGGAATCAATCTCTCATAGTTTTCATTCATTTTAATACCTCCAAAAAAAAAAAGTAATTGACAATGTCAGACTTTCAGGATGGCAGTGCCAATGTATTTCCTAGTATCGGTACCAATTCCTTTCCAATAATTTAGAGAACTTTATTCGGAGGTTTTCTGATGATCAGGTCGAGGAAGTTTCCATATATATTAGAGATTTTTTCCTAATCCAAAAGGGTTGGAATAAATATATTTCACTTATTTATCTAAAAGTCTAGTTCTGAATAATTTAAGTTGACATCTTTATTTGACTAACTTTCTTGGTATTGAATTGCAAAATACAGCATTTTTACGGTGGTGGGAATATAGTTAGGGAAAGTTGACTCAGACCGCAGAGCAGGCCAGCAGTTTCTCAGGTAGTGTGGAAATCTACTGGTCTTTTGCAAGCGGATCTTTGCACCTTCTAAAGCACGTAAGGAGTAATTTAGGTACAGGTAAAATCCAGCTACACAGATAGGATTTTTTCCCCTAAAGTCTTTTCAGATAGCATTTATTCTTCCATTTCAGAGGTAACTGAGGCGGTGAGATTTATATTTCTTCCAAACTAGTCATGGGGCTACAACATTTGTTGTACATGGTACAGTAAACACTATGTGGTAAAAAGAAAATCCCTCTCCTTTTGAACAGTAACTCTTTTAGGTTTTCAGGGTGACCATATATTACCATATTTTTATTATCCAGACCAAGAGATTCTGAGAATAAAAGAGTGCTTTTCATAATTTAGGTCATAATTTAGGTCAGCACAGCAAACCTAAATGAAAATCTTTCTGCAGTTAGAGATGTACCCCCACCCTGTGCTTTGTTGGAGTGAGAATCTCACATGTAATTTAATCATTAACCCACTAGAATAAATTGCCCAAGAATGAAATACAAAATTCATTGAGGTATCTATCTATCCTGGTTGATTCCTTTTCTCTGTTTTTGGTGTTCTAGCTCAGTTTAAAGGACATCTGTAATCTGAAAGGGAAAATGGGTTGCTGAGTCAAAGGGTAAACAAAAGACAATAGTCTGTTTTGGTTGAGCCTAAGAAACACCTTAAACTCGCTTTCATCACTTTGACGTGAAGATTGGCTTCTTTTACTCAGCTCTGAAGTAAACAAACATTCAGAAGAATCCAACTTCATGATTAAAGCGTATCCTCCTCCTACCAGTGTGGGCCTTCACCTCCTTTTAAATTGTTTAAAAATGTCCCAACAGAGCAGATTACATCTAACTTCTTGCAGAGCAAAAAAACACAACCACTTGTCACATGTCTTTTTCCTCCTCCTCCTTCTATTTTTTTTTTTTTCCATATTTTGTATTCCACTGTTTTGTTTTAATCCCCCTTTGTTTTATTTGGCTGCTGAAGCCAGAGCGCCTTCCCTTTGGCAATAAAAGCTTATGAGTAAACATTCTCTGTGCCTTGGAAAGCAAAAGCATCACCCCAGTCTGCACATCCAACAGTGCCCCTCTCCAAAGTCCTGAGCCTGTTCTTAATTTGGAACCTGAGGTGCTTTGCCAAGATCGCACGCTGCCAGACAGGTTCCTTTGGGCCGGTCTGTATCGATTTGCGTTGGTTCCCCTGTTTTCTGTTGGTTAGCGATCCTGTCCTAAGCTTTGATTCCTCATTATCTCAATTGCAAATTCCATGAACACATCATCATGCTGCCAGTGTACCCAGGATTTGAAATTGACAATACTGGATCAATGTCTCAGGGGCGCAGCCCTGAATTTCAATAATACAATTAAATTCCTTGAATGTGAGATTTACCCAGATTGTCGATTTTGCATTTTCAGCACGTTCAGCATGTGAAGCTACCCACCCACAGAACCTGAGCACAGTGTTCCTGTCAGTGCATAATGAAGGAAAAAGACTTGATCGTGAACCTGAGGGAAAGATAATCAAATGTTGAACCTGCTGAGCCTGTTAGATGAAACTGTTAACAAGGCTTGCTCAAATCACCAGGGAAATCCTGTGCAGGGATGAAGATTGGGGTTCAGTTCTGAAATATGTAAGCAGGGTTAGGCTGGATAAGGAGGTCTCGGTGCTTGTTGCTGAAGCTGTGTAGCAATTCTTTCGAAGGATTTGTATTTTCCCTCAGGAGTCACTTCAGCACACAGATGCACTTGAATCGGTTAAGCTCAATTCTGAGAAACATGCTGACAGAGAGAGCGTCATAAAAGGATACCACACGCTTTAATTCTAATTTTCACCAATACCGAACAACAAAAAGTAACAAAGCCAGAACAATTACTTCCTTTTCTGTAATTTTAAAAGTGTAGGCGAGGGAGAAAGAGAAGTACAAAGCGATAGTTACTGTGAGCAGGTGCTATCTATCCTTGATGGAATCGGGAAGACTCGAGTAACAAAGTGTTTCTTTCAGTAGACTTGACTTTCAATTTACTTAAATACTTCAGACAATGAGAACTTCATAAACCTGCATCCTGCCTTTACTGCACAAAACTCCAGTATTCTTTGCTTTTATTTCCCTAGCTATCCCCCCTGGAGCTCCTTCTCTCTACCTGTGACCTCACTGAAGGATATTAATGAATATAGTAGACTTCCCGCATCTGGTGTGAGGCAACTAAGCCTCTGGGACTGATAAAGCATTTCCAGTCCTGGAGTCATTATCAATTTTTATTCGAGATAGTGCACCATTGAAACCAGAGCAAGTGTTAAAGTTCCTCTACCTCTGAATTTCCTACTCCAGGAAACCTTGGCCATTCAAATTTGACATCCAAGGTCATTTGAAATATACATTTAGCAATAAACTATAAAATTATCTATTATGGAAACATGTTAAAATTTTATTTAGGCTAGGAGGCTATGTGTGACCAAATACTATGGAGCGCAGTGATCTATTTTAATAACATTAAAATATTAAAAATATTTAACTTCTCAGGTTAGATAAATGACATAGAAATATACTTTGATACTGTGCTACAGTCTCTTGAAATGGCCCTGACTTATTTTTAATGCATATGTAGAATCCTGTTTGGGGGGGAACTATTTTCTAAACAACATTCATTCTTAATTTTTATTTGTCCATATTCAGGCAGTGTGTGTGGGGTGGTGGTGGTGGTGAAGAATTCACGGAGCTTAGGATGAGAACATTTGGCTTAAAATTCAGTGATAGCACTTTTATCCTACATGATATTGAGAAATACACTTTAACTCTTATTGCCTCAGTAATCCTGCCTACAGAATGGAAATAATAGTAATATCTGTCCTGCCCTCCCCTAGGTTGTATGAATTAAAAAACATGAAAGCGCTCTGTAAATTTTAAAGTACTACACAAATGTCAGTTTAATGTTAACCAAATTTTATTTGAAAGAATTCAGGAGTCAGACTTCATGTCTTTTTCCAACACAGTTTTCTTCATTATATTTTTTTGACTGAGACATTGCACTATACCCTATTTGCCCCTGATGAGTTCATTGACTCTGAACAAATTTCCTTTGACATCCAGACCTTCCTCATCTGTGATTTCTGGGTACCCATGAATTCTGGCCAAACCAAGTGTCTACCACCTTGATGGCTTCTTGAAGATTTCTCTGCTTTCAAATTCAGATTTTAGTCCAGAATTTCTAATTGCACATAACCAACTATCTAAGGACATTTTCAAATGTGTTACACAGGTTTTTGTTTTAAGGTTTAAAAAGCTAAGATTATTGTCTCTTCCTCCCCCAACACACTATTTTCTCTCTCTGTTGATAAAAGGAGGAATCTTTGTTTAAGCCAAAAGAAATCCAAGCATAATCCTTGACTGGTCCTCATGTTCATGATCTCATAACTCCTTAGTGGTATAGTTGGATCCAATTCTACCTCTTAAACACCTTGTATAATTAGCCCATTTCTCCATTTCATGGACAATATTTTACACCAAGCCATTTGGAGCATTATAATAATTTGGATTCTGTGCATTTCTTTATATATACTTCTAGTACAACATGGGTAGTCTTCCTAAACAGGAACAGTATGTTATCAAGCTTAAATTCTTTCAATGATTTCCCCTTGCCCTTAGCATAAAGTCCTAGGCATGTATATGTTTTAATCTGGCTTTATATTTCTGCCCTGATTTGTTTGTCCTTAATATCTGAAATATTTCGTGTACTTATTTCAGTTGGAAATTTAGGAAATCCCCCCTTTTATCTTTAATGAGGCAGTGAATGAATTTATGTCTGAATGCATGAGTGAAATTTGTAATTAAAGCTATGTGACTTTAGACAAGTAGAAAGCTAAATAATTATTTTAGGCTTGGAGAATAGAATTTAGCAGTAAAATAAGATAGTCTAACTCCAAAGGTGCCTGGGTGGCTCGGTCGGTTAAGCGTCTGACTCTTGATTTCAGCTCAGGTCATGATTTCAGGGTCCTGCGATTGAGTCCGCATCTGGCTCTGTGCTCAGGGCACTGTGCTTGAGAGTCTCTCCCTCTGCCCCTCCCCCTGCTCATGTGCTCTCCCCCTTTCACACTCTCTCAAATAAATAAATCTTAAGAAAAAAATAGTGTAACTCTATACTCTATACCCTTACTTTTGTTCACCTGTGTCAGGATTTCTCAACCTTAATACTGCTGACATCGTGGACCAGATAATTCTCTGTTGCTGGGAGCTGTTCTGAGCATTGTAGGATGGTTAGCAACTTCTCTGGCCCTTACCCATTAGCACATGACCCCCTCCCCCAAGTGGTGATAATTTTAAATGTCTCCAGACATTGCCAAATACTTCTTGGGGAGCATAATCAACCCAAGCTGAGAACCACAGCTTTATCTGTTTAGTTCCCCAAAATTTTAAAAAGGTAATCAGAGGAGGAATTATATTGCTTTACCAGTGTGATTATTCACACTGATGACCTAGCTATCAATCTCTCATTTAGGAGATTAAAATGACCCCTAAAAAAGCAGAGTGGGTAAGGCACTATGCAAGCTTAGCCATTCTCAGTCCTCCTTTAGATCACTCTATAAAATTTGGATTTCAGAAACTCCCTAGGATCAAAGATTTGAAACATAGTATAATTTCAATTCAGAATCTATTTTTAGTATCTTGAGCAATGGGCCTGAGAATACCACCTTTGTATGATATGAAAACGTAGACGGGTACTTTATATTTTACAAATTACATGAAAAGATAGAAAAATTACTTTAAGTAAAATGGGAAAATATTTCCAGAGAGTTTGCTATCTACTAAACATTGTCCACCCTCCACAAGGTGTAGAAATCATAAGGAGAATCCCAAATACGTATTAAAAACAAAAAGCACTTTACTGAAGCAACTCATTTAAAAAATTGAGCCAGCTAGAAGTCAAATGGTTGTGAAGCATCTATAATTATAAAATTTTTATGAATCTTTGAGAGGGATATACACAATACAAGAAATGATATTGGTGGTGGTCCTTTAACTGACCTACCAAGTTGCATTCTAAGATCTTATCATGGAAGAAGTTTACTTTTTAATATCCATGCTCTGTGACTGCTCATCATATCAAGAATTATATTGCAAATAATCATGATCTGGATTGCTTTTGTCTGTGGCTGAAGCTGAAGCCATCCAATTAAAATATGGTGTTCAGGGAAAATAGCTCATTTTAAACCAGGGTCTTAGGCAAAGGAAGGGACAGCCTTTTATTAACTTTGTCCCTTGTCTCTAGACATATTTATTGCATTCTTCTGGAACAGAAAGAATAGAAGCTCAGGCATAAGGCCATGTGTGCAAAAAAAAGAAAAAATCTCTTAGCTGCCATGAATGTTAATGGCTCTGTCATTTGATGGGAAACACCATGGTTTTAAAATTTGAAAATGACTCACATAAGATTTAGAAAACTCCCCTATAAAATGTAGATATTTGATGATTAAAAGAAGATTATGTGGAAATGATAATATCTTGTTTTTGTCCTTGCACATAGCTGTGTATTGAGTTTGGTTTATATCTCTATTGCTACCCAGTGTGGTCAGTAAATTTTTGTTCTTTAATTTGTTTGTCTATGAAATGTGACAAACATTCACCTGTCACTCTGAATTTAAATAAAATTCTAGTGTATATGCCACAAGTTCATAGTTATCTATACTCCAATTTCACTTTAGATTTTTGGTGTGTGTTCATTATACAATGTAGGTCTTTCTCCACTATTATTTAAGTTGTTATATCAACTACTCTAATCAATTTTGTGTTTTCCCCAGATGTGTCCAATTCTTCAGATATGTCTCAATATGGGACTGTGCAAGAAAGTTGTAAAGTACAATTTTGGTGGATGTCAACGACATTAACTTAGAGATAAAGCGTTACTAGCGCATCTTAGGCAAAATACTGCCCAGGTAGTTGAGTATTTGGGTGCAGAAGACTGAGCCAAAAGTTGTAGAGCAAAAGGCAACCAGCTAAGGGACAGAATGTTGGGAATAATTTTAAATCAATACCAGGCAAAGTGGCAGACTATGAATAGATTCTGCCTAGTTAAAGGAATCCTGATAGTAGATACGGTCAGTGAAGTAGAAGCCCAAACCTGCCCTCACTGGTCAGAGTTAAGTCATGTGTCCTTAATGAACTAATCCCCACAGTGGGTGGGATAGGCTGTGCTGGACCAGAAACTAAGGATGAGGTCTTTCTTGCCCAAACAGTGTGGCCCAAGAGGAGCTTGTCCTGGGTGATGTAAAACAAAACAAAAAACAATAAAAGGACAAACTTGGAACACAGAAAATATTTTCATCTTTTCCTACCTGCTACCACAAATTTGAAAAGGAAATGTAAGAAACATTTCAATCATTGCTTCCTTACCTGTATCTTTTCTGAATGAAGTATTTTTTTTAAATTTTTTATTGTTATATTAATCACCATACATTACATCATTAGTTTTTGATGTAGTGTTCCATGATTCATTGTTTGTGCATAACACCCAGTGCTCCATGCAGAACGTGCCCTCTTTAATACCCATCACCAGGCTAACCCATCCTCCCACCCCCCTCCCCTCTAGAACCCTGTAGTTCCAGGAAGGAGATACCTATATCAATAAATATATCCAACGCTATTTTGTTTTAGCTATTTTCTAGTTTTCTAGTTTCTAGAAAAACTAGAAAATGTTAGCAGGGGTTAAGTGGGGGAAGTGTGGGAAGGGGACTTTGACATTTCCACTTTGAAGCCTTCCATACTGTTTGAATTTTTGTAATTTTAATACTTTCTTAATAAAACAAATGAATAAAATATGAAACAAAGCAAAAGAAAACACCTGTAAAATTCTCCTGGTTCATTGACTTATTGGAGCAATGAAGAAAACTTGAAAATAACACTAGTAATCCATTTTTGTTTAACCCTTAAAACATAGAGCATAGTAACATTTCCAGTAGTTTGGATAAGGATAAATTCTCAGACATGGAAAAAAAAAAAAGTTTATGCATTCTATTTGCTTCCTTGTTGAACCAGTATGTTGTTGTTGTTGTTGTTGTTATTATAAGGTATATGGAACTTTTTTATGATGTTGTGCATTATGGGATCTTTTCTAAGGTCATCAGAATTTGGCATCAGGCAGTAGGGATGAGTCATGAGTTTGAGATCAGACAGTGATTACAGGCAGATTCAGGCATATGAGAATGAAATCTTAGCTCCACCACTTAATGGTCTTGTTGAGTTATAAAGGGAAAGATACCCTTTTTATGCTTCTGGAAAAATAGACTTGATTCCTAACTCACAGGATTTTCTGTTAAAACAGATCACTCTCTTTTGGGGATGTTTTCTCTCGCCTCACCCCCCTCAACTCTTGCTTTTTTGCCATATGTCATCAAATAGTTTTTACTGTTTATTTTCAGACAATAAACATGGGAATGGCTACTGATTTAAGAAATTACCCAAAATATTTTCTAAGATCAAGGAAGCATTAATTAATTTTTTACTTTTATCAAGCAAATGTTTGTCAAATAAATACTTAGAATATAGCTGGAATTGTTGCAACTACAGTTTAAACAAATATTTCAAGATAGCATGCATCCTAAAACAGGATAAATCGCTTAATAACCTGAAAGATTTATGGGACATCTTTTTTTTTGGGGGGGGGTCTGTGTGTAATTTGGAGAAATTGGAAAGAGTTTAATTTCTTTTTGTTTGTTTGCATGCAAAGAAATTCTGGTCACGAAATGTTAGAAATGAGGACATTGTACACTTATGTATTTTTTTCTGATTATAATAGTCAATACATTAAAATAATTGGGGGAATTTTAAAAGAAATATTAAACAGTATTTTCCTGGTTATTTCCAATTTAATTGGTATATTTCATTACCTAGTTCATATACTTTGTCTCTCACAAATTGCTATAATCAATATTATTTGAATACTTTTCCAAGGGTATCATGCAATTAGGTATTAGGAAATACATCATATGATTATGAATATTAATATTTCTAAAATTAGAACAAAAACATAAATTTGTCTTCAAAGGAGTCATATTTTCATAGCTATAACAATCACATAGGATGAAAAAAATGTAAAATTCAATCTGTTAAAAACCCAAGTGAAGCAAATGCAGTATTTTTTTTTCCAATTTCATATTTTATGATGATCGAATTAAAGGTGAAGACATGCAATTAGCAAAAATAACACAATGTACCAGAGCACTTAAATTCCATAAATGAGTACTAAATAGGAACGAATGTTGGGAAAAAGTTATTCTGCTGCTGCATACAGCTAATGATGTAACTAAATTATTATGTGATAAAATGTTATTAAAAGTACACTTATTTTAAGACGGGGTAAAAATGATTTTAGAAATCAAAAATACCTCAGAGTACTATGATAGCTGGCAGAGGAGGCCTCCTAGCAACTCTTTGGTTTTAGTTTGCACAGTCTGAAAAGTGAGACTATAAAGAAACAAAACAAAATGAATAAGGATAAAATTTTAAAAACCTTCAAAGGAATCCTGGAGGAATTTTTTATTTGTGAGTAACGTAAGAAGATCCTTTGAATCCAAATGATCAATCTTACAGCAGAGAAATTCTGAATGAAGTAGAACTAGGAGATACAAAATCCAGAATAAAGTTTTTGGTAGAAAAGTATCCTCTAGTTTGATAAAGCATATGTGAGCCAGAGATGGCTTCATTTTCTTTAACATCTGATGGGAAAATTTCTGATCTCTCCACTATATGTGGATGTAAAAGGTGGATCTTAATCTTCTCCATAATACTGTTAAGACCCTTAAAACATGATGAGTGTTCCAGTTCCAGCCAAGTTGAAGTGAAGTTTCCAGATTTATTCTCTTTTCTAAAGCAATTTTAAAATGGACAAAATAAATAAAACTGGTTTTATAACACTGGACTTCAGGCAATGAGAGATAGCTATAACAGAAAAAGAAAAAAAAACGGGTACTCCAGTGTACTGATTTGACAGCATTTTCAGGATGTGACACACAAAAAGGTAATCCAAATAGAGCTGGGAGAATCCAGAAGTTGAGCATTTAGAGTCTGAGGAGAAAGGATGCTAGAATTTACAAAACACAATATGGAGAGTAGAAAGCTACACATACACTTAAGAGAATTGCAGAGTTGCACTTGAATATTCAACAGAATACTAAGTAGCATGTTTACACAAGGCTAGGTGGGGAAACACACCAGAAAGAATTAAGAGGAAATCATACTCTGTGCTCACACAGGACTGGGATTAGCTAGTTTCCACCAGCCAGACTGGAACCACATTATTTATGGAGAATTGGATAGATTCCTTAGACTGAGTTAAATCCCTGGTCTTTCCTAACCAACCTTGAAGAAATTTCTGAAAGGATCAACTGTTTCCAAGTAATCTAATTATATCCTTGAACAAAGCTCAAGAATATTTACAGAAATATAAACATATCCCTCACATTAAAAAAAAAAAACCAAAATATCCAGCAATCAAAATTACCAGGTATGCAAGGGAGGTACAAAATATGACTAATAATGAGGAGAAAGATCATTTAAAAGTAATGCAAAATTGGAGTGCCTGGGTGGCTCAGTCATTTAAGGGTCTGACTCTTGATTTTGGCTCAGGTCATGATCTCAGAGTCATGAGATTGAGCCCCGCATTGGCCTCCATGCTTAGCATGGAGTCTGCTTGTCCCTCTCCCTCTTTTCCTCCCCACACTCTCTCTCTCTCTCTCAAACAAACAAATAAATAAAATCTTAAGACTAATGCAAAATTAATCCAGATTTTAGAATTTACAAACAAGGACATTAAAACAGTCAGTATAACTGAATTCCATATGTTCAGAAGTTGAGACATAGAGATTAAAAAACATGAAGACCCTGATCAAGCTGCTAGAGGTGGAAATATACTGCAAAGAATTTAGGGCAAATTATACACTGCAGAAAACAAAATGATTAGTGAAATTAAATACATAGTCAAATAAACTGTCCAAAATAAAATACTTAGAGAAAAAAGAATAAAAAAAAAATGAAAATAAATCCCCCATAAAATCCATGAGCTGTGGGTCAGCACAAAGCAACCCAATGTCCTTGAAATTAGAGGATAGGAGAGAGACAGTGTGTGATGTATATATTATTTATATAATATATATAAATAATTTATGGTTGTATTTCTATATAAAGTATATATTGTATACAAATGTACATATTGTATAAAGTATGTATAAAATGTATTTTAAAATAGAAAATATTAAATATATGGAAAATATTACCTATGTAGTTTATATATATTATATATGAAGATATGCATGATAAGCGCAGAGGAACAAATATGAGAATGATTGATTTCTTGTTGGAACAATGCAAAGGAGAAGAAAGTGGAACAACAATTTAAAGTACTGAGAGAAAAAATTGGTCGTTGTAAATTTTTATACCTAGAACAAATATATTTCAAAAACAAGGACAAAAATAAAGATGTTTCAAACACAGGAAAAACTGAAATAATTTATGTCTATCAGACATACACTGCAAGAAATGTTAAAGGAATTCTTTTTTAAAAAAA
>NC_138371.1:129586421-129632833 GCF_054177405.1 Leptonychotes weddellii
AATTATCATATGGTTTCACTTATTTGTGGAACATAAGGAATAGCATGGAGGACATTAGGAGAAGGAAGGAAAAAAATGAAGGGGGGGAAATTGGATGGGGAGAAGAACCATGAGAGACTATGGACTCTGAGAAACAAACTGAGGGTTCTAGAAGGGAGGGGGGTGGGGGGATGGGTTAGCCGGGTGATGGGTATTAAAGAGGGCACGTACTGCATGGAGCACTGGGTGTTATACGCAAACAATGAATCATGGAACACTACATCAAAAACTAATGATGTAATATATGGTGACCAACATAACATAATAAAAATAAAAGTAAAAAAAAACTAGTACAGCTCCAGTTTCTAGAGACAGCAGGTGTTTGCAGTTCTATAATTTCCAAATTTATAAGGTAGGATATGGATATTATTTTTCTTACTTGAATTTGGTACCAGTCAGTCTCTCCAAAATCTGGATCACTTCACAAACTTAGTCTTTATTAAAGTGAAATAAGTTAGGAATTATAGGTTTAAGAGTGAAAATTTTTAATTCATTAATAAAATACAGCATTTTATACATTGATTTCATTTTTTTCTTATTTTTTCTTATCACAGTTCTTAAAAACTTTTGTTTAGTCTTTATTTCCTGTTACCACCAGTTAATTGGCATGATTGCAATTAATGCGTGACTATGGGTAGAAATTTGCCTGCATAACGATATTCCATTACCCCCACATTTTAATTAGATGCTTCATAAAGCACTTTGGAATATATATTTTTTAAAAATCCCATGTTACCAGAATTGTAGTTTTTGAATAGATATATATCTAATTAATTAGTGTGGTTTGTTTTATCCATAGTGCGTTGTTATGAGTGTTTAATGATATACTTGATTTTTCTTTGCCTATAATAAACCATCATCTCATACTTTGCATTTTTACTTTTTTTTTTTTTTGGTTAAAATGATCTTTGATTAAATTTTTATAATAAATTATATCCACAATATGTGTGTTCTTATTTTTTTGTGGTAGCTGTGCATTCAGAAAGATGACTGGTTTCAGTTTTTCTTCATGTCTAACATGACCTTAACATGCTCTTTAGAGCAAAGGAAATTAGAGAGACAATACCCTATTTTTAAGAGTTTTCTAGTTGGCATTCTAGATTTCTCTGTGGTGATTCTTAAAATTGATTAGAATTTGGGAATTCTGGCTGCCGTGATCCCAATATTTGTATTTGTGCAGGCCACTGCATGGAATATCCATTGTGCTTGAACTGTCTTCTGGTAGAGATCAGAGAAGAGGACTGCGCTAGCTGACACGCTAACTGTGCTTTGGGAAGGAGGGACAATAGAAGTATCTTTTGTTAGTTGACCAATATTGCAACAAATTCAGTATTTTTTTTTTTTTCAGTAATATTTGAGATCTGGCTTTTAAAACATTGGCTATCAGACTGTTGGTCAGAACACAACTCCTTTTATGAAAATACTTGGGAGATTAGTCTTGAATGATATTTTGACTTCTTGTGTTCCAAGAACTGTTGTTCTGAAATCTCATTAGCAAGCTTGGAAGGACTGAGGGGAGACATGTTAGGCTGCTGAATTGTAATGTGTGTTAAAGTGTATCAACTAAGTCATGTTGCTGCAAGTCATAAGCCTCTAACCTAGCCTTTCTAATCTCTTTCTCCTTTTCTGTGTCCTTTCCCTATTGATGTCACTGAATCCTGGGAGACCACCAAAACTTGATTTTAAAAAGGGATTTGAATTTCTAAGTATTGCTTAAATCCATTTTCTCTTCTCTAACCCCTCAGTCTCAGCGCAGACCTTCATATTTTCTTCCTATAATTTTGCCATCATCATTTAACTAGTCTTACTTAGGGCTTGCCATCTTTAATTTATCATACATGTTTCTAAAATGACAACGTTACCCTCTTGATTCCCTGCTTAAAAGTCTTCCATGATTTCCAGTACCTTTGCACCCCCAGCCCCCTCTTACATTCTTCCACCATTGTCTTCAGCTACTTTAAGAGTCTTCTAACTGATCAGTATCAGCTCCGACCTCATTCCAGACCTTATGCCTTAGTGAAGCTTGTGTAATATTTTGCAATCTGATCATGTCAGGGCTAGCTTAAAACCTATTCATGCTCTTAAGATGAACACAGAGTTCCATGGTGTGACCTCTGGGTCAGGACTGTTCTGGCACCTGCCTGGGTACCTACCCTCATCTCATGCCACATAGCTCTTGCTCTGTCTTGTCTTCTCTTTCCTTCTCTTCTCTCTCTTGAATATAGTTGACACACAATGTTGCATTAGTTTCAGGTATACAACATAGCAATTCAACAACTCTGTTATCTGTGCTCACCACAAGTGTAGCTGCCATCTGTCATTATACATTATTATTACAATATCATCGACTATATTGCCTATGCTGTACCTTATATCTTTGTGACTTATTCATTCCATAACTGGAAGCCTGTATCTCCTACTTTCCTTTACCCATTATGCTCATCCCCCACCCCTTCCCTCTGGCAACCATCATTTAGTTCTATTTATAGGTCTGATTCTGCTTTTAGAATAGGTCAGATGGAGAAAAACAAATACCATGTGATTTCACTTATATGTGAAATCTTAAAAAAAATGAATAAGCAAACAAAAAGGTATTTCTTTGTGTGTGTGTGAGATGTTGAGTCTTCAAAAAGGAACAAATGTAAAGTTTTATAATGATTATCGAACTTAGATATACTTTTTGTTAGGTAGAGAACAATGCTGTTCTATTTTTATAGAGCATTCTGTAATCCTTTTGACCTTTCTTGGGAGAGAGAGCAGTAATTGTCAAAATTACATTTATCATCTGAGTAAAATGATATGGAAGAGACAACTCAAATACTTACAGTACAAGGAAAATACTCAATGACAAAAAGTAAGGATTACACTCAGCATATAACCTTATTTTACTCATAAATAAACCTCATTTTATTCATAATATATGCCATTGAATAGTTAAGGTGTGTGTGAGTTGTAGATACCAGCTAAGACTCTGTGGTGGTTTTATGATCATAGCTACCAGAGCAAGAAACCACACTTACTTATTCACACAAAGGCATAGACACGGAGAGTCACAGAGCTTACAAGTTTCATCCTCACTTGTGCCAGAAGACATAACTAGATTTTCAAGATTTTCTGCCAGTAAGTGTAGCAGCTTCCACATCCATATTTTGAAAAGGAACATAAGAAGATGTCATCTGAAATTATAGACAATCTGCTAGAGAGATAACATATAACCTATGGATCCAGAAAACACAGATTCTATTTTACTATATCAACCAAATGTGGTTGATTATCATAAAGGCAGACTCTCTGGTCAAAAGACTGAGACTAAAATTCATTTTGTACTTCAAAAGCCCAGGCAATTTGTAATTGTTTCATTTTTTAGACAGCCACAGCTTGCTGGTTTGAAGACAGTTCAAGGAACTTCAGGAATTCAGAAATAGTACTTTTGCTCAAGATATGAGAGCACAGTGTATCCTATTCATTTTAGTAACTATGTTGAAATATTTTTGAGTTCTGGAACTGGGTTATTTGCACATAAATACTCTTCATGTATAAATAATAACTGTCATATAATTTCTTTTGTACTATCTTAAAGTGACATCCCTAAAAATAGAGTATCATTCCTTTCTGTTTTGCTATTTCTACATGCAGACCAAAATGCCGGCCTCCATTCCTCTACATAATCTAAATTCTACCTTCAGATCAGAAGTCTGTATTCTTGGATGATATTTATCTTAGGTCCTTGTAGAATTGCTATTGGCAGTGTGTTTGGTAATGTCGTATTTCCAGCTTTTATCTGGGAACACTACAGGAAAGTACATTGTTCCTACATTTGCTGCAGAAATATTATTGAGGCCATTGTTTACTTTATGATATCACACTGTACTCTGACATAAAATTCCACCAGAGAAGATTCTTGAGTCAGTTGCTAAAATGAATGTTGCTGCTGCTTACCATCTCAAATGTTTAACATTTTTTTTGGAAAATCAAATATGCAGATTATTACTTCTCATATGCTTTGTTGGTAATACATTTTTTTAGTTTCTTGTTAAAATATTGGCATTTATAGCTAATTTATTTCTGTACTTTCAGCTTAATTTCCAACTTTTATTTATAGCTTGTTAGATTTTGACATAGTGGAGAAGATCTAGTTATGTGCCACTTTGTAAGAAGTCATTACTGATTCTTGAGTACTAAGTTTTATGGAAAACTGAATCCAGAGAAACTTAAGGGTTGTGATTTTTAGGATGGGTCACCTACAGAACAGGGACATGTTTTGACCACTGTTTCTTTAAAAATTCTTACTGCCTTTTTTTTTTCCCTCCATCATCTTAATTATCTGAAGTTGTTTTTAAATGAGCTAGTGGCTATACCGAGAGGTATTGAGTCAAGTAATCTTTTCTACAAAGGTAAAAATTGCTTGTTGATCTGTTTCAACAAATAATCGGGCCTCTTAGCTAATTTTTTATTTCATATTAAAAGTACTTTATTAAGGTGTGATTTATGATTTATATGTAGTTAAATGCTGAAATCTTAAATATACAAGATGGGTTTTGACATATTTACACCTGTATCAAAACTGCTGTATCTCCCTATCTTTTCAATACCCTCTCCCAGAGGTGACCATTATTTTGACAGCTATCACAATAATTTTAATTCTACCTGTTCTTGAACTTGATGTACATAGAACCATGCAGAAGGTATTCTTTTGTGTTTGGCTTCTTTCACTCAACACATTGTTGCACTATCTGTATCCTATTCCATTTTATTTATGAGTAGTAAATTTTACATGTAAATTTATTTAATCTATTAATGGACATTAGCTTTGTTTACAATTTGGCAATATTATGAGTAAACCTGGGAATATCCTGTAAAGGCTTTTGTGTGGACATACACATTTATTTCTATTGAATATATATTCCGAGGAGTGGGTTACCAGATAGGCGTGTGTCAAACTTTATTAGAAATTTGTAACTATGTGAAGTGATAGATGTCAACGAAACTTACTTTTTTGTTGCAGTATGTACCTATATCAAATCATTATACTGTACACCTTAAACTCATACAAGGTTATATGTCGATTACATCTCAGTAAGACTGGAAAAAAAATCTAGGTGGCTGTACCGTTTTTATACCCATATAACAATATATGAAAGTTTTAGTTGTTTCACGTTTCACCAACATTTGATATTAATTTTTTTAAATTTTAGGTATTTTGGTATATGTATATTTTATCATGATTTATGCATTTCTCTGATAACTAATATTCTTTTCATATGCTTGCTAGCCACATGCGTATCTTCTTTTGTGAAATGTTTCTTCAGTTCTTTGCCCAGTGTATTGGATTTCTTGCCTTTTCATTACTGATTTGCAGAATTTAAAATTTTTTTCTTAAATATATTCTAGGGAAGAGTTCTTTGCCAAGTGTGTGTGTGAATGTGTATGTATGTTATATATAACACACATTTATGTATATATGTATGTTTTTGTCCTATGTATGTATGCATACATATGACTGTGAATGTGTGTTATGTATGTTATATATATGTTTGTGCATATGTATTGTGTATTGTGTTGTGCTTATGTGTGGTGTTTATATGCACATTCCCCATAGGTCCATAAATGGTAAATTCCAGGCAGTTTATATATCCCCGTGTTGCGCTCTCTCCTCAGCAGGGAGCCTTCCTCTCCCTCTCTCTGCCACTCCTCCTGCTTGTGCTCTCTCTCTCTCTCTGTGTCAGGTAAATAAATAAAGTCTTAAAAAAATTTCATTATTTTTATTACTCAATATTATTGCATTGTATGGATATACCCACCCATTTTTGAAATCCATTTACCAGTTGGTTAACATTTGGGTTATTTCTACTTTTTGGCTGTTATAAGTGCTACTATGAAAATTTGTGTGAAAATTTTTGGATGGACATATGCTTTCATTTATCTAGTTAGATATATAAAGGTGGAACTGGTAGATCATAAAATGTTTATGTTTAAAATTTTAAGACCCTCTGAACTATTTTCAAAGTGAAAATACATCTTTATACCAATGGTATATCAAGATTGTTGTTTTTTCCATGTTATTTTGCCTTAATTTTGAAGGATGTTTTGATGGATTTAGAATTCAGGGTTAGGATTTTTTCCCTTTCAGCACTGAAAAAGTTGTTCCATTATTTTCTATCTTCCATTTTTCTTATGACAAATCAGCTGTTTTGTTTTCCTGCATGTAATGTGTCTTAATTTTCTTTGGATACTTATAAGCTTTTCTGTTTATTTTGTTATTCATTGTTTTACTCTGATGTAGCTGGATGTAATGTTCTTGAAAATTTTAACCTGTTTGAGATTGGCTGAACTTCTTGAATATGTAGATTGATTTCATTTATTAACTTTGGAATTTTCTCAGTCCTAAGCTCTTCAAATATTTCTTCTAAGTAAGTTTCACTCTCTTCTCCTTCTGGGACTACAATTATACACGTGCTAGATCATTTGTAATGTCACTCTGACATGTATCCTATATATATGGTGCATTTTTTTCTCTTTGTTCTTCAATTTGAATAACTTCTGTTGATCTGAGTAAATGGATTCTTTTGTTTCATCTTGTATGCTGTTCAACCATCCAATATATTCAGCATTTCAGATGTATTCTTTATCAAAGTGAGAATTTCAGTTTGTATTCTTTTAGTTTACATTTCTCTTCTGAAATACTCCACATTTTACCCAATTTCTCTGTCTTTTCCTCCACTTTATTTTTCATATATTTCTAGTAGTTGTTGCATTAAGTCAGAGGTTTATGGTAACTGTGAAACCCAAGGAAAAGTACCATAATTTTCTAGCCAGTGTCATTGTAGACAGAGTTATTGTAATCTAGGAATCAAGAAATTTGGTGAATCCATTGAAGTATTTTTGAGTATAAGCACAGAAAATCCAAGTCAGACTATATGTAGCATATGGAATTTATTGGCTTTTTTAAAAAGTCCCAAAATATGCAAGTATCAAGGAAGGTTTGATCAATTTGTGCCGACACTAATGTTCTACCTTCTCTTTTTCTATTTCTTTGCTCTTCTTCTGTGGTGTTGGTGCATTTCTTGGCAGACTGTCCCTCGTTTGACAGATGGCTGCCAGAACATTTGTAGTTTTCTCATTTACATGTAGAAATTTAATTAGTTTTCAATTGCTGTGTAACAAATTGCCACAGACTTAATAGGTTAAATAATGCAAATTTACTATCTCACATTTTCTATAGGCCAGATGTCCAGTGTGGTATGTCTGGGTTCTCTGCTCTGGGATTTACAAGGTTGAAATTGAGATTTTAGCCAGACTGACTTCTCATCTGGAGACTCTAGGGGAAAGTTGGTGTCCAGACACTTGTTGGAAGAATTCAGTTCCATGTGGTAGTATGGCTTGAGGTTGCCTTTTCCTTGCTAGATGTCAACTAGTCTCATCCTTTTAGAGTCTCCCCACATTTATTACTACATCACCCCCTGGATCTTCAGCCCAGCAACAACATGGCAAATCCTTTTCCGGTTTCTCTGATTTCCTTTACTCCTACTAGCCTGAGAAATCTTTTTGCTTTTAAAAGACTTACATGATTAAGCTAGGTCCATCTAGATCATCTCCCTACCTTAAAGTGTATCTGATTAATAATTGCATTAATTACATTGCTGCATACTGTTTTGTCATGTCATGGAATCCTGGCAGTAACACTAGAGGATAGAGATTGTGGGAACCATCTTATAGTTACACTAGTACAGAGAGTTTATTTCTTTTGGAGCTCAGTGTGTTCAATACTGAAGCAATCATTGTTGCCAGAAAAATGGTATAGAGTGATTTTCTTTGGCCAGTTATAGCGCATCTCCATATGTTTGGGAAAGTGAGAGTCCTGTTAAGCTGGGGGAATAGACACTGAGAATGCAACCAATAAATATTGACTGTGCTGGACTTCTGGTCCTGGCACTGCCACTTATCAACCATGTGAGTTTGGGCAGAAAATTCTGATTGTTTTCTTGTCTGTGAAATAGTGATGATAATCCAAATGTAGTAGACATTGTAAGTGCTCTGATAAACTCCCCTTATATCTCTTTTACCATCCTCGTGTGGACATTTCCCAGGTTACGTGTGTTTGCTTCTAAAAGCTGTAGCTATCACTCTCTTCATTACACTGACTTTGCGCTACTGTTTTCCCCACAAGGCCAGAGAGGAGCTGCACATCCCCAGTGTTCTTAGTGTGAAGAGAGAATCTTTCATCACTTTCTATATCCAAGTGGATAATGGACATAAATTCAGATGCTTTAAAATAAAAAAAAAATCATTTCATTTTGCAGATATTCTTCTTAAAAATAATTTCCAGACAGAATTTTAATTTGCAACTCATTCGTCTTGGAGGGTATACCAGGAAGATAGATGGTTTTCATTAGAAACACAGTGTGGACTCTCTTGAAACACAGACCCACATTTTTTTTTAAGATTGTGGTTGTTTATTGATGATACTAGCCTTAAGAAACTTTCAAAGTAACATTGATGATGCTTTGTCTAATCAGTTGCCTGATTATGTATTTCCTGTTGTAGACCCAGGACAAATTTCTAAGGAGAAAAAAATGTAAAAACTTCACCAGGTGTACTCCTCTAAAATGGTTGGGTGGGCATCCATTCAGGCATAAATCTTCATTAGACTCCTTATTTTATATTTACTCTTCTCGGTTGTTTGGCAGTGTATGTGAATGTGCTTTGATCAGAAGAACAGAAGTTCTCTTCTCTAGTTTCTTGCCAAATAATACAATCTTGAAATTCCTGCTGTCAGGTTGTTATTAAATGCCCATTGTGAGATATCATATTTATGGAAAATTTCCTGAAGGCCATGCAACATATGCTCTTCTGGCTGTCCTGAATGTTACCTTTGGATAAAGTCCAACCATCAGCGGTCTATTTTACTGTGTTGGACAGTATTATTTTGACCCCTCTTAGGGTTACTCTTGCTGAATTATGCTTTAGTGCTTGGCCATTGACCTACATTGAGAGACTTTATTTGAAATAGCTATGTGAAATGCATTGTTACGGGAAGTGTAAGGAAGCATAGGGAACATTGAGTTCTTTATTACGGAGAGTCCCCTTTATATGAAAACAAAGAAGAAATTTTCCTCAGGTTTATCAATCAAAACAGCTCTCCTTCTACTGAAAAACTGATTTGATTTCTTATGGCCCCTGTGAATCTGTTAACAGATCATGCTTTTGTCACTAGGAATGATATTTGTGGACCCTCACCCTCCCTCTGTTGTAATAAAGTGTAGAATGCTTTCTTAGTGTGCTTATCCAACCCAAGGTGTGATTATTTCCCCTTTGTAATGATTCTCTTGACTATATATTTCATCCTTTGTACTGAAACATTTTTGTAAGCTACTTCAAATCCTTTGTGAAGTGAGAAAGGGGATTTCAAGAACAAGTCAAATACTGCTGCTTTATTTGCCTTCTCTTGACTTTCTGTTTCTTTTTAAAAGTTGGTAATTACCTAGTATATATGTTGTGTATATTCACCATTTAAAACCTGTCATTCTTTCATTAAATAGTTCAGATATTTTTATATGGCTCCTATGCCAAGCTCAGTATGGGAAAAAGACAAAAAATATAATTCCTGCTTGAAAAAAACAACAACATAAATTTCAATGGTAGATGAAAATAAACTAACAAAGGATAATGTGAGGCTATGAGACCAGAAAGGAGGGATACCTAACCCAGACCTGTGTTTAGTCAGACAGGTCTTCACAAAATCTCTTTGAGTTGAGATTTGAAGGATTTCTTGTAGGCAGGCCAAAAGGGATAGGAGTGGTATGAGGGGGAGAGAGTTACTGTCAGAGGGAGCAGCCTATGGAGATTCACCAAGACGTGAGAGATGGCATGTGACCATTTCAGAAAGGCTTGAGAACAAGCTACAGGAGCACTGACAGTAAATGAGACTGGGTCACAGAAAGCCTTGTGGTCAAACCAAGGACTCACATTTTTTTTTTTTCCCCCTGAAGCATCAGGGAACCACCAAAGGATCTCATGGAAAGAGATGAAGTCAAACAGATGAATTTCTTGTATCTTTCCCAACAGTTGGCATTGTGACTTGAAAATATTAGGTATTCAATGAATTAATAAATTGGGTACTCCAAGAAGTGTAATTGCATATTTCACTCATAATCTTCTCAACGTTGTTTCCTTCATAAGCTTTCCCATTCATGAACTTTGTTAGAAAAGGAAGACTGTTCTTCCTCTCCATTTTGTTATTTTCCCCTTTCTGCTCATTTTTGTAGGTGATTCATGATGAAGGTGAGCTCTAGCATCAGGTAACCAGAGGTTGTATCTTGGTTCCATCACTGATAAGGTGCACGGCCTGGGACAAACAACATATCCTCTTTGGGCCTTCCTCATAAGCTAGTTTGGGGATTTAATGAGATAAATGTGTGTTGAGGTATGTGAAACGTGTGTGGCCTTCAGTGAGTTTACAGAGTTAGTGCTATAGCAGGGTTATTCTATTTCATTTCACTGGTTTTGGATGCATTATTCTTTTCCTTATTGATGTGTTTGCTTTGGCAATGTGCAGTCTCTTCTATATAATGTGTGTAGTAAAGAAACTGTTTCATCCCACAAGCTTCTGAAGAATATATGTAGTCAGTGAAATTTTTAGCCTACATGGGCTTTATTTCCCTGACATGAAGACAGCTTTTGTCTCAGTATCTCTATTTTTTGCTCTGATTCTAAAACTTTCACATTATGGTTTTTTCATTTTCATTCTAAGAATCTGAATCATTGCAAATATTTCCCAATTTTTATTTCTACTAGGTGCATTGTAAGTATTCTCTTAAAGTAAGCTTCACATGAAGACAGTTGCTAATCTTTCTTTTTAAAGGGAGTCACACAGCTACCCTCTTCCTGTCAGAAAAAAAAAATATATATATATATACACACACACACATATGTTTGTATTTACATTAAATATAAAGTGCACTTATATTTTATGTAATATGTACTTCTTTTATCTTGATTTTCTTTAGTTTGAAAAACCTAGGGAGCACCAAGATTAGACAGTATTTTCAAAAAACATTAATTTATACTGTGCTGTTTCCCAAAAAGGATTTCAGGTCATTAACAATAAAGAAAAACATCATTACCATAAAACCCAAACCCATTAAAATCAGTATACCCATTAAAATCAGTATAAAACAACCAGAGCCCAGTAATAAAGGAGAAAGAGGAATATTGGGATCTATAGAAAAGCACTCTTTAAACATTTTCTTGGAACAAAGAATCCAGAGGGTTCAGTGAAATGTATTCTCTGGAAAGCCTTCTTTTATCATCACTGACAGCTTGTTTTAAATTACCCTTGCAGGGGGAGTTTGGGAAAAACAATTTTTAAAAGATTTTGTTAAGTCATTATCTTGTGGCCTCTGTTTGCCCCAGCTTTCAGGGGCTAGTCTTTGTTTTCTCCCTAACCTGCCCAGATTTCACTGCTCTCCAAAGGGGCCTCCCCATGCTTCTCTCACTAGACACTTACCTATCCGTCATTGCTCTCCTTTTTCTAGATACAAAGTGGCCTTTCCTTTCTAAAGCAGGGATCTACTCTCCTTGATAAGATATTTTTGTTACAATAGTCTCTCTATCAGCATTTTCTTTTGTCTAGAAGAGAAGCAGGATTTGCAGGCAAAACTGGGATAGGAAATATATTTGCCAACTCCTCCCTTTCCGTAGGTGACCCTTCATTTTGTACTCATCCCACATGCCCATACAAGGGTCTTCCATTTCCTCTTCTCAGTTCTCTGCTCCTGGACTCTCAGGCTTTTTTCTTCTTGGTCTCAGGTTAGGGTTGGAAGTTTGATTGGATAGAAGGACAAAGGGGAAACATAGACAGCTCATTATATGTAAATCTTCATTTTTGCCGTGGGGATCAGAAATGCCATAGCTGTTATTTACTCTAACACAGTGATAGATAAATGCAGAAGCTTTCCATAGATCCCTGTACAGATCCTGGTGCCAAGATTGGACTTTCATTTTTATTCATGCAATATATCACTCATAATGATTTTGTCCAATTCCATACTTTTCACACTGTTCACTGCTCCCTGATCTTTCAGCACGAGCAAACAATCTTCTGAAAATACCTCTCTCAGTTTGAAGGACAATTAATGAGAAACATACCAGAAAGGTTATTATGCCTATTTTCTGGCCAGAGCCCTTTGAATCACCCAAAGGGAGGCTAAGTATTACTTTGACATTCATTATTGGCTGAACACCGACTATGTGTTTCTGAAGATAAGACTGGCAAACTGCTTCCACCGCCGGATCCACACAGCATGGCATGTGCTTGTGAAAGGGACTCATCTGGTCTAAGTCCTCCTGCCCTTACGGCATGCAGAGTTCACCTGGAATTTGAAGCTTGAGTAGTATTTCTTTCCAAAGGCATTAACTGTCCGTGAGACCCCAAAGTTATTATGAGGTGGAATATTCCATTCATCCTAGACTATTGACTTATCCTATGTCTAATTGCACAGTAGCGCAATGGACCACAACAGTTACGTCTTCACTTGCTAATTCAGGGATTTCCTTTTAGGTGAAAAACCTCCAATCACTAGGTGATAATAAAATTAAAATTGTAGAGAATGTTTCAAGAGAAATATGGAGAAATAAAGCCTTCAAATTAAAATGTGTTTCACAGTTCCACGGTTCTTTCCTGATGCCAACATTTGCTTTCCATTCTTGCTTTTTGTCTAGGTCTCTAAACTTCTGTGACACTTCTACGTGTATATGCTCATACCTGTCCTGCTTGCGGACCCTGAGCAACCTCTGCTCACACTCCTGCCGCCCTTGGAATGCTTAGGATAAATCCTCCATGGTGAATTTCCATGCCTCACCTTGTCCTGTGACCATTTTGCAGAGCCCTTTTACCCCACAGTAAATAGCCCAGGAGGGTGGTTGGAACAGGTGTGAAAATTTAAGCGTTTTTCCTGTTCCATTGCCTGCTTCCATCATTTCTCTTTTTTCTTCTTAAGCTGATACTCCACTCCGTCATGCTCCTTTTATAGCTGCTGTTCAAACTTTAATGAGGACAATCAATGCTTGCTCTGCCTTTTTAAAAAACAGATTAGAACTCAGAAATTACAATGTCCAGCAACTCCAATTGAGTAAACACAATTATATTAAAACTGTGAATTAAAAACAGTATCTTACAAATTTAATACCTTAATTTACAGACAACCAAGGACCAAATGTCTCTGTTTGACTGTTATGCATCCTAAATTGCTATTCAGCCGTGGTGACCTTGCTTCAGCAAATAGCACTCAAACCCATTTATTCATTTCCACCCCGAGACCAGTTACAGCCTATTTCCATAGGGATGATCACTATCAGGGCAGCTCGCCTCACATCTGTCATTATAAACCTTTTGAAGCCAGATCACCCATGTTTGAAGCACCAGGTACAACCAGAGATCAATGGCATGAATGCTTTTTCTCCTGGCCGCATTTCCCAAACAGAAGACCTACAATAAAAATAAGTGTAAGATGCTGGGAATTGAACATCACCAAATACCCACCTTCGCTGGTAAATGCACATCAGTTTTAGTTGCTATTTGTTTCTATACTTTTATTCCATGGCCTGACGACAAGACAAACTCACGTGTGGAGATGAAAATGAATTAGAAACTGTAGCACCAGATATACCTTTTCTGGGCTTTAATACAACAAAACCATCCAGGGATGATCTCAGTGAGGCCCGAGGGTTTGATTCAGGGGAGGGTAAAGGCGGCCTCCCCACTTCCATCTGCAACCACTTTTTGATGGTGAGTGCTGACAGAGATATGGTGAACCCCTCTTTTCCTTTCTGAGAGTTGAGAATGGAGGAGCCCGAATTTCTGAACATAATGAATTTGTCTCCAGTGGCAGGGATGGCAGACTCTGATTGCAGAGTGGCTGGAGAGGGCCACGGTTTTGTTATACATTGCGAGGATTAAATATAAAACCAAGACCAAAACACCACCACTCAGCAACATGCCCTTGTATCCCGCATGATGTCTGCTTGATTGGCACAGCGTGTGGAGTACTTTACTGAAGCATAACTGAGTAGGCATTGCATATTATCAAGTATAGATCCTTCAGCGAAGGCTAGGGGATTGTGCGTCAGCCTTCCCCGTGTGTGCATTCTTTTTGTCCTGATTTATGCTAGTGCTTTTGTGTCTCCCTGATTTTTCATGCTGTTTAAACAAGGCCTCCTGCTTCTCTGACCACTCTCAGTATGATGATTAGAAGGGAAGGCAGCCAAGCCCTGGGAGAATAGGAAGAGACTGAGACATCCTTCATCAGCTCCACTGTGTTAGACAACCTTGCATCCTTCTCTTCTCCATTAAGAAGAGTGTTCTCAGAGTTACCTGGCTTCACTTCTCTACACATGGTAGCTGATTTCCATCTTTGTATTTTTGCTTCTATCTAAAACACTTTGCTCCTTTTCCAGTCCATTTGACCACGTACCACAAAGCCCAGTCTCATCAGACATGCCCTGCCCACCCCTAAATTCAGCAAGCCCTCATCACATTGCTCCTCACACCTCCTTCCTATACTGTCCTTCTCCTTTCCCTAAAGGACACTACCAGTCTTGCAAGGTTCCCTTGGTGGCCTCCCCTACCCTTACCTGTTGCACCTCACAGATGGCAGGCCTCTGCAGTGGGTCTCCTCTTTTATTTCTTTCTGCTCCCCAGGTTCCCAGTCCAATGATACACCTCTCGCTCCATGTGACCTCCCATGGGACCATGGGATTCCACCCTAAATCGCAGGTGTGATCATATTAAAAAGAAAACTTAAATAGCCCTCAGCCAGAAGACGTGCACCTCATGCCCACTCTGTGGATCTTGATGATCATTTTCTCTTCTGCCTCCCTATAACTTCTCTCTTCTTAAGCCAGATTGAGGCACTGCAATTACCTAAACACATTTTGTCTTTGTTTTTCCTCATGCCTTTCCCTTCAAGTCCCCCGAACACCCTGCACTGCAAACTGTTATAACGCTCGTTTAAATCTTGCTGCCTCCATGAAATGTCACACACTAAACTTTTTCTCTGCTTCCCTGTTCTATGGAATGTATACAATGCCCTTATGGTGTTCTGTACTTTCTTTCTCTATTTGGTCGTCACCATATGTTTATGTTACCGTGTCACAGAATTTTTGGAGTTGAAATCTCTGCTCACCTGACTCTACCCTAGCTTGTCCTGGTACCGATTTACAGAGGAGGAAACTAAAACTCAGAAGAGTTGTGACATGTGCACATCTGATAGCTATTGACCAGATGGAACTAGAATCCAGGTCTCCTGACAACTGCTCTTCCCAGTGGTCTTATTAAATTGTGAATGCAGACCAGCTCATGGCAAGAAACAGAAAACAATTCCTTCATCAAATGAGCAACCTCTGAGGCAGTTGGGTATTTTTCAGCTTGCTTTTGTGTGGGGATTCCTCAGTACCACTTTTTTTGAACATCAGTTTCTCATGCATTAACATTTTAGAGTAAATCTGTTTTTCTTTGTGCATATTATTCTAATTTTTGTGTTTGTGTACTAATTCCTTGTCTACCATTTTCCTTTGTTCTGCCCTTTCTTCTGTCCCCAGCTGTTCTTGCCTATTTTTTAGGTGTTGCCCCTTGATCTGTCCCTGTTCCTTCATTGTCTCTGATCTTTCCGTGCCAAATATTTTGACTGGCCTCAGCTCTGATCTCCAGTGGTGAAATGGATGTATCAGTTGTCTTAGATCCATGTTATAAGTACTGCGAGTTAGTGTTTGCCGTTTGTTTTTCAGTTAATTGTTTGGATACAGCTTTTCCACTAAATTGACCTAAGCGGTGAATTGTAAACTTTCTGTGGAAAGGGATAATTTCTTGTTCATCTTTGAAAGACCCAAACAAAACACCTAATAGAAAATCTTGCAAATGTGCCCAGTCAGTGCTTGTTGAAACAGGAAATAAGTGCAAGGCCAGCTCTTATAATCATGAGGTCTTTGACTCAAGGGAAAACTAAAGCGAACTAATGCATCTTAATAAAAAGAATTTAGAATATTTCTCTTCTCCCTTAGTACAAAAAGTATAGAAATGTGATATGAGTCCATTCTTATTTGTTGATTTATCTTGGCCAAACCAAACATACCTAAAGCTGCAAAATCAGCTTGAACAGTGTAGGGATCATGAAGTTAAGTGCTTTAATGTTTTTGAAAAACTCATGTCTCCTTTCTCATTTGAAAAAGGGAAGGCATACTCATAATTTAATAAATACTGAGAAAAGAAAATCTCCGATAGCAGAATTTACTTGACCGCCATGCATCCACTCGTTAGTGTTGAAGATTAGCCATGCTTCTAGATCTATGTGCTCCTGAGTTCAATATGTACAGTGAGGGAATAGGCAACATCATAAAACTTCAAAGCTTCAGTTCCCGTTAAGCCTCCTGCATGCAGACAGTCACATCAATGGTAGTTCCTACTTCTTTGGACAGAACACTGGCCACATTTTCTCTTTCTCTCTAATACTGCTACCAGACAAAACTTTGGAGCTACCTAAATTTAAATGTAGAGGCAAAGCAGTAACCAAGGTAACTGGTCGAGGTAGTGTATCTGCAGAATAGAACCCTAAAATAAGGGGTGGACCTCAGGGAAGACTTCCTCTTTCATCCGAGAAGAAGGGAAGTTCCTGTGTCCAAAGTTAATGTCATGTCCAGTGTTAATATTCAAATGAGCAGAAAAGCAGGGACATGGATTATTATAAACTATACCAATTTATTTCTTGTCCAGTGCTGGTTTTGGTTGAGATTTAGCTCTTTTGTGGACATAAGAAAATATATTTGGAATCCTGGCTTTGCTCCTTGTTGTCAAATCAGTGTTTCTCGTACTCGGGGTAAACAGTGGAGAGGTTATGAAAACTGCAGACTGAAACACTTAACTGAAAGCTTAGGTGCTGGAACTATGGTGCTTGGATTTTAAACACCTCTACAAGTAACTCTACTGCACTCAGGACTTTGAGAACTATCAATGTGTGTGATTTGGGGCAAGTTTCCAAACCTTCTGAATCTTTGTTTCTTTGTGGGATATTGGAGAAAATAATACTGATCAGGTTGTTGGGAAGGTCACATAAGATCACATAATGTAAACAGGTAGTAAAAGGTGACATGTTCTCTTTTCTGCCACCCTATAGCTTGAATGTGATCTTGAATATATATACATACACACACATACCCAAGCCGGACACATGGTCCTGTCCCACCTTGTCAGGCTTTCGTATTATATATTTTTTTATACCTGTCCTTTATTCTCAGTTTGACCTTGTCATATTCCGTTTTCAGTCATTAATCTATTCCATATTAATAGGAAAATAACTCCTTTTAATGGACAAAATCTTACTATATCTCTAAAGCTATTCAATTGAAAGACTGTTCGATTATTGGAAATGTACCCAGGAAAACACCAGCAAAAATCCCAACTGAGAGCAAAACCGGGAAAGAGAAATTTTGAATAAGGGACAGTAACTATGCAAGCCTTCAGAAACATTAGTTTCTTAACTGATTTCTGCTCCAATATTGTTAGTTTTGTAGATATCATTTATGTTGAAGTCTCCTTGGTAAGGAAGTCTTGGTAAATGCATTCTGATCTGGACATCAGGTAGGTAAAGGTTTATTTGTTACTCTTTATCAAAGTATTACTTAAATAGCCATAACACAAATGCAATAACTAATAAATGAGTAGTAGTGCTAAATTACTAATAAATGACAAAGAAGTCATAGTCATAACATCACTTTTTAAGGACATGAGCAGAAACTGTTAGTTGCAGGTTAATGGAGAAGTTCTAATTTTTGTTTTAAATAGTTTCATCTTTAAAAATAAAAATGAGGTATTTCCTATTTTGATATCTCACTTTGAAATCATGAGAAGGTGTCATGAACACTTAGTAGGCGCATTCACCAGACTATCCAAATTAGAGATCAGCTGTGTAAAGCCCTCCTTTTGATGCCCAGAGATACTGAAAAACTAGCTTTGGTAGTGATGTCGTAAAATAGATTTGTAGGCTTAACTTTAGGGTCTGTTCCTGTGTCAACAGTGGAGTGATCAGTACTGAGGCATGACTTAGAAATGTGGAGACTGATCCTTCATAAGTCCCTCAAATAGTATGTTTTTAATTCAGATGTAGGAGTGTTAGGGAATATTTTGTTTACTGAATAGGCATAGATTTTTTTTTTTTTTTAAGATTTATTTATTTACTAAAGAGAGAGTGCAGGGGCCAGGGGGAGGGGCAGAGGGAAAGGGGGCGGGAGAGCAGACTACCCCTGAGCGTGAAGCCCAATGTGAGGCTAGTTCTCAGGACCCTGAGATCATGACCTGAACCGAAGCTGAGAGTCAGACACTTAACTGAGCCACCCAGGCGCCCCTGAATAGGCATAGATATTGAAAGTTGGAGCATTACTGTTTGGACTTAACGTGTTTGAGCGGAACTTGCATATTCAACCATCTAGCTATCTGGTTATTTCTTCTTAGGTCAGCTCTGTGTCCAGAGTTGTATGAGGACCTAGGAAGTAATGGTAGCCCCATGCAGTAATTTGGAATATAAAAGCAGGTTTTCTTTTACTGTATGGGAGAAAACGTAGCACGCATGCCCCTGAAAACAGCTTAGATGGCATGTTTTCCAAAGACTAAGCGAGGAATATATTCCCTTTTGTTCTAAGCTACATTTACCTCTGAAGAAGTCAGTATTCCTCGTTGCCCATCTTCAGTTCCACCACTATGGTTATGAAGGCAGAACCTCAACTTTGTCTGGGAGGGGATCGTTGTCATTGGCGGTTATCTGTCCCGAGTAGCTGGTAATAGAAATCAGTTATTTGCTGACCACCTGACCACACCCTCACAATTCACAATTTAGCCTTTGATAGAGCAGTTTGTGCAAGTCCATTTTCAAGTGTTGTAGGATTTCTTCACAACATAGCATTTTCTCCTGTACTTTTACCAGGTCTTTAATAATTTGTTGTTCAAAGCTGAACATTCATCCTAGGGCAGCTACCTAATCTCTCCACAAGTTAGCATTATATTGCTAATTAAAAGGAAGAAACAAAATCAGTACATGTGTTTTCCTGAAAAAGAGAAATGTATGTAGTAATTGTGGCTTGAAATATGGATGTGACCATTTTTTTACAAAGTGGGTTATAAAAATCACATCCTAGGTACCCTTTCAAATTTCCTCTGACTTCCCTGACTCCTAGACACTCAACCTCTTGCTCCTCCTCAGCAGCTACCCTGACCTCCTAACCCTCTCGGTGTACGTGGCGTCTCTGCCTGAGGCCAACCAGACTCATGTATTTGGCTCCCTGAAATACTAACAAACTTAAATAAAACACCACACCATAGGATTTAAGATCTGACCTTTCCAGCAATTGCCGAAGAACCAAATAATGCAAACCAGGAAGTTCAGGGGCATTAAATTAAATCCCCCAGCAGCTAACTTTGACCATTGGGAAACATGAGATAGGAGTGAGCAGAGTAGATCTATTTGCTTTCCTTTCTCCCTCTAATAGACTGAGCCAAAGTAAGATTTCCCCATTTGGCCTTTCAAGAGATGTTCAATGTGCCTGAGCAAAATCACCTGTGAACCAGTCTTCTGGGTCTTTCAGCAGCTCTTTGTGAAACAATGGAGAGCACTATAATGCATCACCCTATATTGCTTTTTATAATATTCTCATTCACTTAAGACTTTCCTCACTCTTAATGAAGATTTAGACTTTCTTAGCAAAGTATGGTCACTTAATGCTTTCCTAAAACTCTGTTCTAGGAGATCCAGGCTACGACACAGATCATCCCTAAGTCAGTTGAATGCAACTTAAGTTGAAGAGAAGCAATCCCTTTTTTAATTACTTTTCATCATAGATGTTACTCATTAAAAAATATATATATTTACAGGGTGTCTACTATATAAAGGCATTGCTGTAGGTTTGGGGAGGGAATCTCTGTCTTCATCGAGGGTATATTCTGGTGTGAAAACATTCTCAATAAGCAAAATAAGTAAAGACATTATATCGATCTTATATATTATAGATGGTCATAAGTGTTATGTTGAACAATAAATCAGGGAGGTGGATAGAAAGTGGATGGTGTACAATTTAAAACAAAAAGGTTGAGAATATGCCATTTATGGAAAGATGTAAAAGTAATGAGAATCTAAGTGTATTTCTGGGGAAGAACATACAAAAAATGGGAATAGGATATACAAAAAGTCCTAAAATTGAATGGTGTCTTATGTGTTCAAGAAATAGCCAGGAGGCCAGTATGGCTGGTGCACTATGAAAGATGGGAAAATAGTAGTAGATGAGGTCATTGCAGTGATGAGGGGCTAAATCCTCATAAGTTTTATGTTTAATATAACATCACACTTTTGAAAGTGAAAGATGAAACCTAATGATTACATCTGGATACTGCCCTAGCAGCCTGGAACAAATGGTTACCCTGTTGCCAGGCTATTATAAGAATTTTGGACACTTGCTAAATAGAAAGCCACTGGAAAATTTTGAGCAAAAGAATGACATGATATAGCTTATGTTTTGATAATATGATACTGACCTTTGAGGGTGAGAAAAGGATTCTTTTAAAAAGGAAAGGGGGGCAGTTAGGAGCCTATGGCAATCATATGTACCTGGACATCTGGAATGAACACGTAAATTTGAAATTTGTGTTAATCAGTATAGACAAGGTTATATGCTGTGATAACAAAGAAACCCCCATATCACATTGGGTTAAAGCAAGGGTTGGCAAACAATGACCTGTAGGCCAAATGTAGCATCCCCCATTTCAGTAAATGCAATTTTATTGGGACACAGCCACATACATTCATTTACAGAATTGAGTATTTGCAACAGAGACGGTATGGCCTGTAAGCTTAATATATATTTTGCAGAAAAAGTTTGCTGACCTCATGCTTAAAGCAAAAATGCTTTATTTCTTTTTCAAGCAAGGTCTGTTATCCAAACACTCTTCCCATAGCAGCTCATTTCCAAGCACTGGATTCAGACATCAAAGCTGATCCCATCTCAGGACTCCATTATTTCCATGAGGCCTTCACTATCACCAGGTATCACCATCACCATCATCACGTGTACGAAGGTCTCATACCAGTTCTTAGGTGCTTTTCCCAGAAGAGATAGACATTACCTTTTGGTGATGGCCAATCCCAGTAGACTCACCTAACTGCAAGGAGTCTGGGTGATTTGAGGGAGAACTTGGATAATTGGTCAACAGTAAAAATTCTTGCCCAACAGTCATCAGTCCAGCCATGAGACTGGAGTAGCTCACTGAAGGGGAGAGAGTTTTGATAGCAGAGAGAAAATGTTCAAGGAGTGTGTTGGGCCATTCCTAAACAACAGTAAGAATTTAGAAGATTAGGAGCTAGAAAAGAGAATGGGGTAGAACAGCCAAAGAGGTAAGTTTGAAACCATTTACTTGTAAATGCCCTGCATGCCAAGTGAAGGAAATGTATCAAGAAGGGAGGAATTATATGCCAAATAATGATAGGCCATGGAAGAGGACAGGGATTGGATGTTGGATTTAGGGAGATCCTTGATAACCTTGACAATAGGCAGTTCAGGGAATTTGAGTGCTTTTGAAAGCCTGATTGGAGTGACTTTAAAGTAGATTGAAAACAAGGAGTCAGACTTGGAAAATACACAAGTTATTTTGAGGAATCTTGCTATAAAGAAAATGAATAAAATGGGGTGGTAGATAGGTAATGGAGTCAAAAGAGTGGGTTTTTCCCCTTTTTAAATGAGATGAAAAAAACCTCACATGTTAACAGAAATTTTTTGATAGAGAAAAATGTTGATGCAAGTATGAGAGACTACAGTTGCAAAGTCCCTGATTTTGGTAAGTGGAGAGAGATGGTAGACATGTGGAGGCTGCCCTTAGTAGGAGCTTGACTAATGAAAGGAAATAAATTAACACTAGTCATGTCTAATCCCTTTGTTAAAAAATCAAACACTCTCACTTCTCAACAATTAGAGATCAATATTTTCTCTCTCTCTCTCTCCCTTTTTTTCCCTTTTGAGCAAAGTTAATTCCAACATACTCCCTTATTCTGAAACATTTTGGGAAAAAGCACCTCCAATTAGGTCAACAGCTTTCTGACTTTTAAACACGAATGTTTTAACCGTGGTAACACTTTATAATTAGTAAAACACTGACTGGATTTCTTTTAATTACTATAATCCTACTACCATCCCCATGGTGCTAGGATGGCCAGATGTTCAGCTTATATTTTACAGTAATTGTGTAACTGAACCTCTAAAGAAGGTTTAAGTTATTTCTTTCCATGGAAGGTAGCTCTTTTCATGGTGAGCTATAAAATTTCAAGTGGAAACTGCGTATTCCCTCTCTAAATGCTATTTAATTTTTCCAGTAGCAATGCTCAGCCACTGTATTTATTTCAAACCGTAACTTTTCTTTTTACCCTAAATATTAAAAAGTGATTTTTCATAATAAAGAAGAGAAGGTAATATTAGAAATCAATGACAGTACAGCCCTGTAATTGTACCTAATTTGTACCACACGGATGTGTGTGTGTGTGTGTGTTTTAATCGTGAATAAAACAAAGAGTATAATTTAACAATCCCTTTAGCATGTTAATTTCTCATTTTAACAAGACTTTTTTTTTTGAGATACAATGGTTGACATGAATCCCATAAGTTTTATTACCTTTTTTCTTGCCCTTTTTTAAAAAACAGCTTGCACATCTCCAGCATTGCATAAAATACCCATTTGTAATTATGCTTAACCTTTCCAAAGCCTCTGAGTATAGTCTGCTCATTAATCTTTAACCTGACAAGCCTTGGGGGTTGTGAAATTAGTACCTCCATGTATTAGAGGCACAGAGACCATAGACAAGGGGTACAAAAGGGGTAATTAAGAGGAGGTATGAAAGGAAATAGAACAAAACTAGAGGGATATGATTATATTATGGTAGGTGTCAGTGAACAGCAGGGATAGTAGAATGCAAATCATAGACAGAGTTCAGGAAATAAACCAAGCTGTACATTTTTAGAACAAAACCAATTTAATCATATCCTGTCCTACTCAAGTGAGAATAACTTGTGCCAAATTGATCTAAAATAAAGATTTACAAATATAATCATACAAAGTATGGATTGACTATGCTTTTATAGAAATTCCCCATATGCATTTTCCCATGTTCTACTAAAGTATAACAAAGGATATATTTTAAGTAAAACTAACACTGTTGCCTAAAAAGTTACTCTGCTGTGATGAAGGAAATGTCATGTTTTTATCTATGCAGATGTTCATTACTTTTGTGTTGGGTGTTGATGAAGAGAACTAGTATGAATAAGATTTCTTTGTATCATATTTCCCTACATATCAAATTTAGCCTAGACATTTTTGTGTCAACTGTTGAAGATTTGTTGTGGTAAAGATGCATATAAGTTTATGTAAATATTTAAACATACTAAAATATTGCATCTGCCTAATAAGGCAAGATTTTTAAAAATTTCGTGATTTTATTTTTAACCAATATTATTCTTCAGAAAAGAGTCACTTTATGATAGTTTTTATAAATACATATGATGAGTAAAAATGGGGAACTATCTTTTTGCCTTTATATCAAACAAATAATATAAACCAATTTTGTAGTCACCTCCTACCTGAATTTATTGATATTTAGAAAACCGCTAAACTGCTATCATAGACTACAAAATATAGTGAGTAAAATAAGTTAGAGATTGATGTGTCTCTTATACCACATGATCCAAAGGATAACTGAGCCAGGATGGCAGGACAGCTCTGTCAACTTCAAGCAGCCACTCCAGTGTTTAACATTTCTCACCCAGTGGTTAGGAGGGATTCACAGAGTCCTGGACAAGCTTCTTTAAGGGGATGATCTGGAGTTCCCACCCATTGTTCTACTCCTATCCCATTGGCCCAGATTTAAGCACATGGTTAAATCAAACTAAAACAGGAACTGAGAAATATTGTATGTAGGTGTCCAACTAAAACTAGGGGAATCCCTTTACTGAAATGAAGAATACCTAGATACTTTGAAGTCTCAACTCCTTAGGTTTATACAGATACGTGTTGATCATTGAGAATTTGGTAAAATTAGAGAAGTGAAAAAGATACACAATTTATTGCACACATAAAAATAAATATGGTCAAACATACGGATGTATTTCCAGTGTTCTTTATAAAATATATTTGTATATACTTCTATAGTCCATGCGTGAGATAATTCAGTATGTAGACTGACTTTTTATGCTCTGCTTCTTCATTGTCTGCAATTATCCCTTGGAGCCTTTTCTTGCCCATTCTGTGTCTTTTCTTTTTCTTGATTTCTTCATTAAGTAGAATATAATTTTGGGCCTTTTACTTATTTATTCATTAATTTGGTAAGTATTTAGTAAACACCTTTTATATGACAGATATTATTTTGAGAACTTTGGATGTTGTAACAAATAAAACCAATAAAGGTTCCCTGCCCCTTAAACTCATGATCTTGTTATGGAAGACAGACAAGGAGTAGTAAATTTAACAAATAAGCAATATAGGTTAGAAAGGCTAGAAGTGCCATGGTTTAAATCACACCATCGCCTTGCCAGAAGAAAAGAGAGCCCAGAGTTTCGGGTAGGTGATTAATTACTCTGGCTTGGAAGGACCACACCTCCCTTCCATTCAAAGGTTATTGGCAAGAACTTGTCCTGTGGTCCCATCCAACCATTAGAGAGCCAACCAAATAGTACAGTCTTGCCAATTGCTTTGTAGCAGGGAGAACAGGAGCTCTTTGGTTTAGTGTGCTAACAATCGCCATGGCAGGTATATTGGATGCTAGAACTCAGGGATTATTAAGCCGTGGGGAGTTGGAGGACACAGATCTCATTGAGATGGTGACATTTGAGAAAAATTAAGGGAAATTTTGAACTTAGTAATGCAGATATTTGGAAGAAGAGTCCTCAAGGCCAGTGCAAAGATCCCAAGGCCAGGCTGCACCTGCCCTATTTGAGGACATTTAAAAACATTTAGGAGTCCAATGTGGCAGGAGCAGACTGAGTGAGAGAAGATTGGAGATGAGGCCAGTGATGTCCTGAGGCTAGAACATCTTAGGCACTATAGGGCCACTGTAATGACTTCGCCTTTACTTCAAATAAAATGAGGCATTATTGTGGAGTTTTGAAGAACTGTGTGAAAAGATTTGACTTATATTTAAAGGAGGCTGTTGTATTGAAAATAGAATTATAGAAGAGCTAAGGTAAAGGCAGGGAACCAGTTTAGGGGCTATTTTAATCATCCATGTGTTGAAGAAATTGCTCGTTGTTTTCCAAACTGCCTTTTCTTCTGGATTCTCAGCTAGATTACATTTCTCAGCGTGCTTTGCAGTTAACGTGGCTATCGCTTGGGAGTAAAAGTAACATATACGCATATTAGGTCTGGTCCATAGCAAATTACGTGTAACTAACCACTTCCTTCCCATCTGCCAGCTGAGTGGGGAAGTTGCCAAGAGTAGGACTTACTAGATACAAGAAGCCTAGATTTCTTAGTGATTGCATAGAATTAATAGTATCCCTTCCCCAAACTTGCCACCAAACGTAATTAGTGTAAGATATCAACTTCTACTGAATTTAGCTGTGGAGATTTGGGGTTCGTTAGTTTTGGCTGTTAGGATTACATTACCTAATACAGAAATGGTACATGGAAGTAGGGTTTTGCTTAATCTATGGCATTGGGTTAGCAATTAGGAGACAGGTGGCATGGAAAAGAGACTTATGTCAGAGATTGAGAAGCTGATGGTTCATGTTATGTAGTGGGAAAACATTTGGTAAAACTCTCCCATGAGAAACGTAGAAGGTAAATCACCTATCTCTAAGCATATAGTTCTAGGAAGCAATTAGAGAAAACAAAGTTTTGGGTTATTTTGGCCATCATTGGCTGATTTTTGCCAATGTGTTATAAGAGATGAGCTCAAGTAAGAATTGTGTGGTGTCAGGCAGAGATGGGGTGATAAGGGGGGGGCAGATATCAGGGGTAGGCAAAGCTATTGTTTTTGGACTTAAAAGAGTGAGAGATATGGTTAAAAATGGTTTCAAGACACAAATACCCGCTAAGATTTCTGTTGAAAAAAGATTAGACTTTGCAGCAAAGATCGGATTAAGTTGCTTCCATCCTTTCAATGCCAGCCGGTTCATATGATTTCAAGGTCTCAGATGTTAAGTTGAGAAAGCAGAGGGCATAATGGGGAAGGGGTAGTTTGAGAACAACAACAAAAAAAGACAAACCCCTGCAGATTTGAGAACTGTAGGTAAGAACTAACTTTGGGTCGTTACTGATAGGAATGAAACTGATAGAAATCAAACAGGTAAAAAGCCTGATCATTGTTTTTAGGTACAATATTGCTAAAGAAATTATGAGCCTAGATTAAAAATGTCTTTGATATTGACAAAAATGGTAGGCCTTGAAACTTGTACAGGAAGGAAATATTAAAATATTTATATTCATTTTCCATCTAAAAATGAAATTAAGCTTTATCATGTTTTAGTACATTGATTAACCCTAGTGCCTTCAAAGGTTGTTAGGTCAGACAATTAGTCATCTGTCACATGTAGTCCCTGAGAGATCTTGTGGGAAGTGAGGGAGTTTTGCAATGTGGAATGATGGACACCTTTACACCTATTTTCTTTCATTGTGTTGCTTCATATTGCAGTTTACATGTGATCATTTGAGTGGATTTATAGATGATATTTAGCTTTGATAAATTCTCCTTAAAAGATGAGAAAGTAGATTAAAATATTCTTGCAAAATTTTTTTCAAATTGAAATAATATTAATCATGCAAGCATAAGGAACCAACAAGGGAATGGCTGACACTTTTTATTTTAGTGTGAATTCTTTGTAAGTCACATTACAAAATAAATAAAATGATGATTTCATTAGATCTGACATATAGCCAAAATTTTAAAAATTAAAATTATCAAGAATACTTTTGAAAATATGGATTTATATGCGGTCATTACGTATGACCCTTCTATGTGCATATTGCACCTTGAGACATTAGCTAAACATAGTATAGGAATGTAATTATATGTGTATTATAGATGTGTGTGTGGGTGTGGAGGGGGGAGGGATGGAGGGAAAAGAGCAAAGCATTTTGGAGATTATAGCTCTAGATACCATGTAGCATGTTAAATTTTTATTGTGTTAAAAACCCAAAATTTACTACTTTAACCCTTTTCAAGTATACAGTTAGGTAGTGTTAAGTATATTTATATTGTGTGAAACAGATTACAAGAATTTTTCAACTTGAAAATCTGAAACTCTGTACCCATTAAACAGCTCCCTTTTTCTGCCTCTTGCCAGATTCTGTAGCTGCCATTCTACTTTCTATGAGTTTGACTAGAATAGATAATTCCTATAAGTAGAATCATAAAGTCTTTTTGTGACTGGCTTATTTCACTAAGCATAACTTCTTCAAGATTCATCTATGTTGTTGCCAATGGCGGTTTGTCCTTTCTCATGGCTGAATAGTATTCTGTTGTTTATATATACCAGATTTTGTTTATTCATTTATCATTGATCATTATCAAAAATCAATGGAGGGGCGCCTGGGTGGCTCAGTCGTTAAGCATCTGCCTTCTGCTCAGTCATGATCCCAGGGTCCTGGGATCAAGCCCCGGATCGGGCTCCCTGCTCCGCGGGAAGCCTGCTTCTCCCTCTCCCACTCCCCCTGCTTGTGTTCCCTCTCTGGCTGTGTCTCTCTCTGTCAAATAAATAAATAAAAATCTTTAAAAAAAAAAATCAATGGATATTTGGTTTGCTTCCATGTCTTGAATATTGGGAATAGTACTACTATGAACATGGGTGTAAAAATATCTCTTTGAGACCCTGTTTTCAATTCTAGATATATATCCAGAAGTGTGTTTGCCGATCATATGGTAGTTCATACTATTTTCATAGGAGTTGCACCATTTCACAATTCTACCCACAGTACATAAAGGTTCCAGTGTCTCCACATCCTTGCCAATACTTACTTTCTGTTTTTTTTTTTTAATATAGTAACTATCCTAATGGAAATTAGGTGATATCTCACTGTAGGTTTTGATTGGCATGTCTCTTATGATTAGTTATGTTAGCGTCTTTTTATATGCCTGTTGGTCATTTATATACCATCTTCGGAGAAAAGTCTATTCAAGTCCTTTGCCTATTTTTTAATTGGGTTACTTGTTTTTTTTTGTTGTCGCATTATAAGAATTTTTCCTATATTCTGTAAATTGACAATTTAGATATGATTTGCAATGTTTCATTTCATAGGTTGCCTTTCACTGTTGTGTCCTTTGACACACGAAAGTTAAGTTTAATATAGTTCCATTTGTCCATTTTGGCATTCATTGCCTATAGTTTTGGTGTCCTATTAAAGAGATCATTGTCAAGGCCATTGCCATGAAGCTTTTTTTCCTGTTTTCTTCTAGGAGTTTTATAGTTTAGATTATACTTTAGGGTCTTTAATCCATTTTTAGTTAATTTTTGTACATGGTGTAACAGAAAGAAACTACTTCATTCTTTTGTATGTGAATATCCCAGTTTTCCAAATACTATTTGTTAGAAATTGTCCCTTCCCCACTGAGTGCCCTTGGCACCTTTGTGGAAGATCATTTGACCAGATATGCAAGGGTTCTCTATTTCTGGGTCCTCTATTCCACTGGTCTATTTGTGTGTGTTTGTGCCAGTACCACACTATTTTTATTACTTTAATATTGTGTTATGTTTTAAAACTAGAAAGTGTGAGTCTTCCAACTTTGTTGTTGTTGTTCAAGATTGACTACTTTGGGTCCCTTGGGATTCCATATGAATTTGAAGATGAATTTGTCTATTTCTGCAAATAGTGTCATTGGGATTTTGGCAGCGATTGCATTGAATTTATATATCACTTTGGATACTAAGAACATCTTAACTTTATTATGTTTTCCAACTTATGAGCACTGGATATCTTTCTATTTGTTTCTTGATTTTCTTACAGCTTTTGTAATTTTCAGTGTACAAATCTTTCACCTCCTTGGGTAGGTTTATTCCCAAGTATTTTATTCTTTTTTATGCTATTATAAATGGAATTGTTTCTTAATTTCCTTTTTGAATGCTCAATATTAGTATATAGAAATACACTGATTTGTGTGTGTCAATTTTGTATCATGCAGCTTTGATAAATTTATTAGTTCTCACATTTATTCTGTGGCATCTTTAGGGTTTTCTGCATTATAAGATGATATAATCTGTGAATAAAGATAATTTTACTTCTTTCTTTCCCATTTTGATGCCTTTGTATCTTGCCTAATTTCCCTGGCTAGAACTTCTCATTCTACATTGAATAAAAGTGGTGAAGGGTGTCATCCTTGCTTTGTTCCTGACCTTAGAGGGAAAGTTTTTGGTTTTTCACCATTGAGTTTATTAGGTATGGGTTTATCATAAATGACCTTTATTATGTTATATTTGTTATGTTATTCCCACTTTGTAGTTTTATATCATATGAGTGTTGAATCTTGTGAAATGATTTTTCTCCATCAAATGAGATGATGATTTGGTTTTTGTCCTTCATTTGTTAGCATAGTGCATTACATTGATTGAATTTCTTATATGGAACCATCTTTGCATTCCAGGAGTAAAGTTCACTTGGTCATGGTGTATAGTCCTTTTAATGTGCTGTTGAATTTTATTTGCTAGGATTATTGCATGAAATCAGGGGTATTGGTCTATAGTTTTCTTCTGTTGTTTTTGTTGGCTTCAGTACCATGGTGAATGAGTTTGGAAGTGTTCCTTTCTCTTCAAATATTTGGAAAGGTTTCAGGAAAATTGGTCTTAATTCTTTAAATGTTTGGGAGAGTGGCCTCATAAAGATAGCTGGTCCAGAACTTTTTTTTAATTGGAAGGTTTTTCTGTTTGTTTTTTTAAAAGATTTTATTTATTTATTTGACAGAGAGGGGAAGAGCGTGTGCACAAGCAGAGGGAGTGGCAGGGAGAGAGAGAAGCAGGCTCCTCGCTGAGCAAGGAGCCCAATGTGGGGCTCAATCCCAGGATCCTGGGATCATGACCTCACCTGAAGGCAGATGCTTAACTGACTGAACCACCCAGGCCACCCCTATTGGAAGTTTTTTTAATTATGAATTCAATCTTTTTATTTATTAGTCTATTCATATTTTCTATTTCTTTATAATTCAATTTGGTAAGCTTTGTATTTCTAGGAATTTACTTCTAAGTTATCCAATTTGTTGACATATGATTACTCATAGTATTTTCTTATAATCCTTTTAATTTTTCTTTTTAAGATTTTATTTAGGGATGCCTGGGTGGTTCAGTTGGTTAAGCATCTGCCTTCAGCTCAGATCATGATCCTGGGTTCTTGGGATCGAGTCCAGCATCTGGCTCCTTGCTCAGCAGGGAGCCTGCTTCTCCCTCTGCCTGAGGCTCCCTCTTCTTGTGCATTCTCTCTCTCTCTTTCTGACAAATAAATAAAAATCTTTAAAATAAATAAATAAAGATTTTATTTATTCATTTGAGATAGAGACAGCAGGAGTGGGGGTAGGAGCAGAGGGTGAGGGAGAAGCAGGCTCCCTCCTGATCCGGGAGCCCAACCTGGGGCTTGATTCCAGGACCAGGAGATCATGACCTGAGCCAAAGGCAGATGCTTAGCCATCTGAGCCACCCAGGTGCCCCCATAATCCTTTTAATTTCTGTGGCATTGCTTGCAATATCTCCTCTTTTATCTCTGAGTTTAGGTGAGCCTCTCTCTCTCATTGATTTTTTTTCCCCCTATTTTCCTATTCTCTGTTTCATTTATTTCTGCTCTAATCTCTATTCTTTCCTTCCTTCTGCTAACGTTGGGTTTAGTTTTTAGTTAAAGTGTGAAGTTATATTGTTGATTTGAGATTTTTTTTTCTTTCTCAATGTACACATTTACAGCTATAAACTTCCCTCTTAGTGCACTGCCTTGGCTGAATCCCATAAGTTCTGGTATGTTATGTTTTCATTTTCATTTGTTTAAGGTATTTTCTAATTTCCCTTATGACTTCTTTGACTCACTGGTTGCTTAAAAAAGTGTTGTTTAATTTATACACATATGTATATTTTCCCATTTTCTTTGTGCTGTTGCTTGAAATCATACAAAATATCTTTTCTGATCGCAGTGGAATGAAACTAAATCTTTAATTTCTTAAGACTTGTTTTGTGTCCTAACATATGGCTTATCCTGAAGAATGTTTCATGTACACTTGAGAAGAATGTACATTTTGCTGTTGGGTGGAGTGTTCTTTATATATCTGTTAGGTCCAATGGGTTTATTGTATTGTTCAAGTTCTCAGTTTCATTACTGATGTTCTGTCCAATTGCTTTATCCAGTATTGAACTTGAGGTTTGGAAGTATCCTCCTGTTATTGTGATACTATTCTTCCCTTCAATTCTGTCAATACTTGTGTCACCTATTTAGGAACTCTGAGGTTTGAGGCATGAATCTAATTGTTATGTCTTCTTGGTGAATAGGCCTTTTTATCATTATATAATGTTCTTGTAATCATTTTTTATTTAAAGTCTAGTTGACCTAAGTAAATCTGCTCTCTTTTGTTTACCAAGGAATATCTTTTTCTGTCCTTTCACTCTGCCCGTGTAAGTCCTTAGATGTAAAGTAAATCTCTTACAGACTGCATATAGTTGAATAATGTGTTTTTTTTTTTTTAAGATTTATTTGACAGCGAGAGAGGGAACACAAGCAGGGGGAGTGGGAGAGGGAGAAGCAGGCTTCCCTGAGGAGCAGGGAGCCCAATGTGGGGCTCGATCCCAGGACTCTGGGATCATGACCTGAGCCGAAGGCAGACGCTTAACGACTGAGCCACCCAGGCGCCCTAATGTGTTTCTTTTTTTTAAGTGCATTGAGCCAATCTGTATTTTTTTTTTTTAAAGATTTTATTTATTTATTTGAGACAGAGAGAATGAGAGAGAGAGAGCACATGAGAGGGGGGAGGGTCAGAGGGAGAAGCAGACTCCCTGCCGAGCAGGGAGCCCAATGCGGGACTCGATCCAGGGACTCCAGGATCATGACCTGAGCCGAAGGCAGTCGCTTAACCAACTGAGCCACCCAGGCGCCCTTTTTTTTTTTTTTTTAAAGATTTTATTTATTTATTTGGCCAATCTGTATTTTTTGATTGGGTGTTTAATCCCTTTCTATTTAAAGTAATTACTATAGGGAAGGACTTACTGTTACCAGTGTAATTGTTTTCTGTATGTTTAATAATTGTTTTTTTTTTCTATTTTTTTTTTTGTCACTCCTTTCCTCTCACTCTGCCTTTCTTAGCATTTCATTGTTTTTCATAGTGATATACTTTGAATTCCTTCTTAGTTACTTTTGTGTATATTCTATAGATGTTTTCTTTGTGGTTACCATCACAATTATATAAAACATCCTAAAATTATAGGATTCTATTTTTAATATGATAACACTTTACAGTCCCCAGACACACTTTATATTATTTTATTATTGATGTCACAGATTACATCTTTATATATTGTATGCCCCTTAACATAGATTTATAGTTTTTAAAATTATGTTTATGTCATTTAAATTTTATGTACTAAAATTACAGTACTACAGGCTAGAATATTTGCTCATGTATTCACCTTTATTGGAGAACTTTATATTTTAGTATTGCTTCATGTTGCTATCATTGGTTCATTTTAATTTGAAGGAATCCCTTTAGTATTTGTTGTAGAAGAGGTATAGTGGCAATGAATTTCCTCTGCTTTTGTTTTTCTGAGAAAATCTTAATTTCTCCTTCATTTTTGAGAAATAGTTTTGCTGGATACAGTATTTTTGGTTGATATTTTTCCTTTGAGCACTTTGGCTATATTAACCCACTTTCTTCTAGCCTTTTTTTTTTTTTTTTTTTTTAAAGTAGGTTCCATGCCCATTGTGAAGCCCAGTATAGGGCTTGAACTCATGACCCTGAGATCAAGACCTGAGCTGAGATTGAGAGTCAGACACTCAACTGGCTGAGCCACCCAGGTGCCCCCCCTTCTAGCCTTTTTAAGGTCCCTAAAGTATATATTGGGGGTTAGGGCTTCAAAAAATGAATTTTGAAGGAACATAGTTTAGTTCATAACAGTTTAACAGATTATAGTTTTTTTTGTAAATTACAAAATTTACATTTTTGCTTTTTTAAAAAATATAGCTAGATTGTTCTGATATTGTCAATCAAATGCAATTATTTATAAAACAGGTACCTTACAGTTTAAAAAATATGAAGCATTATGTGTATTGAGATGGGTGGTAATAACTAAAACCACATATATTATCTGCTAATGCTTGGGGCAGTCACCTTCATATTGGCAATGTTCCCAAGGAGATAAGTCTATGTCAGTATTCAGTAAACAGACATTTGTTTAGACATACCCTGGTAACTGAAAGGTTGCTTTCTAAAGCAAATCACTGCTTTCTTTGTTCAACATTTAAAAATGGAAATGCTTGCTTTTATCACCAAAGCCAAACATGTGTTTGATTATTAAGAGAAATCCTGATGCCTGGAGACTCTCCCCAGAGATCAGCTGTTATGCACAATATACTTACAAGGCTTTTTTTTTTTTTTGTCATGTACTACTAGAGATCTCTTAGATGATCTTGTACAAAACTTGTGTGGACCCTATCTCTTAAGTACTTGTCTACACTAAGCTTTTAGGGTGTTCTTCTGCTTGGAATTTTTTTTTTCTTGTTACCTTTTGAATGGCTGATTCATTTTTTTGTTTGTTTCAGCTTAAGTCACCAACCATAATCTATTTTCTGTCCTAAATCCTTGTGTTTATTTCCTACACAATAGTATTGAAATCTGTAGTTGTGTGTATGTGTCTGTATCTGCGTCACTTTCTATTAGTCTCTGTATTCATAAGGACAGGAACTTTGCTTAGCATAATGGTAGCACATAGTAAATGCTAAAAAATTGAAGTAACTGAAAAAAGATCAGTGTTGTTGGAATATAGTGAGTTGTTGGTAGGACACTTATACACAGTAAATATGGATAGTTAGGCAAGGCCCTATAGGCCATGGAATATCATTTGGAATTTATCCTAAGTGCTATAGGAAGCCGTTAAATTGTCTTAAAGGGAAATAGCCAGATCTGATTTTTTTTTTTTTTTTTAAGATCATTGGCTGCTCTGGATAGGATGAATTAGAATGGGAGAACATAGGAGCAGGATAACCAGTAAAGATACGAGAATGGTCTACATGGTAATGGTGGCTTGGATTCTTAGTGCTAAAAGTGGAAATGGCAAGAAGCGAACAGATTTTAGATCTATTTGGAAGTAAAAGCAAGACATCCCTATGTTGGATATGGAAACAAATGGGATCATTAAGGATAATTTCTTAGTTTTTAACTTGACCAACTGGTAAGAATTGATTCCAGTTCCTGTCTTGGAGAAAGCTAAAGAAGGAAAATGCTTTAAAAGATAATAAATAAGGGGTGCCTTCCTGGCTCAGTAGAAAGAGCATGTGACTCAATCTCAGGGTCATAAGTTAAAGCCCCACATTAGGTGTAGAGATTATTAAAAGAATAAAACAAGAAGGTATCAGGTTTAAAAAATATAATAACATCATCTGAGCCACATCATGTTTGTGTTGCTTTTACAACAACGAAGGAGAAATATTAATTTATTGCATATCTGGAGTTCAGAAGTATCACATATCATTTTGATAATTTGAATTTGGAGTTTATCAGCATATAGACACTGTTAAAAAAAAAAAAAAACAACTTAAGCCTACATCAGATTTTTATGGAATGAGTGAAGTTACAGAAATGTTATATACCAGGACCAAAATCTATTACATACTATCATTTAGAAGTGAAGTAAAATAAGAGATGTTAAGTACAAAGGACTGAGAAAGAAGCCAATGAAGAGAACAGGAATTCATGGAGTCCACAAAGGAAAGTGTTTCCCAGATGAGAAAGTAGCCACTTGGGGCAAGTGCATAAAAGTTGTCTGCACAAAGCAGGATCCTTGGCTTTGGTAACACTGGTGAGACTCAGTATTTATGGAATTGTGCCAAAGGATGGGAGTGAAGGCCAATTGAAGTGGCTTCATATTTGAATGGTGGTAAATTGAGTGGAAGTAGACTTCTAGAGAGCTCTAGAATTTTTGTTATGCAGTGGACTAACAATATGGGAAAGTAGCTGTAGAGAGGCATGTGAGGTCCTAGGAGGAGCTTATGGACAATTTGAGAATATGTTGGAATGCTGATGGAATTGTATGATAGAGAGAAAGAAACTTAAGGTGTAAGACATAAAATAACAGAGTATTCTGGTTATAAATCTGTTTTCTCTTAACTCCACATCCATTCTTCCTTGTTCTACTCTCTGAGGTTTGACCAGTGATGCTGCAGACACATTTCCATTTACCTGCTAGTTTCCTGTTAGGTTCCACCAATTGGAGGCACTAGAAGAAGCTTGGAAGTAGGACTAATGGAAGAAGGGACTTCCTCTGTGTTTATTTGTTGTTCCTTTCGGTGCCCTCCCAGCATCAGCAGGTTCCAGTGTCCAGCTTCCTGCTATACCTTCACAAACAGTCTCACTGAACCCGCACAAGCTGGAAACTCATGTGGAGCTCAGAGCTGAGAAGTGTCCCATCCTCAGTGAGCCAGGTTCCAGTTCAACAGGGCTTTTCTCTGAGGTTCTGACAACCCCAGGCTTTGTCCTGTCTTCTTCAACTGTAGAGAAGCTGCCTCCTGTAATATTGACCTAAGTGTTCTCTTCTTTTCTAGTCCTCCAGCATGTGTTTAACTGATTTACTATATTAAATTCTCTACCTTGAAGTAACTAGCATAGTTTTGCAGTCCCTGTGGAAGCACTGGCCTTTTTGGGGGAAAAAAAAAAAAGATTTTGTCACAACTGTGACCAGAGAAAAGATGGATATAGTAGCAGGATAATATACATTCAGCAAGGTCATCAGCTGTGAGAGAGGGAAGTGAAGATGGAGGAAGGGTATTCAGATATTTGAAAGTGGAAGAGAAGGCTCAGATTGGAAGGTCATCAGGAGAACTCTAGAAGGTTGCCAGATTAGTGAGTGCCCTTGTGCTTGGGATCATGATTTTAAAGAGAAATTGATCAACTCACTGTAACGTTTTCCTCTAGCAGATTCTGCTTGCTAGTCCATGGTATGTTGGGACCAAGCCAGGAAGGGCTAGGGATAACATGCTAAGTAATTTCAAATATGTACTATAAGTCATAAGCCAGCCACATGGTAAATATACTATAATTCCCCAATACTGCTTATAAATCATTGTATTTTGCCCTTATGAGCTTTGTAACACCAGGCAGTCACAAATAAAATCCATCTCTATGGTGTGATAGGAGGCAGTTCCAACTGCCATAATAAAATTCCATAGAATGAGTGGCTTATGCAACAGGATTTTTTTTCCCTCACAGTTCTGGAGGCTACAAGTGCAAGATCAAGAGTCCAGCCAATTTAGTTTCTGGTGAGAGCCGTCTTCCTGGCTTAGAGACCACCACCTTCTTCCTGTGTCCTCACATGGCTTTCCTCAGTGCAGGCACACAGAAAGTGAGGGTGAGCTTGCTGGTGTTTCTTCTTAAAAGGACATTAATCCTAGTGAATCAGGACCCCACACTTATGAGTGCATTTAACCTTAATTACTTTTTTTTTTAAAGATTTATTTATTTGAGAAAGGGGGAGGGGGTGAGGGGGGAGCAGAGGGAGAGGAGAGAGAGAATCTCAAGCAGACTCTATGCCAAGTGCAGAGCCCTGTGTGGGGCTCGATCCCATGACCCTGAAATCATGACCTGAACTGAAATCAAGAGTCAGATGCCTAACCAACTGAGCCACCCAGGTGCCCCTAACATTAATTACTTTTTTAGAAGCCTCATCTCTGAATATAGCCACACTGGGAGTTAGGGCTTTCACATAGGAATTTTGAGGGGACGCATTCAGTTCATAACAGCGTGGAAGTTGGAATGTACTTACTACCTCTTACATAAATAATTTTAAGAGATGACTGTGTACACAGACACACACACACACACACACACTTTTTCAGAAGGATGTCATTTATGGCAGTATGGACATAAGTTAGATGAAAGTTTAAAATAGAAACAAAGCCACTACTTGGGAGGCTATAGTAGCAAAAATTAGGAAGTTCTGGATAAAAACACTATCAAGAAAAAGCATGCTGCTTTCACTTTCTGATGTTTTGATCTAGCTTGTACTTCACCACTGACTACTGAGGAAATAAACCAATAAGTGATAAGCCCAGTTTTTGAAGTAATATACTTACAGGAAAGAACCAATAAGGAGCTGGTATTGACCTAGTGGATAAGAATACGGAATGGGATTTCTGTGAAGCTCAGAGAAGGCTACCGTATGCAGCATTTCTCAATCTTTTTAGACAAAGTTACTCTATTTTCGCAGCATGTCATAAGACTATTTCACAGAACTAAACATTGAAAAATGTTAATTTTGAAGAAATCTGACAGGATATAACCTCTCATGGAATGGCTTTGATGCTCAACTCTTAGACCCAAGGAGAAGCAGTGTCCAGAAAATGAAACCTTATTAAAAAAATACCTATTGGGGGGGGCGCTTGGGTGGCTCAGTTGGTTAAGCATCCAACTCTTGGTTTTGGTTCAGGTTGTGATCTCCGGGTTGTGGGATTGGACCCTGTGTCAGGCTAGACACTCAGTGCAGTCTGCTTGCCACACTCCCCCCCCTTTGCCCCTCGCCCTAACTTGCCCCCCCCGACTTGTGTATGTGCTGTGTGCTTGTGCTCTCTTAAATAAATAAATAAAATCTTAAAAAAGAAACCTATGGAACAGGAATAGCAACAAAATGCCCACTTATTGGCAGTAGGAGCTCTCGCACACAGACTAGAAATGTGGCACTTCATGGCGATTATTTAATGGCATATATGTAGCTTGAATGCATATAAGCTATGTAAGAGGAGATCATTTATTAATTTATCATGGGAACCACTGCATGGGGCCATATAAATTATCGTTATAATAAATTATATTTTTGAGTGCTTACTACATGCCTTTCCATTCCACTGTGTTACATCCATTTAATCCTCCCCAAAACTCTATGAACTAGCCATTATTAGGCCTATTCTATAGGTATGGAAATTGAGTCACAAAGAGTTCAAGTAACTTATACAAGTTGTACAGATAGTAAGTGGTGGGGTCAGGTTATGAATCAGGGTGCCTGTCTTCAGAGGCACTACTTCTATACTATCCTTAGTTTTAGTCTTTATCACATTCTTTTGGAGGGAAAGAGACATTGGGCTGAAAGCTTGTGTAGAGATCAGGGATCAGACAAAGGGAGGTTGAATGGATCTATATTTCATAGCCAATGAATATCTTAGCTGCTTTCCCTGGGAAGCCAGGGCACTGTCATTTTCCTTTGATACTCTTCTTTACGGTTCCTTAGCAACCCATACCCTTGCTGAAAAAAATACATCTTTTATTTAAATACACTGATAAATTCAAACACAGTTTGGTCTGGCAAAAATCATTCACTCTCATTGTAATTTCTAGATTTCTATCTTTAAGATTAATGTTCAGTTAATTTTGTTCCCTTTATTCCAAATTTTGGATATCCCATTATCAAATACTTATAAAAAGCCCCATTTTTCCAGACATGCTCCAGTTCTATATATATTTTTTTCTTTTTTTCTTTTTTTTTTTTTTTTTTTTTTACAAAATGTCCTATTATATCCCAGCTTCTTCTCTTAACAACTTTGTCTTTGCAGGTAATTTCATGTATTTATCATATAATTTAGTCTTCCAGTAGGAAACCCTTAAATACAGAGCTCTTTTCATTCTGTGATAGCTCCTAAATCACTTAGCATAATCAGCATGAGTTTGTAGAGTAAATAAACCATCTTAGAGACTACTCATTAACTGACTGAAAAGTCTCTATTTTCAAAAGTTATTTTTGATAATACTACCATACATAATGTCTTGATTTTTAGTCACATTTTTAATGAAAATTTACTGCTTTAATATATTTGTTTATTCTTGTATTTGGATATAATATTCACTTAGACATTCCTAATATGTAAATTTTGATAACTGCATAGTTTTATATTAAAATCAAGTCAGCATATTTAATTTTAACTTCTGATCACTAGGGAAGTCAGCTTAACAATTCCTAAGAGACACTGTTTGTCACCTTCTAGAGAAAAGAATGATCAGGTTAGTGTAGGTGGAATTTGCTCTTTTAAATTTGGTGATTCTATAGAGATACAGAGAGCAAACATATGGCTTATATTAAAATCATATTAGGTTTAGATAGTGTTGCTTTACACATCTTCTCCAGACTGAAGTATAATGTCTGCATATTTATACTATGAGACTCTTCAATGCTGCTCTTGTCAGGGGCTGATTTGTGACTTGGAAACTCATCTAGAATTTCTGCAACCAATCCTCACTTTATCCCCACTCCAAGTGCTTTTGTGTTTCAAAAATGTAACATTTTCCTATCCAAATGGATCAGTTATTTATAAAGGAAAACTTACCTGTGTGTGGTATTTCTGGTTAAGTCAATAAATATTTCATTGCCATGTATCCTCTGTATCTTTAAAAATCCAGGCATCACTTTAATTTCTCAGTGGAAAGGGAAATCATTATGGTGCCTTTTCATCTTATTACAGGATGTGTACTTGGTTTCTATTAGGAAATGTATTTGTAATCTCCTAAAAGTTCCAGCATCACAAGTTTTGAAGTGAAACTACCCATAGCGACATTTCCTTAGACAGAATTTACAAATGTGTCATAAATATTTATACTTATAAGAAAACAGTCTGAATCTATATGTGTGGAAAACTATACATTCACATACACGTGCAAGCCTATACATATACAGATCAGCAATCAGCTAGTTTATGTTATTTAAACCCAAAATCTAGATATTTCAACATATTGCCCAGAGAAAAGTGGCTATAAATCATTCATTTTCATTTTTGTTGTTGTTCTCCTAAGATTTAATAGAAATGGCAAGATTTCTTGCCCTATACTTCTCTCCTTCTTTCACTTGTCCCTTTGTTAATTAATGGGTAAAGTTATCGAGTCTACAGGGCTTATAGTTAATCAGGGAGTTTCATTTATTGGTTTAGGCAAAAGCTTTCAGAATGTTAATGCATCACCTGAGGTGAGCCTGGGAGCATACTTTTGGCAGGAAATACTTCCAAAGAGAATAGTCTGGAAAGAACACTTAGCTCAAGCTTGGAACTTTACCTCTCCAGGAACCTCAGATCCTTTCTCGTCTTTCCCTATTAATTATTCATTCATTTTATATAGTTGTATTTAGTAAAATGGATAATTTTATGTAGGTTCGGTTTTTTAATTTTTTTTTTTTATATTTGGATGCTCAAGCAGACACTATTTTCCTCTTCTTTAATCCTCCCCCTCATCCTCCCAGAACCAACCATCAATCTTCTGATATATTTTATTCTCACTTTTGATACTTTGATTTGGCAAAGTATTATATTCCAGACAGAAGTTTCCAATGCCCTTTTCACTGAAAGACCTTTACCTTGGCAGATGTTTCCCTAACCTAAATATTTGCTTATGATCTTGCCAAATGTTCCAACAATGCTGGGCAGAGTACAGTACTTTTTCTCAGCGGAGATACTAATATTTCTTTTGGCCATTTTGTTAAAGATTATTGTAGCACCCACTTAGTAAGGCACCAAAGACATGGCAACCTATAAATTCAGTCTGTAGCAGACTTTATTTTATTTCTTCCTCTTTCCCCAAAGAGGGAGCAATGTTTAATATGCACCCAGAGATAGTGTCACCCAGTTTGTTCAAAAAATGCAGATTTTTGAGTTTTCAGATTTTATATGTTATGCCATGGGCAGAAAAGTACCAGGGAAAAGCAGCACGAGGCCTGGTACGTGGAACTTGCAGGCTGCTGATGCCTCTTTGGTTTTGCAACTCCTTATTCGTGTCAGGAGTGAGTCTTGCAGTTGCTAGCATGCCCCACCTGTTGGCAGTACCCCTTTGTCCCCCAGCTAGTTTCTTTCCTGCTGGGTTTGCTGTTCAGACATGCTGGCAAACCCCCATGGTACTGAGGCTCTTTCCCGTCGCAGAAAACACACAGAGCAGGACTCATCCACTGATTCCTTTGGTTTCAAAGTTTTTGAAACGGCTCCAACTTGGAGAGCTCTATAGTGGAAAGGCTTGACTCCACAGTTGTTAAGTATTTTGCAATCCAAGTACATCACCACACTTCCACTCTAAAGACACACAGGCAACCTGTTGCTTGTGAATTGCTGGAGCAGCCAGTGATTTAATTTCAAGCATGGACTTCAGATCTGGGAGTAAAGACAGAGTGACTTGGGACCTGCACAGACACAAGCTGTGTCTCCCTCAGGGGGTGCATGCCACATAGAGACCGACAACTGAAATACAGGAGCAAGGACGGCGTTTAGACGTTGATCTAAGTGTTTCTAGAATTGTTTCCTAGGAAGATGGGGAAAAGGCTAAAAGAGAAAGTAGAGGAGTTTTAAGGATCTCTGAGGAGCGACCCGTGGTAACTTATTGAAGTTTCTAAAGGACTCAGGAGAAATCGCACTTGCTTACCAGCTTTGTTCTCTATTTACCTGTAGAGAGAGGATAACAACATGCATCTTATTACATGGCTGAGGAAATCCAAATTAAAAGACAAGAATATTTGTTGTTATTAATGCCTATAATGCCCACTGAGGAAATGATAGACAAATGTTGTCATGAACACAGATATGTGATCCACCGCCCTGGCCATAGATGATTGGGCCTTGGTGGGCACCTAACTCAAGGTCTTCCAATCCAGGTGCTCCCCACTTGGCTAAATGGAAGACCAAGTAGATTGCATTTTAGATTTGTGCAGGTTAAAATTCTGCATGTGCTTTAGTTAGCCTTCTGAGCAACGCCAGCTTTGGCACTCTCTGGAATCCTGATGGTTGCCAAATTGTCCTGTTCCTTTGTTTTTTCCATCCCACAATTTGTTAAGTAGGTAGATCTCTTGTTACGTGTGCTTACCTTAATAATAATAAAATAAAAAAATATTTATTGATATGTTGGGGGTTTTGTTTTTTTTAAAGATTTTATTTATTTATTTGACAGAGAGAGACACAGTGAGAGAGGGAACACAAGCAGGGGGAGTGGGAGAGGGAGAAGCAGGCTTCCCGTGGAGCAGGGAGCCCAATGCGGGGCTCGATCCCAGGACCCTGGGATCATGACCTGAGCCGAAGGCAGACGCTTAACGACTGAGCCACCCAGGTGCCCCTGATATGTTGGTTTTGTTAAGGGGACACTAACCATCTCTCTAAGCTGTGGCTTCTTGCTAACTAAAGCTCTGATTGCATGAGCATTTAAAAAAAAAAAAACTTATTCTAGACCTGTGCTGTCCAGTGGTAGTAGTCACTGTCTACATACGGTGATTTAAATTAAGTTAAATCATATTGAAAATTCAGCCTTCAATATGCTTTAACTAAAATAGTCAAACACATGCAAGTAGTAGAATGGCAGTTGTGGGGTGGGGAGGGAAACAGAGTTGCTACTCAAGCATTAAGTTTCAGTTATGTAAAACAATTAAATTCTAGAGTTCTTCTGTACATCTTTGTGCGTACAGTTAACAATTTAAAATTTTGAGACGGTGGATCTTTTATTACATGTGCTTCCATTAATAATAAAATATTCAGTTCCTCAGTCATGCTGGCCAACTTCCAGGGGCTCAATAGCCGTATGTGGCTATGCCTGTCCTATTGGACAGTGCAGATATAGAACATTCGCATCATTATAGAAACTTGTATCAGACAGTACTGACTAAACTGTTTGGAGCTTTTTTACATGCCGAGGCAAAGCAAATTCTTTGAATCAGGGCGCATAGATTGTAAGTAACAGACCCACGTAATTCAAACGCGTTTATCAATAAAGGGAACATATTTACTCATGAAGCAGGAAGGTTTCTGCATTGGTCTGATTCAACTGCTTAATAGACTTTTCAAAAGCTTGGGATTTTTTATCTTACTCTGATCTGTCTCCATTTTAGTCTAAGGGCTATCTTCTCAACAAGATCACAAGGTGTTTTCCCATGATTCCCACATCTAGGTAGTTCTACAGATCTAGTAGAATTACTTATCTTCAGACAACAGAGGAAGAGTTTTCCTCTAGATGTAAACACAAACTTCTCCTGAAATTCATCAGTCCAAATTTCATTACTTTCCAGCCTCCAAACAAATTGGTGGCCAAAGAATAGGATCGCATGGCTTAGTTTAGTCACCAAAGCAAGGAATGCGTGGATGCGTGAATGAAAATCAGGATGGATGAAGAGAGGGGGAATGGTTGGTAGGGAGATGCCCAAAATGTCTATTAATGCTCTATATTAGTAGTTATCAACAGTAAGTGAATTTGCCCTGCAGGGGACACTTGGCAATGACGGAAGACATTGTTAATTGTCATGACTGGAGGCGTTCTACTGTCATTTAGTGGGTAGAGGCCAAGAATTCTGCTAAACCTCCTGCAGTGCCCAAGATAGTCAACAAAGATTTATCTGGGCCATTGTCAACAATGCTAAGGTTAAGAAATCCTGTTTTATGAGATTGTATCATATGGGATCTAGTTTAAATTAAAAACTAACTTTGATGATTTGTATAACTGAACAATATGGAATTAGATCTGGCCACAGGCAAGAACTGATCTAGAAGTCTTTGCAAAGTCTTACACACTCTGCCTGTACTTGTAATTGCCTTGGCTCTCTCACCATCTAGATTCTCCAGTTATCTTCCTCAAGACAGCACCAATAGTTGTTAGTCTCCCGCTCTTTTACATACATGCAATAAGACATTTAGTGAAGAATTATTTTTCCGGCAGCTTTTTTCTCAGAACCTGCCAGCAAATAGCTTCTTGATTCCAATTGGCCAGAATTGTGTCACACGTATCACATTTCTGAATCAGTTTGTGATTAAGAACTTGGTCACTTTCACCTAAGTTGTTTTATACAGCTGAGAATAAGAGGTGGGTCATTTTACAAAGAAAATCCTGTATACACTGGTGGGATTATGGGGAGACTGATTGTACATAGACAATTAACAAGTACTACTGTGTTGCTGGATTGCATCAGTATTGACTCTAGACAGCATCTGGCAGACTAGAATTTGTGTGTCACTCCAACAGAACTCACAAGTGTAACTGCAGAAATGGGATGGGAGCGTCAAGTAAATTAACAGTAAACTTGAAATATATGCTTGAACAGAGAGCTGCTTTCCTGCTGGTTCCTTGGAATCTGATTCTTTTCAAGCATCTACTGCATTTTATATAATATTCCATTTCAACAAAAAGAGCTAATATCTGGAGGGCAGTTTTACTTCCTCATGTGAGATTTTTTTTTTTTTTAAAGATTTTATTTATTTGAGAGAGAGAGAGAGAATGAGAGACAGAGAGCATGAGAGGGAAGAGGGCAGAGGGGGAAGCAGACCTGAGCAGGGAGCCCGATGCGGGACTCGATCCCAGGACTCCAGGATCATGACCTGAGCTGAAGGCAGTCGCTTAACCAACTGAGCCACCCAGGCGCCCCTCACGTGAGATTTTTAAGTTCATTTGTATCTCCACCTTTCATTAGTTACAAGACTTGGAAAGGTCCCTGAATCTCTGAGTGACGTAGTTTCCTCATTTGAAAAATGGAGATATTACCTACTTCCTAGAGTTGCTTTGAGCATTAATTAAAAAAATGAGTAATGATTCTAAGGAGTAACTGTATGTTTATAAGTGGCCCATCAACATTAGCTCTGATTATTACTCAACAGTATTCAGATATCTAATGCCAGAAATCTCATTGCCATTTCATCGTGTTTAATCTAAGAATTATTTGGAAATATCTCCATGATGCTTATTTCTAAATCATATTTATTGAACTCTGTAATATCTTATTTTATATGATTTCTGGGTATTCTACTGACTCAAAATTATCTTCCTCATTCCTGTTATTTAATGCAGGCTCTTTTCGGGAATCTTTGATTTATTTTTTAGGCAGATGAATAGATAGAATTATTTAGCATATTTTCTATTTTCCAAAATCATAATCTTCAATTAACAAAAAGAGAGGAAAACATTAACCATACTCCTAAGACTGAAAGGTAGAAATGCATAGCAGGTATGTGCTGTTGTTTTTAATTTTCCTTCTTTTACACATGAATAAGCAGAAAAAGAGAATGGAATGTGGCTTGAATAGTTAGAGACAGTTTTCAATTTAACTTCTCCAGGAGAGAAAAAATAGCTTACCTCTACATTAGAATGATATATGGTTAGAGGTAGTCTCCATATCCCTTAAAGGAAGGAGAAAGTAACATTTCTTGGGTGCCTACCTGTTATATCTCAGGCAGATACTGGGTAATTAACTAATGAAAGACATGTTCTTTTCATTTGGAGTTAATAAAGTTGAATCTCTGAAAATCAAAGTAACTTGCTGAAAATTGAGAAAGCGGAGAAACTGGGATCTGAACATGGATCTGATTGACTTCAAGTTCTTTGTTTTTACTGTGTTCATCCTGGTGCCTCAGAGACCTATCCACATACACCACTGTAGTTTTATCCTATCAGGAACTCAAAAAGGATTTCTTGTATTTTATACCTATGTTCATCTTACTGTTTTTTATGTGGAATGTTGGATGCTGTGTCTTTAGCTAGGATGCATAGATCTTTCATGGGAGGAATTTCTCATCTCTTAGGAAGGCATATGTTATATTGAATTTCTCCCACTTATGTTTCTTTTTGTGTATGTTCTCTTATTTCCTAACCCTCTTGATAGTAGTTCTGAATCCCCTGTGCCTCTCAGAATTTTTTATCTTATATCACACTGAAAAATTTACTCAAAATCGATTGAAGACTTGCATATAAGACCAGAAATCATAAAACTTCCTAGAAGAGAACATGGGCAGTAAGCTCCTTGACATCGGTCTTAACAATGCTTTTTTGGATCTGACTCCAAAAGCAAACACAACAAAAGCAAAAATAGGTGAGACTCCATCAAACCAAAAAGCTGCTGAACAGCACAAGAAACCATCAAGAAAATGAAAAGGCAACCTACAGAATGGGAGAAAGTATTTATGAATCATATATTCAATAATGTCCAAAGTTAATGTTAATGTCCAAAGTATATAAAGAACTCCTATAACACAGTAGCAAAATAAATAATCAGATTAAAAAATGGGCAGAGGATCTGAATAGACATTTTTCCAGAAAAGACATACGCATGGCCAACAGACACATGAAAAGATGCTCAACACTACTAATTATCAGAGGAATATAAATCAAAACCACAATGAGATATTACCTGTTGGAATGGTTATTATTATAAAGATGGGG
>NC_138371.1:129633333-129649940 GCF_054177405.1 Leptonychotes weddellii
ACGAACCATGAGAGACGATGGACTCTGAAAAACAAACTGAGGGTTCTAGAGGGGAGGGGGGTGGGAGGATGGGTGAGCCTGGTGATGGGTATTGAGGAGGGCACATTCTGCATGAAGCACTGGGTGTTATGCACAAACAATGAATCATGGAACACTTCATCTAAAACTAATGATGTAATGTATGGGGATTAACATAAGAATAAAAAAAAAAAAGATCTATAGTACAGGATCTTTTGTGATTTCAAAACCATTTCGTTTGCCTGAGAAAAGATCATTACTTACTTTATGAGTTTTAGAATGAAAAGAAAGAATTAAATACAGAATGTCAGTGGTAAGGATGGTGCTGAAGAGGGGAAAAAAAAAAGTGGGTAATCATTAGATGGATGAAATTTACATTTATTTTTACTAGTAGAGATAAACTGACAAAAACAGGTTTGTAGCTGAACAGTAGAATAAACATTTTGCAGTCTAACACAGAAAAAACACAGGAAAAAAAACAAACCGAAACAAAAAACACAACATGGACACCTTGTTTTCTTATTTTGGCTTATATATTGCTGCATAACCAACCATCCCAAAACTGGGAATAAATAAATAAAATCTTTAAAAAAAAAAATTCGTTCAGGAGTCTGCTGGCAAATGTTTCTACTCCACATGGCACCAACCAGGGTAACTTGATTGTATTCATCTGGTGGATGAACTGGTTTGGAGAGTTCAGGATGGCTTCACTCACAAATATGACATCTTGGCAGGAGCACACTGAAGCTAGGCTCAGCTGGGACAGGCAACTGAAGGTCTCACAAATGGTCTTTCTAGTACTGTGGTCTCAGGGCAAGTAACTTCTTACTTGGAAGCTCAGGATTCCCACAGAGTGTGTTGCAAAAAACTGGGGTGGAAGCTGCAAGACTTCTTTTGATTTAGCTTCATAAATCCCAGAACATTACTTCTGTTGTGTTTTATTACTCAAGCAAATCACAATTTTTTTTTTAAGATTTTATTTATTTGAGAGAGAGAGAATGAGAGAGAGCAAGCACATGAGAGGGGGGAGGGTCAGAGGGAGAAGCAGACTCCCCACCGAGCAGGGAGCCCGATGCGGAACTCGATCCAGGAACTCCAAAATCATGACCTGAGCCGAAGGCAGTCGCTCAACCAACTGAGCCACCCAGGCGCCCGCAAATCACAAATTTAAGCCCGGATTCTAGGCAAGAGGGATGAGCTCAATGGGAGGAGAGTCCAAGTATTTTTAACCATCTTTAATCTATTACATTCATCTTTTGCTGTATACAGTGTACTCTAAATTAGGTAATGGGTTAATTTTCAGCAATAGTTCTTAGCTTTGGTAGAATTATAATTGTTGAGAGGGACATAACATATAATAAGGCAAAACCCCAAAGGGTAAATATACAAAATCACCTAAGTGCTTACAGTTACCATCACTAAAATTGCATTGTGACCACAAACTGATTTCTAATATTCATATAGATTAATCAACTAGAAATATGTCGCCCTGAAATAGAGCAGATGAAAATACTGGCATTTAAACCTCGGGAGAGGAAATTACTTATAGCTTATATTTTCCCCGTACTTTAAATTTCTCAGGCCTACTAAGTGCTCTAATTTGCATATCCAGTGCTTCTGTGCCATGCTACAGTTCAGTGGGTAAGACCGTCATTTTTAGGAATATGACACCTTTTTAGAGAGGAAAAGCAAAGGGCTATATAATCAAGAGTTCTAACCAGTTGATAAACTTTGACCTCAAGGCAAATTTCCCCAGGATGCCAAAATTGAATTCTTTTATTCTTGTCTCCTTAATGAAGTTGCTGAAGGGTAGACATCTCAGGATCTTCCTCCAGATGCCATGGTTCCTGTTCATAAATTTTTCACATTTCTACTTTTGGCTAAAATGATACCTACTGTAAAAATTAAACCGAACTGACAGGAACCAAGATTAGATGAGGCCTCTTTGTTGGTTTCGAGTAGAACATTTTTTGGACCTTTCTTTAAGGTTAAAAAGCATCAGGGAATGAAATGAAGATGGCCCAACCTGTTTTGATAATGACTACAGAATGGTTATGATTGCATTTAAATTTACATAAACAGGAATATATTAAGCTAGCAGACAAGAATTTTACAACTGGAGAAAATTGAAATAAGGCCGGAATACACTTAATTATCTAAATTACTATCGATATCTATCATTACAAAGTACCAACAGCAGTATAGTTTTGTCCAGGCCTCTAAACGCTCAACAAAAGAGCGAGACTACCTATATTCCTATAGCCCCCAGTGGAGATATTGAGATTACACATCTTTCACTAATTTAAAGAGGGACTTTCACACTGAGATGCATTAAAAAGAGAACATTTAAATAAAAAGCAATTTGCTTTGCCTGTAATTGAATTCCCCTTGCTGTTATTGCTAATTATTGACAATATTTGTGATTGACTAAGAAGCTTTTACATTTAGAGACAAAATTATTTTTCTGCTGGATCTTAGAAGACAGTGACTGTCTTTTCAATATCACAGACTGTTTCCATGGAAATGATTGTGATTTGAGAAATGTATCAGCAACATGCAAAAAATTGCTCTGTTCAGAGAATTCCCTTCCCTTCACTGCTCTGGGCATTGTACAGTCTTGCATAGTAAGTACATGATAATGACTTCTCACATTTATATAATGTGCCTTTGTTTTACAAAGTCCTACACAATAGATAGAGCATGCTATATTCAACTATAAAAGAAGAAGTAGAAAAGTACATTGAAGACAGTGAAATGGAATTATTTGTTTCAGGACAACTTACGATTAGTATTATTGAAAAGATATTTGTGATCGTGATCTCAAGAAAATATCTAATCAGTGTTTTATTTCAAAACCCATTTCCCGTTCCTGGAGCTATTACTATTTCTCTGTTTTTGCCATTTATTATTTTTGATGTGAATAGACAGACTATTAGTTCACTTACCTGGTAAGACAAACATCTCTGCCCAGACGATTAGAAGAGGCTCCCCTACCTTCCATATTATTCAGTCCCACTTGGTGTAGATTCTTAAGAGATTCTCAAAAAAAATCTATGCCATAGAGAATTTGGCCTAGGATAGCCTTATTTATTAGAAGGCTAATGCATACAGATCTGAGTTGGAAAAAGAGGTAATGGAGAAAATAAATGGAATATTTTAGGATGAGTGAGAAAGTCAGAGATTTGATATCCACAAGAACTTCAGTTTCTAACTTTTTGATTTATTGCTCTAATACCTAGAAGGTAGGATGGTCCTTCCCTTTTCAACTGAGTTCCATGAGTGGATTTTTTTTTTTAACCTTGCAAGTATAGAAACTGTAATTCACACTGAAATAGATAGGAGTATGGGATAACAAGTAGCATGAAGACAAACAAACAAACAAAAAACCCCAACCAACCAACCAAACAAAAACAGAATTAGATAGGAAATAGTAGTGGGGGCCAATGAGAACTCTTCTGCTTAGAATCTAAATCTGTGAGTCTGTAATGTACAGAAGTGAGATAGCTCATTATATCCTGTGGCTCTTAGAACTCATAGCACATACCTGATTGGTGGATTCCACTTCCATGGTACCAGGCATACTTGGAAGTGAACACAGACAAGGACAAAATTTATATATAAACTCCTCAGGGAAGCCCTTCTGTACTCATGGTCAGTTTCTGTGCCTAATCCAAATTTGCTGACATACCAGGTGTTTTTAATTAGTATTTTTGCTTTTTGGCAAAACTATACACTCTGATAATTAGAATGTCAGTATTTGGAGGAACAGGACCATTTGAAGAATTCATGGCACTCTCCAATATACTGCCAAGCCTAATCAACAACCATTAGTGAAGAAATTGGGTGATTGCCTTCTCATACAAGGCAGGACTAGAGTTGCTATTCAGTTCAGGTTCATTTTCCCAAGCAGTGTTTGGGAGAGAAGATACTTTATTGCAAGGTTGTAATATTGCATGGTTCCAAGGATGATTATCAGTTACCCTGTCACCCTTTGCAGCAGCCTGCCCCCTCCATCCCCACCCGAACAGACACCCAGCCCTTTTCCAGCCCTAGAAAGATATTATGGGAACATACGATTCCCCCAAACTTTGACCGGGGGAGAATTTACTTTAATAAAACAACAGTGAAATAGTTACAGGAACCCAGTGTAGACACTACTTATCAAAAGCACTAGAATAATAAGAGCTATTTGAAGAATGAAAAGTGTCAAAAAGGAGGAGGTAGAGGCAGAGGAGTTTAATTCCAAAATAACTGCAACAAAAGAAGAGTAGGATTTTGACTTTCTCATCAGAAGGTGAGAGTGCTAGCTAAGCCCCATGGGTGTACTGGGTATATGTTACCAAAAATAGCATTGAGAAAAGCTACAGTCTTACCAGCTAAAGTTACAAAGGTCAGAAAACAGGGCAGTGGTAGCTTCCAGAAACTGAAGTGAAAGCATGGTAGCATGAGGCCTGAAGAAGAAATGGGATCTAAATTCAAAGCATAAACTGCCCCAAATCCATAGCTGACAGCTAAACTACATGTGAATAGCAGGGGCTTCACTATTTACATGTAGGAGACCAACTGAAAAATCAAAGGATCAGAAAACATTTGATTTTTGAAAAATATCCCTGCACAGAGCCATATCTGTGAATTTAATGTTTTTCTAAATACTTATATTCCTCAACAGTGTATAGCCTGAGTGGGAGAATGGTGAATCCTGATAACTGTAAGTGTCAAAGTACAGAGAATAGATAACAATTTGGAGTTGTAGAGAGTGCTAGAAGCAAGGAAATCATAGAAAATGTGTATTACATCTTTGCCCAAATCCTTGGTTGACTACCATATTTTGAGACTGGGAGGAATTCAAGCTAAGACAGCAGCAGTAGGAAGCCACAAAAATGGAATTATCAGCAGCTACATGCCGTGAAAGAAACTCCATTTGCAGTTTGAATCAGCAAGTCCACTACCTACTAGGATTATTTTTTAATTATCAGAATAATACAATAGAATATAGAGTTGCTAAAAATATTAAAATGTTTAATATTCAATCAAAAGTTGTAAGAAATGGAGAATGAACAACTAAAATCAATAAAGAATGAAAAAAAATATGAAATCACAGAGTTGAAGGAGATTAATAAATAGTAATTTGGTACACATAAAAACAACTATGGCAATAAGTACATAAATTACAAAGTTTTCTAAATCCAATCGCAGAGGTTTTTAGACTGGTTTAAAAAGGCAAGAATCAATTACCTGTTGTTACAGAAGACACGTTTTAAATACAGAGACAGATTGAAAATATGGTTGGAAAAGAATATACTATGAAAATATGAAGCATAAGATAGTTGAAGTGGTTATATTAATATCAGATACAGTAGACTTCAAGGTAATGAGTGTTCAGACAAAAGAAGGACACATCCTGATGATGAAAGGGTGAATACATCAAATATAAAACAACTATATCAGGGTGCCTGGGTGGCTCAGTTGGTTAAGCGTCTGCCTTCGGCTCAGGTCATGATCCCAGGGTCCTGGGATTGAGCCCCACATCGGGGCTCAGTGGGAAGTCTGCTTCTCCCTCTCCCTCTGCTGCTCCCCCTGCTTGTACTCTCTCGCTTGCACTCTCTGTCTCTCAAATAAATAAAATCTTTAAAAAAATATATAAAACAATTATAAATATTCACATAATTAATAGCTTCAAAATACAGAAAACAAAAACTGATGGGAAAATAAGGGAGAAATGAGCAAACTTTAACTGAACTTTGGAGATTTCAACATATTTTACTCAGTAATTGACCAAATAAAAATAAAATAAGCATGCAGAAAATCGAAATGACCTCCTTAACCACTATACTCAACTGTAACCAACAACTGCAGAATACACATTACTTTTGAAAACACATGGAACCAAGATAGACAATATTATCATGTAATAAAACATATCACAGTGGATTTCAGGAGATTGAAACCTTACAGAATATGTTCTTACCACAATGGTATTAATCTAGAAATCCCTCTTGTGAGTGTACTCCCTCTATCCCTTCTTCCCTCCTTTCTCACACACACACTAGAAAACTCCTAAATAATAGAAAAGTTCCACTCTAACTAGCCTTTGGGTAAAAAAAAAAAGGAAATAAAAATATTTTGAAGATACAGCAAATGAAACCTCAACATAAAACTTATGGGATACAGTTAAAGCTTATTTAACGAGAAATTTATACAATCAAATACACATAAGAAAACTTGGAAGATCTCAAATCAATGATCTAGTCTTACACCTTAAAACAAACTAGGAATAGAAAGGCAAATTAAATGCAAATTAAACAAAAGAAAGGAAATACTATAGATAAAAGCAGAAGACAGTAAAACAGAAAACAGAAAAAAATAGCATCTAATTCTTTGAAAAGATCAATAAAATCTAAAAACCTGCAAACAGACTTAAAAGGAAAAAAAATATGAGGGAGGGAGGGCAGGAGAGAGAATGAGAACACAGATTAATAATGCCAGGATGTTAGGAAAGTAATAGGGAGAACCAATATAGAACCTACATCCATTAAAAGTAAATATGGGAATATTATGAAAAACTTCTTGCCAGTAACCAAAAAAACTTAAATGGACAAACTTTAAATGCTCACTCAAGAATAAATAGATAACATGAATAGCCATGCTGCTATAAAATAAATTGAATTCATTTTTAATAACCACACATAAACTACCTTTACTGATTTCTAGCATATATTTAAAGAAGAAATAATACCATTTATACATGAACTCATCCAGAAATTAGAACAGAAAGGCATGTGTACTCACACATTTATTTGATAAGGTCAGCACACAAAATCACAGATAAGAGAAACCTAATACAAGGAAAGAAAATACAAATATACGACATAAGCGTAGACAAAAATTCGTTTAAATCTTAGCAAATTGAATCTAGTGATTAACCAAATGGGTAGTGTCTCACAAACTAATGAATTTAATTCCAGAAACACAAAAGCAGTTTAATATTCCATAGTCAATCAATGTAATTCCCAATACAAACAGAATAAAAAAAAATAAAAACAGTACATACAATCATCTCAGTAGATGCAGAGAAACACAATTCAACAGCACTTCATGATGAAAATCTCCGGCTAATGAAGTGTATCTGAAAATCCCATAGCTGATACCACACTTAAACACTGGAAGACTAAATGCTCCCACCTAAATTCAGGAATGAGACAAGGATAACTTATCTCTGTATTTCCACTTAACATTGTGCTGGAAGTTCTAGTCTGTGCAATAAGGAAAGAAAAAAGATATAGAGATGGAAAAGGAAGAAGAAAATCTCTATTGACAAAGGATAGAGCCATCTCTTCAGAAAACTATAGAATAGGGGTGCCTGGGTGGCTTAGTTAAGAATCTGACTCTTGATTTTGGCTCAGGTCCTGATCTCAGGGTCATGGGATTGAGCCCCACATCAGGCTCTGGGTTCAGTGGGAAGTTTGCTGGAATTCTCTCTCTCCCTCTCCCTTTGCCCCTCCCCCTGATCTCATGCACATGTACTCTCTAAAGTCTCAAAAAAAAAAAAAAAACTACAACAAAAAGTAATAGAAATTATATATGTGTTTAGCAAGGTTTTAAGATTCAGATCAATATTCAAAAATTTTATTTTTATTCTTGTCAACAAGCAAAATTATAAATACCATTCATAATAGCATAAAATACAAAATACATAAGGATAAATTTTACAAAAAATATGTATATGTACTGAATGTTACAAAAAATTGCTGAGAGAAAGTACAATATTGGATGACTCAATATGGTAAATTGTCATGACTGTCCCAATTGATTTGTAGAGTCAATGTAATCTCAAAATCTCAACAGGCATTTTTATAAACATTGACAAAGTGATTATAAAGTTCAAATATAAATGCAAAGAACTTAAAATACCAAAAGCAATACTGAAAAAGAAGAAAATATTGGAGAACATATATTATCTGGTCTCAGGACTTATATAATCTACAGTAAGACCATGTAGTTTTGGTGTAAGGTTTGATATATTGTTACTGAAACAGATAATCAAGAAACAGACCCACATATACTTCAGCTGAGAATCAGCAATGTGTCAATGAAGCTTGATTATTACTAATGCATATAAAAACTTTAATTCAAAGTTGGTTATAGACTTAAATGTGAGAGATACAATTATGTAACTTTTAGGCAAAGATTTGTTTAGAAAGAGGACAAACCATGAAAGAGAAAATGGATTAATTGGATTTTATTTGAATTGAATACTTTTTATATTTTTAAAAAAACCAGTTAATAAAAAGACAATTCAAGCCACAGACTGGGAGAATATTTTGCAAAACATGTCAGAAAGAGACCTATCCAGAGGATACATAAACTACTCTTTCAGTTTATTAAGAGCAATGCAAACAATCTAATTAAAAAGAAAATGGCAGATGATTTAGACATTTTATCAAAATATATGAATAGCAATTATTATTTCAAGATGTTCAATATCATTAGTGTTTTCTATGGACTATGTATCTTCCCAAAATCTATGTGCTGAAGTCCTAATTCCCAATGTGATGGTATTTGGAAGTGGGAAGGCAATTAGGTCATAGAGGGGTGGAGCCTTCCTGGATAGGATTAGTGCTCTTGTAGGAAGAGACATGACAGAGAGACCATCTCTTTCTTTCTTTTTTTTTTTTTTTTAAAGATTTTATTTATTTATTTGAGAGAGAGAGAATGAGAGAGAACACATGAGAGGGGATAGGGTCAGAGGGCAAAGCAGACTCCCTGCCGAGCAGGGAGCCCGATGCGGGACTCGATCCAGGGACTCCAGGATCATGACCTGAGCCGAAGGCAGTCGCTTAAGCAACTGAGCCACCCAGGCGCCCCCAGAGACCATCTCTTTCTTTACCATTTGGGGAATACAGCTAGAAGGCAGCTGTTTGTAAACCAGGGACAGGACTTTTACCAGAAAGCAAATCTGCTGGTGCCTTCACCTAAGACTTCTCTGGAACTGTGAGAAATAAATACTTGTTGTGGAAGCTACCTAGTCTACAGTAGTTGTTAGAATAGCCCACAGGAAGACTGCTGTCATGGATGCACATTGAAATCACAAGAAGATACTACTGCACACTCACTAGAATGGCTAAAACTTAAAAGTCTGACAATTCCAACTGTTGGCAGAGAATTGGAGCACTGGTGATGCCATGTATTGCTGGTAAGAAAGCAGAATGGTTCAACCACTTTTGAAATCATTTGACAATTTCCCATGAGTACAGTATATACTTCTGTTATGATCCCAAAATTGTATTTCTAGATATTTACCCAAGAGAAATTGAAAACACGCATCCACATAGACTTACATGTGTATTTATAGCAGCAGCATTGATAATTGCCAAGAACTAAAAAGAATTTTAAATGCTCATCAAGTAGTAAATGCACAAACAAAGAGTAAAATATTCATACAGTGGAATACTACCCAGCAATAGAAGGGACATCAAATTATACATCTTAAATGGTTGAATGTTTTTTTCCTTCTTCTACTGTGATTTAATTCACTATCCTAAAATTCACCATCTTAAAGTGTACAATTCAGTGGTTTTATTATATTCACAATGTTGTGCAAAATCAGAACCGTCTAACCCTAGAATATTTTCATCACCACACACACACACACACACACACACACACACACGCTGCCCATTCCTCCCACCTGACCTATCCAGCAACAGCTAATCTACTTCTTGTCTTTAAAAATTGGCTTATTCTGGACAGTTCATATAAATAGAATCATACAGTATGTGACCCTTTATATCTGGCTTCTTTCACTTAGTGTAATGTTTTTGAGGTACATACATGCTTATAGCATGTATTAGCATTTTTATTCCTTTTTATGGATGGATAATAGATGTTTTATTTATGTATCTACCACAGTTTGTTTATCCATTCATAGGCATTTGGGTTTCCACTTTTTAGCAATTTTGAATACTGCTGCTATGTACATTAGTGTTTAAGTTCTGTATGGGCATATGTTTTCAAGTATATTGGGTATATATCTAGGAATGGGAAATGTTGGGTCATATAGTAACTGCCATCCTATTTTGTGAAGTGGCAGCACTATTTTACATTCACTCTAGCAATTTATGAGGGTCCCATTTACTCTCTATCCTCATCATTTCTTGTTGTTACTATTTTTATTGTCATCTTGTGGATATGAAGTATCTCACTGTGGTTTAGATTTGCATTTGACTAATGTCAAATGATACAGCGCTCTTCAAGTGCTTATCTACCATTTGAATATCTTCCTGGGAGAAATGTCTATTCAAATCCTTTGTCTATTTTTAATTTTTTTTTTATTTTTTGGTTTTGAGTTGTGGTAGTTCTTTATATATTCTGAATATTGGAACTTTATGAATTATTGACAAATATTTTCTCCCATTCTGTGGGCTGACTTTTCACTTTTTCATAGTATCCTTAGAAGTAAAAAAAATATATATATATATCCAACTATTTTTACCTTCATTAAGTGTGAAGGGAGCCATTTCCATTTATCTCCCTCCTAGAAATTTGACATTTTTTCCAGGATGGCTCTGAAAGAAAAGTTGAAAGAGATAGATAGATGGAGGATAGATCTATCCATCCATACATTTTTTTTTTCCTAATGGGTGGAATTACAGCAATCAGATCTCACCAGAGAACAAACTTCATTGCTAATTTAGAGAATAGAAACACTGATTCTGTTTTTATACCTTATTATCCATAAGTAACTTATTTTTTCCTACATGACAAAAAGTTTACATTCCAAGTCTAGGGTATTTCTTAGACCTAGTATCAGTGTAGGTATCGATTAAATGGATTGACATAATACCAAAATTTTCCCTTTCTCTCATCTGTATCTCAGATGGACTGACAAATAGCTCTTTAATTGGCCCCATGACATCGCTCTGAATATAACAACTGATTCAAACATTTATATCCATTTTGGAGCAGTCTAGGGATGTTTGTTACACATGCATGTGCACACACATGCACATATGTATGTGAAAAAACATATGTATTAGAAATATATATATGAAATTATGTATATTATATAAAATTTTATATATATATATATGAAAGATATTTAGAATTGTATGCACCAGGGGTGCATCACAGGCAACCAGGTATAATGTATCACATTGTTTTGGATCAGTTGGACTTCACTGGCTAACTTATCCTTCTGGCTCCACTCTCCAGGCCTAAATTTACTGATATTAAATTTGAGATTGAAACTTAATGGAAATCAGGTAGAAATCTGATCTAAGGGTAACTTAGCCATAAGTTTGGTTAAAGTGAATCATTCTGTTTAAAACTGAAGTGAAAAACAGAATTTATTACCATATTGTTATGAACCTGAGCTGCAAGATAAGGAAGAGTTGAAACCAAGAAGAGGGAAGCCATATAATGGACCGTGCTCAAGAAGAAGAGACAGCGAAAACTGCGTCCTTTCATGTCACACCTATTAATAGCTAATAGAATACAATCTGGGGTGTATTTGTGTCATTAAAGGAACTGGTTTAGAACCAGTTAGGAATGTGTTACAATCTTAATTCCAAGACATAGAGGCAGTATGATATTAGAAATGTTTTTGCTTTTTTTGATCCTCCATTATTGTAATTTTAAAAATGCTTTCCCCAAGATTTTTAGGAGGGATAGATGGGCTTTTTTTTTTTTAAAGATTTTATTTATTTTATTTTATTTATTTATTTTATTTATTTATTTTTTTTAAAGATTTTATTTATTTATTTGAGAGAGAGAATGAGATAGAGCATGAGAGGGGGAAGGGTCAGAGGGAGAAGCAGACTCCCCGCCGAGCAGGGAGCCCGATGCGGGACTCGATCCCGGGACTCCAGGATCATGACCTGAGCCGAAGGCAGTCGCTCAACCAGCTGAGCCACCCAGGCGCCCCAAGATTTTATTTATTTTACAGAGAGAGAGTACAAGCAGGGGAAGCAGCAGGCAGAGGGAGAGGGAGAAGGAGGCTCCCTGCTGAGCAAGGAGCCCGATGTGGGGCTCGATCCCAGGACCCTACGATCATGACCTGAGCCTAAGGCAGACGCTTAACTGACTGAGCCACCGAGGCAACCCTGAGTCGATGAGCTTTTTATATGAAATGAGTGGCACATAAATATTATTTAACCAGTAAACTGCATGTCATTGTGCTTTTATTAAAAATACACCTGTTTGTTTATATTGTGTCATGCCGAAACATTTTGGATACCTTACACAATTATTAGCTTGGAAAATATGCTTCTAATAATTAGTGTTATGGAAATAAAAACAGAACCGCTAATTTCTAATATTTCTATTGAAAGGAGATTGAAAATTAATGATCTTTTTCTTATGAGTTCACTACGACATTGAATGGGGAATCCACTAACTGTGGAGAACAACTATAGATACCATAGAGACTTAATATATAATAAAGTAAAAATTTGGTAGGCTACCATCTAGAAAAAAATGGATTCATTTCTGAAAAATAATACTAGAATTGGAGAGAGAATAAATATTCCAGTAATCAAAAAAGGAAATTTCACCTCACCTCACTCCAACCCTGTCCTCCACCTTCTAAAAATCTCCGACTCAGACAGTTTTATACATAAGTTTTAACAGTTTTTCTTCTTTATTTGAGTGTAGTTGGCACACAATGTTACATTAATTTCAGATGTACAACATAGTGATTCAGCTTCTCTGTATGTTCTTTTATGCTCACCGCAAGTGTAGCTTCCGTTGTTGCCATACAACACTATTACAGTATCATTGACTGTATTCTTTATGTTGTACCTTCTGTGCCTGTGACTTACTCATTCCTTATAACTAGAAGCCTGTATTGCCCACTCCCCTTCACCCATTTTGCCCCTCCCCAGCCCCCTCCCCTCTGGCAACCATTGGTTCTCTGTATTTATAGATCTTCTTGAATTTTGTTTATTCATCTGTTTTATTAGATTACACATATGAGGGAAAGCATATGGTTGAATAGTTTTTTTTTTTAAAGTTTAAAAAAGTTAATTTCTTTCTTTTTTTTTTTTCTTTTTCAAAGATTTATTTATTTATTTGAGAGAGCGAGAATGAGAGAGAGAGAGTACATGAGAGGGGGGAGGGTTAGAGGGAGAAGCAGGCTCCTTGCCGAGCAGGGAGCCCGATGCGGGACTCGATCCAGGAACTCCAGGATCATGACCTGAGCCGAAGGCAGTCGCTTAACCAACTGAGCCACCCAGGCGCCCGTTAATTTCTTTCTTATATGAACAATTTTTTTTTTAAGAGAGCGAGAGAACATGCACGAATAGGGGGAGGGGCAAAGGAAGAGGGAAAAAGAATTTCAAGCAGACTCCCCACTGACCACAGAACCTGATGTGAGACTGGATCTCCCAACCCTGAGATCATGACCTGAAGATACACTCCATAATCTAGAAATAAAGAAGGAAGTTCCTTAATTTATTAAAAGCTATATACCCAAAATTTATAGCCAAATCAGGAGACTTTAGCAATCCTCATTTTATTTTTACTTATTTTTTTTAACTTAGAGCTGAAATTTATCTTTTTTAATTTAGGTTCGATTGGCCAACATATAGTACATCATTAGTTTTTGATGTATCAATGATTCATTAGTTGTGTAACATCCAGTGCTCATCAGGTCACGTGCCCTCAGTGCTCATCAACCAATTCATTTTATTTATTTATTTTTTTAAAGATTTTTTATTTATTTATTTGAGACAGAGAGAATGAGAGACAGAGAGCATGAGAGGGAAGAGGGTCAGAGGGAGAAGCAGACTCCCTGCTGAGCAGGGAGCCCGATGCGGGACTCGATCCCGGGACTCCAGGATCATGACCTGAGCCGAAGGCAGTCGCTTAACCAACCCAATTCATTTTAAATTGGAAATAAGGCGATGATGTCTGCCAACATTGTTGCTTTTTTTTTTTTTTTTAAGATTTTTATTTATTTATTTGACAGAGAGCAGGAGAACACAAGCAGGGGGAGCGACAGAGAGAGAGAGGGAGAAGCAGCAACGCCCCCGTACCCCCCCCCACCCCCCACCGCCGAGCAGGGAGACCCACGTGGGGCTTGATCCCAGGATCCCGGGATCATGACCCAAGCAGAAGACTGTCGCTTAACTGACTGAGCCACCCAGGTGCCCCTCATTATTGCGTTTTAAGATGGAATTGCAAATATGGTGAATGCTATAAGGCCAGAAGAAACAATTGCAATGTTTGGAGGGGATAAATCTGTCATTTTTCAGGTGCTGTAATCAACTAATAGAAAGTCCAGCAGACTCAACAAGCTATTAGAATAATATATTTTAGTAAGTTTATTGAATATGAAAATAATAGTTTTCACCCAGGAATGATAGCACTAATAACACCAAACTGAAAGTACTGTTCCTGATAGTAACCACAACAAAAGTTTTCTAAGAATTAACCAAGAATTCCAAAGTTATTCAGAGAAAAAAAATTAAGTTTATTACTGATTTTAAATTAAAGGAATTTTTTTTTAATCATATTAGTCTCTAGGGAGGAGAAAGTGACATCTCTATTTTATAAGGGATATAGGAAGCAATTGGCTTAATAGTGCAAGCTGCACATTAAGAGGCAGAAGACAATTAAGTGTTAGGTGTTTATGTAAAGCAATTTTTATGGTGGTTCTTAAACTATTTTGTGTGCGCTACTGCGTATTTCAAATTTGCCTTTATTCAATTTCCTTCACTTTTAGTGGCTGAATATAACATTAATGAAAGAGAGAAAATGAGACTGGAACTTAGAAACCTCTAAATAAAACAATGAACATGGTGTATTTCAACTGGGTTTTTAGAGATACCTAACAAAATCATTCTATAATTTTGGGCTTAAAGAAGGTACACGATGAGCTAAGGCATGTTAGAAGAACAAGAGCGTAGGACTTATCTTACCATACCTTAAGACATAGTACAAAGTCATTGCCATAAAAATTAGTATTGGCATAGTAACGGATTAACAAGTATTAACAAGCTCAAAAATAGAGCTACATACATACAAGAAGTTGAAATACGGTGACATTACAAAGCAATGGAGGAAAGGCAGCTTATTTATACGACATATGGAAAATTGTTTTCCATGGAGAATAAAGCTGAATCCCTATTTTACCATATGTAAAGGTGAATATCAAATGGATTGAGATAATAAAGCTAATTGGAGAAAATGGTGAAGAATATCTTAATGACCTAGGCCTGAAAGACTCCTTTAACAGGACTCAAAGCACAAACTAGATTTTAAGATAATGCATTTTATTACATCCAAATTAAAAATTTGTCACTTCATTAAATTTGCAGATATATACTATAAGATATTTCCATGTCTAAAACAGGTCAATATCTAGAATATATAGGGGAACTCTGGCAAATAAAAAATACAGTAACTAGAGTACCAGTAAAGCATGGAAAGTGCATTGAACAGGGGTGTGAATCCACAGAAGGGGTGCTCAAAGGCTAGGAACTGTATGAAGATTTGCTCAAACTTACTAATAATAATCAGAGAAATGCAAATTAAGCAGTCGCTTATATACATGAGTCACAAAAATTGGAAAGAGTTCTCAGAATTTTCAAGGATGTACAGAGAAACTCAGCAGCCCTCATTGTAAATGCAAATAATATCCCCATGCTTCTAAGTGATATGGCAGTATTTACTGAAATGAAGAATGTCTATTCCTTATAGCATAGCAGTTCCTTTCCTGGATGTGTGCATATGGCTGTGTATACACACACATAATTAGAATACTTTTAAGAACTCTTACAATTCATTATATATTTATAATTACCCCACAAGTCTCTAAAAAGATATGATTATATTCATCTTTATGTTGTCTCTGACTGCTAGGAGTTAAGAATGAGAGATGTCTACCACTAAGTTATATACTACAAAAATGTAGAATAATATGTGGCAGTTAAAAGCAAAAACTTAAGTTGTAGCAGTTTGGAAAGAGCTTAGAAACAGTATCCAAGGAATCCACTACAAGAGAAAAAGAATTGTAAGAAAGAAATGAATTGGAAAATAATACTATATAAAAAAGAATAAATTAAGAACAATACCACTACATGCTATACAAAGATGTCTACATATTTAGAGTAGTAACTTGAATACATTACGCTGGTCATCATCAAGGAGAAATTGGGATGAAACTGGGGAAAAAACGCAAGAAAAACGCATGGCCATAACAGCTGGTGCAAATGTATGCTGTGAACTGAGAATATGGTTATCTGTGTATATATGATTATAAAATTTGAGAAAAATCACAATACAAATGTTGATAATTCTGAATTTCACAAAATAGTTCATATAAATGTTAACTCTTACAGGAAATTCTTATTATGTTATTAGTTATCTTATTAAATGTTATTCTGAACATTCACAGAAATGATCTTATCAATTCCCAGAATTCTTTAGGCAAAAGGAAAGGTTTTTTCCAATTACATCACTATGTGTGGTTTATCTGCATTATCTCTTCTCATTACCATCTATGTGTTTTAAATAATATAAAGAGAAACAGTAGGTATGGACCTTGTTCAGATTTAGTGATTTGATTCTTATTATTTTACTATGTGGTA